>NC_089799.1:28947113-28967113 GCF_040412425.1 Macrobrachium rosenbergii | reverse complement strand
CACGTTGGCATTCTATTCTGTGCAAGTTTGCTATCCAAGCTAAAAGCTCTTTGGCTTCTTTCTTAAAACGCATGTCCAGTCTATAAAGAAAAGAAACATATACACAAAGAGGAAAAAATATGAACGTTGGTTCCACAACTACAGGGTCATCAAGTTTCATTACACTCGGAATCACAAGGAAAGATAATCGTGATTCATTTTGCTAAATGAGGAAGAAACATGATTCACTCAGTTAACCTTTTATGAAGGATATACGTGTCGAGCCAACAGAAATGATGTATCGACCAAATGCACGTTAATGCACTAATGATGTTATTAATGGGGCAACAGCACGGTCACTAGACTGCTGGATGGATGACCCAAGCATTGCCAAACATTCACAGTATATATAAAGCCACTTTTGCCACTTGTGGAGGGCAATGAGTATCAACTTCGCCCCTGGTCTTCGTTGTGCTGACAAAAAAAGCTGACACCATTAATAAAAAAAAATGGAAAACTACTGATAAAAAAATAAGAGCAAAAGATAGCAGTACCATAACTGTTCGCCATATTTCCACTACCCATTATGATTTGACTGAAACATAAAGAAATCTCTTCTCAAGGATGCCTGAGTTATATGCATGCAATGTAAATGGACTCTATTAAGGAATAAGCCCCAGAGTAACTGTAGCACTGGCGACCCAGTTACGTAAGTCAACTGTTCGTTTATACATTGGAATCTGAAGAAACAGAAAACAGATTATAAAGTGGCTTAGTTCACGCAATTGCAGACTGGACAGCGTGACTCAGAATACCATAGGAACAAAATTTTACTGAGTAAAAGGACATCAATAATCCGCTTTAGAGCACTAATGCAATTGCACTGAACATAACAGAACTCAAAATATGACACATATCCGAGAAAATAAGTAAAAACAATATAGTGCTTTACCCGGTCTGTTGATAGCTTACGAAACAATATTCGATTATACAAGGTAATGTCTTGCGTTGTTTGCGTCAATTGCAAATAAAATAATTTCTTGAAAATATCAGGAGGAATCGCCTTTTCACTATTATTAGTCAGTATATTCACTATTATAATTCAGCATATCTAACAACTTACGATTCTGATCTATTGTTTCATGTTTTTTTTTGCTACGTTTGACTTACTCAAGGGAGAATCTTTATTTTTATACATATTGTCTATGGTAGTATTACTAACAGGGGAAAACGAAAGACAGTGTAGCATTATTATTATTACTAATACAGATAAAGGACATGCATTCTTCTAATAGGCTTTTGGATAACAGAATGTTCAACTGTTTTACATAAAAAACGGGAGGAAACTGTGCGCAAGAAATGTGAGGAACATTTAATGTATATAAATCATAACTGAATAAATAAATTCGTAAATGAAACCTGGAAAACAGAAAAAAGTACGAAAAATTAGAAAAGCATACCCTAAGGCAAAGGATATCCAAGACTGTGGAAGGCCAAGGTACTCTTCGCAATGATATGAATATTTGTACAAAGAGTTCGACCGCTCTGCAGGACGGCAATGTTTATTGTAAGTATACTACGGCACTTTTCTCACCATTTAAAACGACATCTCTTAGGCAGTAGGTGTTAGAGCAAATGTAACTGAAACAAAGTGTACATGAAAATGATGTCCAATATCTAAAAGTGAAACTTCGATAGTTCTTCTTTGATGTTCCTTTCAACTCACGATTTCTCAAGCTGTGGAGTGACGTCTTGTTCCTTTCTTTCATTATATATTAACATACCATGCCATTTACAGTTACATGTTGGGTGTAATTATTTATTATAATTAGTGGGTCTCCAATATTTAAAATGGAAAAACGAATTTCTCTTTCGTTACAATTTATAAGCGAACAAAACACATACTTTAAATTCTCAACCATATTTCCTTTTAAGTTAATTGATATATAAATATCATGCGTTACTTATCTACATTAACATTTGGAATTTAAAAGTACTGTACCAGGCCCTTCCAATCTAAAGACTAAAGACAGTGGAACTGTTGCCTCAAATCCACTGAAGACAGAATAAACTACAGGACGGACTGGGGGCGAAATGCAGAAAGTAACCGAATTTCCAACAGCAGAGAGAGAGAGAGAGAGAGAGAGAGAGAGAGAGAGAGAGAGAGAGAGAGAGAGAGAGAGAGAGAGAGAGAGAGAGAGGAAGGAATCGGCAGAGACAACAAATGGTTTTCGAAACTTTAGGTCGCTTGAGAAGTTTTCATACTTGATACACTTTATTCCATTTCAGGCTCCGTCCGACCTTATCCCGGTCTCATTCACTCTTGAATTTTGAATTTTCTATACAGCACAGTGAATTCCTAGTCGTTACCGATACACTCACCCGTCCCTTCTATTATTCCGTTTTTCATAATTTGGTCAGTTTTAATCAATCTGACTTTCCTCTTGACACCATTCCATACACCTTTTCCTGTTAAATAGATTCTTCTGTTCATTTACCAGATTTAAATTAATTCTTTGATTCTGTTATCCTATACTCTAAATTTTTCATTATTTTATGAACAATTCTGCTTTTGATTTGCCCATTCAATCCATCCCAGCTCATACCTTTATTTAGATATAAATAAATCTTGTCCCCGTACCTATCTACCCTCTACACAGTCTATTAATCTGATACCAGTCCCATCATCTTGTATTTATTCTTCACAATTCCGTGACTGTGCCAAACGGCAAAATAAATAAAACAGGGAAACAAGGAGAAATGACTTCCTAGTTCCTTCCTCTTTCTGAGGGGAACTTGAGGGGAGAGAAAAGGGGGATTTCGGAAAAAAGAAAAACAAATCCTATAGAGCACTGGATTTCTCTTTAACTGTGAAGTGGGACGGTAGAAGCCTCAAGGGGGCGAGCCGAGCCAGGGTCTGGATTTACCCCGGGGACCTTCTGCGCTCCGAAATCTGGCATACTGGGTGTGGTGGCTGACCTAGCTTTTACTCGAGAGGAAAACAAACGTGCAATCATTTATGAATTGCAATATGACTATATACACATGATCACAAACAAGTAGAAGATGGACGCTCTGTTCAAAAAAAAGTTAGGGAAGCATTTTTATGTCAAAATATAATCACGCGTTATCTCCCCGCATCAAATTCGTGAGTAGAAGGTTGGGCTCCATTAAATTATGAGCAATCCAAAACCAACTGGAAAAATCACTCGCCTACTTTTATTCTACTTACAAAATAACAGGACACAGGTCTCTGGCCATCGCACAGAATAATAAATTCGCTGATGAAAAATTTTATTCGACCACAGAAGAAAAAAAAAACAAACGACTGGCTTGTCCTAAAATCCAAATATCTATATCAGCTTTTAAATAAACCTTTGTTCAATTGTATTAAATAAAACATAACCAATGGTAATACATCACCCCACCTTCTATAAAACAAACGTAAAACATTGCACCCTTTAACATTATATTTTTCAGGTTGGACTAATAAAAGCTCTTCACACGACATAATTATAGTTTGCCTTGATCGTTGAGCTTTGTCATTCCTCCTAAAAAATGTAGAAACCGCTGACACTCCCTCCACGACCCATATGGACTAAAAGATAAAGACAACTTATCATTCTCATGTCATCATACATAAATGTGAGTTAATCCTGGCATTTTTTTCACAGTTATAACACGTTATAAGCATTTCACAGTTATAAAGCATGTTATGAGAGAGGCAGAAACAATTAATACCTCAGGGAAAATAAGCCATTTTATTTAAGAACAATTCATGTCGAATGGGATTGCAAATGATGTACTATCAAGTCAGCAGCATGGATCATTAAACATTACTAGTAGCAGTTTCAGCCGAACAAAAGGTCACGGAATAGAATACCCAAAATATTTAAATGCTACAAAAAAAAAAAAAATTGTGAATAGAATATGTAAACACAATCGTAATTGGTGTGAAATTTTAATATGTCACTAGGGCAAAATTAAGCAATAAACCTTATTTACTAGGTATGACGGCTGTCTAAGGATACAATAATTCGATCAAGACAACTGTGACTTAATTTTAGTAATGTTTACCAGGCTAGTTCTGTGAAGCATATACACAAAGGCAAACACAAAACACACACACAAATACTTTAAATACATATGAAATCATACGCGAGCATAGAGAACACTTCCAGAGAGAGAGAGAGAGAGAGAGAGAGAGAGAGAGAGAGAGAGAGAGAGAGAGAGAGAGAGAGATTCTATATTAACCCTTAGCTTTACAAAAGGACAAACTATAAACGTCTCCGTTTACCTCGGGGGCACAGGTTCCTGTATTCCCAGTTTCCCGTTGTTTACCCAGTGCCCTTATATATGAGAGTTACGAATTTGCATTTTAGTTCTGTTCCGCAATATTCCAGGCCCCAGTCCTTAAAAACATTTTACACCAAATAAAACCAGATGCTTATCCCTATCTTCCCGAGAGCCGATTGTAATGACAGAGAACCACGATGAATACATAGACGAGAACATAAAGGAACTGAGCCCGAAGTTTATTCATAATAACAGAAGGAATATTGCAAAGTTTCGAATGACAGTTAAGCCTGAGGAAGACACCCAGAGTTGTGGATTTATGAAAATGATTAAGCAGGCTTGGTGCTAACGAAGTAGCATGAAGGGAGCTTAGTAAGTAAGATTAAAAGGAACTCTCATGGTAGTCACTTTCTTTGCGTCCACTTTACAAAGAAAAAAACATCCGGAAAATATATAAGGACCCTCAAAAGGATGGGACTCTGACTTCACCGAAAAAAAGCAATAGAGCAAGAGAATAAACAACAGAGCAACTGACATTGTAACCAACAAAATGATGGGCATATCTGGAGTTTGTTCAAATGTGTGGATTTTGCAGACAAGTTCCAGTATCTTGATCGACTCGTCTGAAAATCACCGCCTTAAAATGAATTCTCCTCCCGGCTCTAAAGACGAATATTTCTTTAAAAATTAACTTTCTCGCAGAAGTAAGTTCACAGTACCATAAAATGCAAATAGAAAATTCTCTCCGGTTGTTCGAGACAAAGAGGGAAATGGCATTTGAAAAGAATTTAATCCCACTACGTATTCTTCCCGTTTGGGGTGAAATGATATTGAGCCGTTGTGTGTTTCTTATAGTTCCTAATTTGAATTACTAATGGGGCTTCTTCGCTGGCCACCTAAAGACAAGATTATACGATTTTCCTTTCCTGGCGTCTTTCGTTTTCTTTCAGAGCTAAATCTTGGCTGAATCGGTAACTTTTCTCAAAATATTCTTTTGGCTTTACTATCACCCTAACGGAGATCTAAAATGGGTACCATTACTTTGTAGCATTACATATATATATATATATATATATATATATATATATATATTATATATATATATATATATATATATATATATATATATATATATATATATATATATAAACAAAAAATATATATATATATATATATATATATATATATATATATATATATATATATATATATATATATATATATATATATATATATATATATATACATATACATATACAGTATATGTATATATATATATATATATCTGAGATACAGTTATAAAACTAAATCTTCTCAATCCTCGCTGCAGGGACACAAAGGATTTTTCAGGAAACTGAACCAAAGCGCTCGGTGGGAAATGAAATGAACAGTGAAATACAGTGAAAAGACAGGAGGGTAATTGAGGTGATCAAGGAGAAAGTGGGGCTAAAAAGAGCGTCACTAAAGCTCTATGGATGATTTGGACAACAGTTTTAATAAGTAAATTTATCTGAATATAACACATCCAAACGGCGAGATGTTGTCGGAGGACAAAGTATGAATATTCTGATGAGTTGTTGAGTGTATTCGTAGGTGGTTAAAGAGAGGCAAATCTGAATGTTAAAATACTGGAAGCAGTTAAGGTAAATATGAAAATGTGAGGAGGGAAATTAGAAGGTTGAGGAATGGCGGGTCAGTAAAGTAGCATTGGGGTACTATCTTAGTTAAGATATGGCTGGATGAGCCAAAGATTCCTAGGAAATGTGACAGAGGTGATTACGAATAGGTTATACACTGAAGATTTATGGTAGGATTCCGATTGAAAAATTATGATATAAAGCTGACAAAGCAGGAATCATGGAAGGTTTCGATTCAGTTTGTCACTAAACAGTTGTCCGAGAAGTATTCGAATACTAGGAAGAAGCTGTCTGTGGCATGCACGGGCCTAGAGAAAATTAGTACCAAATTTTACTGTTTAATCCAAAGAGCCATTATCTGGGTATTTTCAGTTTTTTACCCAATTATTATTACGTCTACAGTATTATTAAACACACAACATGAACTTGATAATCGGATGACTGTTGTGGGTTTGCCCACAGATGAAAAACATAAATGTTATATATATATATAATATATATAATATATATATATATATATATATATATATATATATATATATATATATATATATATATATATATATATATATATATATATATATATATATATATATATATATACATAACATATTCAAGCATTTTCACCACTAGGTACACTCTCAACAATCAGCTAACTATTAAGTCTGGTTCATTACTTATGACAAGTAGGGATCCTCTGGGTTTAAGAAACTGTGTGCTTATACTCCTTCCTTCCAAGCCCTGAATTTTGTCCAGGGTCTACCAGTGGTGAGCTAAGAGTGCTATCACCAAACTACAAGGTCTTGGAGAGAGAGAGAGAGAGAGAGAGAGAGAGAGAGAGAGAGAGAGAGAGAGAGAGAGAGAGAGAGAGAGAGCTGTTCTCACAGTCCCAACAGAGAGAGAGGGAGAGAGAGAGAAGGCGAGTGTTACTTTTCCGCCACATATTACTGTATTTCTAATAATAACAATAGACTCATTATACAGTCAAAATGAGAGCCGGGTTTAATTATGATGTACCTCTTCCTATTTGGTCAGATGCATCGCTTCACATGAAATGTTGGAGGGGAAAAATAGGGTATAAAATTCTCTTATGCCACTAATAATAGTGAAGGTTGAAATTTTTTTAATTATGATTATAAGAATGTTAATAATTCCTAGCATTTTGAACACATATGGTAACCATAACGATGATGATGATGATGATAAAATCATGTACCCATGAATATAACCTTACAAATACGTAAAACATTATGATTATGTCATTTATAGTTCAGGAAATTTCCACTTGACTCAAGTCCATCTTCTCCTCCCAAGCGGCTGAACCTAATCAGTTGCAAATTAGTCTGCATCTGTTATGTTTCACGAGGCATTTGGTGCCATACTTTACAGTTCGCATCATCGTCGCCTTTCGGAATAAAATATTTTGATTTAATGATTTTTTTAAAAACTTGAGTGGTGCACGAGTGAACCCCGGAGAGCCGAGAACTTAGATTTCATATTTTCTTTTTTATAAAAATAGTGTTCTGCATGGACAGGATCCCCTCGAAAGACTACATAAGCCGGATTTGTTTTCATTTCCTTTTTTGTTTTTATGGTTGGTGGCTGTATCTCTTGCCGATTCCTTAACAATTTTTATAAATTGGGACTATGACAGACAGTTCGTCTTCGCGTAGAGACGATCTCCTGATTTTTGGGATGGGTTCATAATGAAAATATTGAATGCTATGTTCAAAAATAGTTTCCAAAGACATTTAAACTGCTTTATATAATATGCATGGATTAGCTGTTAGTCAATTGCAAAATCACATGATCAAATATACCGCTCTCATTCAATGGGTCTCTTTTGCTTATTGCGTTAACTATCAAACTGCTATAAACGTGGGAAATCATTTTATTTCAGAAGCAAATCAAACTTTCCTATACACAACGAGTCATTCATCATTACCTGTAGTGCACTTTAACAGGACATTACCTGTCTAAATACACGCTGTTCTTATCCTATCGACCGTCTGCCATACATTCTCATTTAAAAATCTACCATCCACCCTTCTGATATGTTGAGCCAAGTTCTGCTACCCCATGATTCTTAGTTTCGTTTACCACATATACCCCCAAGCGATTGGGCAGCTATTCTTCTCACCCATTCCTTCCATGTTTCCCTCATCCGGATGTACCTTACAATAACTTGTCAGTCACGCTCTCACCTTTTCATCGCCATATGGAAGCATCTTGCTTTTAATCCCATCAACTCAGAGTGTCCAGGTATTTTCCAACCTTAATATCCCTCCTTGTGTCCCAAATAATAACTGCCACAAACATTCTCAAACTGACACAAACCCTTCACTTCAGCGTTATTCGGTTCCAACTCTCTTCGAGCTCTGCGATTAACAAATCCTCAATACACACACTCCACAGATCCAGAACTGTATTCTTGTCAGAGAGCGTCTCTCAACTGGTAGGTTTATTCTGGAAACCATTTGTTCATTTGACTCCTGATTTGCATTTACTCCCATTGTAAAACAACTTGTTATTCACCCTGAAATCCCTTCTCCCCTTCTACCGTCGTTCTTACATTGCTTGCCTCATTTCCCCCACCTTCTTGATCACTTCATCCATTATCCAGTATTCCTGTACATGATGTTCCTTTCTGTCTTACAATAACAATTAAAATATTCTGTTTTTGCCATTCATTAAATCTCCGATTTCCTCATTTCGACCCCACGCTACTTCCACTGATGCTTCCAACCTCTAAAACATACTTCAAATATTCGAACTACTGTGTCTTTAACCTAGCCTATTTTTCACATATGTATGTACTATATATATATATATATATATATATATATATATATATATATATATATATATATATATATATATATATATATATACAAACATACATACATACATATACTCATACATATATATATATATATATATATATATATATATATATATATATATATATATATATATATATATATATATATATATATATATATATATTATATATATATATATATACACAGAGCGCATGGGGAAAATAATTCTGCTCTACATTTTTGCGACGAAACAAATACGAATACAAACAAGAGAGCACAGAGAAAACTAAAGAATTCCTCCGAGTTTTCCCGCTTCAGTGCAGGGAACTCATCGAAAAGATTAGATCCTAAAACCCTTTATGAAAAGGTGTTTATCCAACAAATATATAAAAGTGGGGTGAAATATCTGAAAAGAGAGAAAGTAAAATAAAATGCGGGATGAAAATTTCATAGATGAATAGCAAGATCTGGGTAATATTTCATATACCTCCCTTTACCGTTGACTTTTTACCCTTCCTGAATAAGTAATGCATTAAATAGAAATTGAAAGGTAACTTCAAGAGAAATCTGTTAACAGCGACGCTTTATTGTACTGTGTATATTTATTTTCTACTTTTTTCTACATTTACAAGAACATGTTATATATTTGGAAAGGGGCTAAAATTAACATTACAAGAACCTTTTCAAACCACTTTCATACTTCCTCATTCCGTCTGCCCCTAAAAAGGACATTACACTATACCTCGAACAAGGTAAACACCTCTTCAGAATTCCAGGTTTACACTACCATAAAAAATGTACTTTATGAAATTACATTGCTGTTCTTCCGTTTACACATACAGAAACTGAAATTAAATTCTGTATCAACCTTACATACAATATATTATTGTTGACTTATTCCGAGGACATTACCTCATTCGTAAATGACACTTCAAACACTGGGTCCAACTTGAAAATAAAATAGAGGATGCTACAACCCTCTTGTCAACATGCCAGCACACAGCTGACCATTCATGAATACGAAATGTGTATCAAATAATCAAATATGTTTTTATACATAATAATATCCATCAAAATAAAGTGGTTTACAGGAAACAGAAATTGTATAAATAGAAACACTATAAGAGAGACTTAAGGCTACTGCTTAAGTTATACTTAGAAGGGAAAAAATATCTTTGCATCCACATAATTAAGTAACTGTATCACAAAACAATTCTATTCTTTATAAAGCTTGCACAAATTTAATATTGCAATTTAACCCAGAACATCAAGTACATATATCTTGCCTTTAACTTTATTCATTACCAATAAATCACAAATGATAATATTCCAACCATTTCGCCACTATAACTGCCGCATGATTAGACACATTTACAAATCAGTGATGCTCATATGACTTTTGTCATGTCTCGCAAATGGTGCTTGATGAAATGGTTGGCTGCGAATCTGCCAGATCAACTGATTTTCTTTTCCAAGGCTAGCTCATTAATTGCTATGAATGAAAGAAACTGTTTAACTTTACACATGCAGAGTAGTGATGCATCGTGCTTCAAGACTATGTATCTTCCCATGAAATTTATTCACTACAATAGATTTCATGATGAATACAATTTGAGGATCTGGATCCGTGGAGGACAACTTTATATTCACTGCTGTCGTTCGCGAATTATCTGCTCTTTTACTCATTTCCAGCGTTGTTTTTTAAAGTTCTGCTGCTTTGAGTTTTCTCTTTTCTGCTTATTAACAACCTCTAGCGTATCGTAATTCCTATCCAGTTTGTAGCCGATCACTCGACACTTCATTTATCTTTTATCTCAGGGCTACTACCTGTTGTCGATTCTCTCTAAGATAGTGGTTTCTTCCTCTACGAACCTTGAACTTATTTGCACTCATTTCTTTGTCGACTCTTCCCCCAATTTCTTTTTCTGTTCTGTTACACAAATTGTTGAACCTCTTCCGTGTTTCAGAAACTTTCTTATAAACATTCCATTCATGTTTAGCCCCTGAAAAATGAGGTGTTCTGTCTCGGCTTGCTTCCTTCTTCCAACTTAAAAGCAACATATTGACTTCACCAATCCTTTTTAAAGATCATTCTCGTACTTGAATCAATGGCAGTTCGTGTCATAAGCGGCACGCCCTCACCTCTTCACTAGATTCTTTTTTTTTTCATTTGTAAATGGATATCAATTTCTTTTTTATTGCCTTGTAAAGGGACAACTACTTTTTTATTTCCTTGTAAAGGGGCATCCACTTTTTTATTTCCTTGTAAAGAGACATCAAATTTTTTATTTCCTTGTAAAGGGGCATAATTTCTTTTTTCATTTCCTTGTAAAGGGGCATCAATTTTTTTCTTGTAAAGGGGCATGAATTTTTTTTTCTTGTAAAGGGGCATGAATTTTTTTTCTTGTAAAGGGGCATCAATTTTTTTTCTTGTAAAAGGGCATCAATTTTTATTTCTGGTATACAGCATCAATTTTTTTTCTTGTAAAGGGGCATCATTTTTTTTTTGTATTTCCTTGTAAAAGGACATCGATTTCTTTTTTTATTTCCTACGAGCAATACTACGGCTACCGTTTCATAGATCTCCCCTTTCTTCAGGTGGCTCAATAACAGCCACCAATCGCCACATTTACTTTGCGTGGCTCAGCATTCCTCGGTCAGCTCTTTCCTTTTACATTCCGTCTTCGAAGTTCCATCTCTGCCCGTTTCATCATTTCCTCATTCCTATGTACGTTGCGACCTTCTAGAAGTGGTTTTGTTATATGGCCTCTTCCTTATCTTCAGATTTCCTCTTAACATAGAAGAGAGTGTATCGGGTTAAAGAATAGAAAAGTGATAAATCTCCTCATAAACTCTCCTTTATATGTAACTCTCGTTTCTTCCCGCAAAAGAACCACTCAGACTTAACATTTTGAACCCGCAAATATATTTTGCTCAAATTCGCAGGGTCGAATTTTGCCCAGTAATGTACTGAAGAAATTATGTTATTTCAATCCTGCTCACGTGTAAGCATCTGTACTTCCGTTTCAGTACTAGAAATATGAACTGGCCGACTCATTCCAAGGAACATCAGTATGCTATTTCCGTGCACCTATATATCATTCCTACCTCACACTGAACTCGGCAAACATTAAGGCTCAGCGAATTTTTATAAGCTTCGACTACTTTCAACCTTACAGCAGTAGGCTGACCGTTTATAAGGGCACAGAGAAAAAGGCTTCATGAAAACATGTAAAATCTATATCTATGGTTTGCTTATATACTATGACATCAGCAATCATACGGAATGCAGTTGCTAAATGAAAGTCAGCAACTGTTTGCTCCAAAACGCATCGCTAAGATAATAGCAGTTGTCACAATTTTATAACCTATTTCTTTGAACATAAAGTATTCCGGATACCAAAATATAGGTCAGACCACTTTGTATTATTCCTTCTTGCGGAAATTGAAATGTGACACCATTACGAACTTAATATTCTGTGAAATATCTCACTCTGAACACCTGATTAACACTATAAATGAACTTTCATTTTAGTGACGTGCTAACAATACGAACGTCTATTATCACTTCCCTTTACTGAGATGAAGAAACGGCAGATTCGTCACAAGCATAAATGCCTTTGCTTCCGCAGAAATACCATCATCACATTGCAGTAACTGAACTATCATTTTTATTGCAAAATAAAAAAAACTGATATTACATGGGACGATAAAACTCACGATGCATAACTTTAAGCGATTTTGGAGGAGTGACAGAAACAGGTCTTTTTTTCCCTTGGAAACTCATGATGCATAACACACGAGAATTTGGAGCAGTGACAAGACCGGGCTGGACCCTATATCTCGCTCATGATGCTTAGAGAGAGAGAGAGAGAGATTGTCTCCTAAAGTCAATGCCAACGACTGGACAGAATATCTACTATATCTAATAGATTGTCTCCTAAAGTCACCTAGCTATAAAAATTTATATATATATATATATATATATATATATATATATATATATATATATATATATATATATATATACACACACATACACACACACACACATATATATATATATATATATATATATATATATATATATATATATATATATATATATATATATATATATATATATAGTATAATGGTTCAGAGATTTCAACTGCGTCGTCATCTGAAGCTAAAAAATCTGCATATCTTCGTCTACATCTAGAAATGAAAATCACTTCTTGGCTTTAAATCCTGCAGTATTAGCAGTGGTCCTCGTACATGTGTGATGTATCACCAAATCCACATGAAGCAGCGATAGCAGTGAAATCATAATACAGAGTTAAAAGAAACATTTTACTTATAAAACAAATCATACAGCTACTAAATAATAAGTACTTTCCATTAAAATGCTTGAGAAAAATAATAATGCCGCCAACACATGCATCTGTTAGGACGTCGCGAATACGGAATAGGTAGAGAAACATGAGATTGTGGCAATATATATTAACTTTTGTCACAAACGAAATAAAGCAGCCTAAGACAAGGTCGTGCAGTTAGGGGTAAGCTTCGTAACTAGAGATCAATGTCGGTCTTGCATAACATTACAGAAAGACAACTAACCTCTTAGGAAATAAGATCGCTTAAAATTCCAGGGTTTGTTCATCATTAGATCATTACTAAGCATATTATTATTATACTGGAAATAACATATGCCAAGTACAAAAAAAAATAAAATAAAAGAGAGATTTAAAATTATTCACAGCAAGAATCACAGCTAGGACACACGAAAACCAAAATGAGAAATGAAATAATCAGCTATCACAAAAAGAGGAAAAAGCTGGTTGAAATATACCTTCGCGCCCTGTCATTCTCCAAATGTGTTTTTGTGAGGAATGTCAGTCATAGGTACAGTAGCTTCACACGATAACACGCGTTTTTGCTTTGTTATTTATATTTTTGATAATTCTGACTGCATGATTTAAAATGGCGTGACTTTGCAACGCAGAATCACGAATATTTTGTCACCTGGGACATAGCAATGAGATATGAGTTCATTCACATTTCGGCATCAGTAGCAAGTGCACACACAAATATCATGCGACAAATATCATGCGCAAAAAACTTGCATAATTAGTAAATTGACAAACATTTCTTTTGGAAATGTGGAAATTTTCTATATGAGAGAGTGTGCTATTTCATGGAACACAAATAACCACTCGCACAAATTTCACATATATATAAATAAAAAACATTACTGACTTAATTAGGAATTGCAAATCATCATAGCGGAAAGTATATGCGCATTTAATTGGATCTGTCACCTTTCCTACTGTCGGCCAACTCTTCTTCCTTGCATACACACACATATATATGCATATGTATGTGTGTGTATTTTATATACATACATATATATATATATATATATATATATATATATATATATATATATATATATATATATATATATGTACATACATACATACGTATACATGTACACACACATATATATATATATATACATATACAGTATATATATATATATATATATATATATATATATATTTATATATATATATATATATATATATATATATATATATATATATATATATATATATATATATATATATATATATATCCACTTACCCATTTTTTCCCTTTAAAGAGGTTGGCTACCGAAGATGGCAACCTGCTGGTTAGAAATAAAACTTTAGCGATTTAATATTAATTCATTACCTGACGATTTAAAAGATATGCAGTTCAAGAAGAACGACAGCAGCAAATGTACCACAAAGAAGCCTCCTTCTTGACACCTCAAAAAAGAGAAAACAAAACACCCGACAGGTGCGTGTGGAGCGCTGGACGAAGACGCGCTGAGCCCATCAATTGAATTTCACCGATTTCACAACAGCACTCGGGGACAACTTTCCGACACTCGTGGAGGAGATGTTTAATGAAAGCTATTTCCTACGCTAAATGTCTATGGCACTCGAGGGAAACTTTATCAAGTGTTCTTTAACAACTCGTCCTTCCCAATTGAACATGCTCCGCTTCTCGGCCCGAAATGGCTTTAATCCTGATCGATGTGGAGCACCGGTATTTTGCTCTCATTTACTTTTTCCTTATCACTAATTAATTTTTATCAGTATATAACAGGCATGATCTAACAACGACCGAGTACAATGCTTTTACTGGGTTGAGCATGGTAAATAGGTTTTCTATGTTTTACAGGTCACAAACGACGGAGCCAATTTCAAAAATGAATTTTCATATATATACAGTATATATATATATATATATATATATATATATATATATATATATATATATATATATATATATATATATATATATATACAACACATACATATATATATATAACATAAATATATATGTATACATATACATATATTTATATGTATATATATATGCTACAGGGAATATATGAAATCAGAGATTTCACGAAATCCCCAGGGAATTTGTGAAATGACCAATAACACCATCGTGATAAAAACACTAATAATTCATGGATAACAGCTCATGACATGCCGAGTGACATCATTTCTCTTTTAATCTATCAACAGTTATCATTATAGCAGTCACAAACGACGGAGCCAATTTCAAAATGAATTTTCATATATATACAGTATATATATATATATATATATATATATATATATATATATATATATAAAACATACATATATATATATAACATAAATATATATGTATACATATACATATATTTATATGTATATATATATGCTACAGGGAATATATGAAATCAGAGATTTCAATGAAATCCCCAGGGAATTTGTGAAATGACCAATAGCACCATCGTGATAAAACACTAATAATTCATGGATAACAGCTCATGACATGCCGAGTGACATCATTTCTCTTTTAATCTATCAACAGTTAGCTGGGCTTTGGAAAGGGTTTGAATTTACCTCCTTAAACGGTATGACGGTCACTATGAATGGCATAACAGGGCATCCGGCGGTACCCTCAAGGGATTCTGGAAATTACTTTTAAAATCATTCATAAAAAATCGTTACCAAAATTCTTACAATGATTCGTCATAAGTATTATTATTATTATTATTATTATTATTATTATTATTATTATTGTTCAGAAGATAAACCCCTACTCATATGAGACAAGTCTGCAGGGACCAGATTTGAAATGACTTCCAAAGAATATAGTTTCACCAGTAACAGGAGTGTCTCTCTTAAAAAAAGGCTTTTATTCTTTAAAAATCTGTTAATTTTCTTTTAATATTACATTTCACTGTCTTACTGTCTGTCAGTCTGTTTGTGATCCACTCAAAACCTATGACATACCTGATCATTTCCTTTTCATATAGAAATGATATAAATCTTGCTGTTTGTATGTCTCGTTTTCTAACAGATTTGGTCGGTCCTAATATGCCTATCGGCACCAATCAGCATTCCAGCCCAGTATTAGAAGCGAACCATATTGAGAATGTTGGTCGGTACGGAACCAAGCTACAGCACTGTTTAATATTCTAAAGAGCTATCTAGGTAACCGGCGTAGTCTCCGCTTACCCTTCCCCACATCCTCCCTCTCAGTCTCCAACCCCCTTCGGTTTCCTAAAACCTCCTGCCCCTTCCCTTTATCATCCTACCAATCCATAGCTTCCATTTTCCCCTTCTCGCCTCCACCCCCTACCCTTCTCTCCCACTCTCCTTTTGATAATACGAATTTTCCCTTTTCCCCCCCTAGAAACTTTTCCCTAACTCGATTGTGTCTCGATCCGGTACCCATTCTGACACTAACAAACTTTTAAGGGATGATTGCGTTAATAAAACGCCTCCTGGTTGAGGTTAGGATGTGGATGTGGAGCATGAGGAACGAGGAAAGTGGAGTGATGGCGGGGAAGGAGTAGGGAGGGGGGGGGAGAAGGATGTTGGTGGAAAGTGGGAAAAAAAAAGACGATAACTTTGTTGACAGTATTTACATTTTCCTCACTGGCTGGCTCACACTCCTCGACACCCCTCTCTCCCGTAGCAGGCTGTTTTTAATGGGAAGTCGTCTTGGCGAAATAAATCAGCGACTGTCCGGTTATCTATCTTTATAAAAATTAATCTCTCATATATATGTATATGTATATGTAAATGTATGTATGTATGCATGTATGTATGTGTGTATATATATACATACATATACTTATACGTATACGTTATATATGAGAGATTAACTTTATATATAAATATATATTATATATATGTACATATATACATACATACATACATACATACATACATATACATATATATATATATATATATATATATATATATATATATATATATATATATATATATATATATATATATATATATATATATATATATATACACACACATAAAGTACGTATTTTATATCAGCGAAGGCAATACCACGTACACTAAATGTCTAGTCTATCAGCCTTAATACCTAATGTTTCTAGAGAGAAGCTTTACCCATATCTTCATTAATTAAGCATACTCATGAAGAAAAACTATCAAGAGAGCCCACGTGAGGAACAGAAAATACCCACAGCTAAGTTCTATAACAGCCTCTGTACCGGTAAAAAAACCATTCCACTTCATGATAAACAATTCTGAAAGATAATAAACAATTCTGAAATACAATAAGCATTCAACGAAGAATTTTTCCCTCCAGTATAAGTAATGGTTAGTATGCGTCACGCGAGAGAGAGAGAGAGAGAGAGAGAGAGAGAGAGAGAGAGAGAGAGAGAGAGAGAGAGAGAGAGAGAGAGAGAGAGAGAATCAAAGAAAAACAATATGCCTTATTCTGGCCCAATCATAATAACCAATTACAAGCCTATTACAATCAATACTGTACAACGTCCGCAAACAAGAATGCACACGCTCTTTCATATGAGTAACGAAAGCAAGATTATGGTATCTTGTTAAAATGGAGATGAAACAAAAGGGTAAAAGAGTATAAGGTTGGGTAAAAAAAAAATTCAAAGTCAAAACCCCTCAAGCAAACACAAAAAGCGACAGACTTCATCAGCTCTTAGCTGTTGCTGTCACCCGAGTTTCTGTTGCAACTGCACTAACCTTGCATTGCCAGTTTAGAAGCCAATGGATTTCAATAAGGAAGTACAAGGGAAGGTAAAAAGATTCTGGATATTGTAATAAAGGTGAAATGAGAAAACAATTAAGCTTGCATTCTTAATCGGTAATACAAGTCACATTAAGGTACTAAATTTTTGCTTTATATTCTTATTCGAGCTCCTATTTAGAAGACCAGTGTCTCATTGAATAAAACATACAAGGGAAGGTAAAAGATTATATATATGTTGTGATAAATTAATATCAAATTACGCTACACAGTGAATTGAGAAAACGATTGAACAGGTACCGCTGGGACGTGAACGGCATGGACCCATTCAACTTGTTACCACCTCGCCATCTTGATTAACGTTGAATGGGTCCATGTAATCCTGACATGGACATTCAACGACTCCAGTGGACATTACCACCTCGCCATCTTGATGGCGCGGTGGTAACGTCCACTGGAGTCGTTGAATGGGTCCATAAAGGGTTTTTGTACCTGTTCATTTATCACTTATATAAATTCTTCGGTGATTCCATCGGAGATACTGAATTGATATTAAAGACATTTGTAGCTTCATGATTGTATATAAAACGGTGTGATAAAAATTTCATATATATATATATATATATGTATATATATATATATATATATATATATATATATATATATATATATATATATATATGTGTGTGTGTGTGTGTGTGTGTGTGCACATATTTCTCCTCAAGAGAAGGTTCCACTGGGAGTTAACCTTCTGGATCTCAGCAGATCTTCTGGGATGAGGTTACTAGGCCTATCTCAAGTCCTACTCGATTATCAGGCATATTAAGTCAATAGAAAAACAATGGACCACAACGGATTGCCTAAATCAACCGGTCTTGGTCGTGAACCGAAACGGTTCTTTCTTCATATATATATATATATATATAAATATATATATATATATAAATATATATATATATATATATATATATATATATATATATATATATATATATATATATATATATGGTATGTATGTGATCTTGCGTCACTGGATATCATGTTCCCGTTATAATGAAAATGAACAAAGACTTTTTTTTTCTGAATAATGGCAAGAATAATAATAACAAAAACACAAAAGATATTCTCTCCCTGTGTCGTTTTCCATTACTTCTGGAAGCTTCCTACTTTCAAAGAGCGGGTCTCTTGTTTCCCCGGAGTTTGAGATCTATTCTTTTTCCTTCCTATTTCCTCTCGATTTGATGATCAAGTTTACGAAACATCTAGGCTAGAGGATTAGCGACTCTCCTCAGCATTATTCCTCGCCAAGTCATTTTCAACTGTCAACGAATTAGACCATCATCTATGTGCAGTTACGAATTTTTCTGTAGACAGTACTGGTACCTGTTAAAAATAGGAAAGAATATCGCTACCTCCATACTGTTCCTAATTATGAGGATAAACCGACTAAAGCCCAGAATAGGGTTGGCTGCGCCATGATGTATAATCTATAAGCCGCTCTTGATTGGGTACTGTATACCTTAGGGAAGACTACGAGGAATTCCCCACTCCCATGAAAAATAAGTAAAAAATTGCGCCAAAGTTTCTTCGACGCAATCGAGTTTTCTGTACAGCGCATAATCAAGGCCACCGAAAATAGATCTATCTTTAGGTGGTCTCGGTATAATGCTGTATGAGCGGCGGACCGTGATATTCTCAGCCGGCCGTGGTGGGTAGAGGGTTGCAATTTGTCGTGTTTGATGATTGGAGGGTGGATGATCAACATACCAATTTGCAGCCCTCCAGCTTCAGTAGTTTTTAAGACAGAAAAAAGACAGAAAAAAGTGCGGACGACAGACAAAGCCAGCACAATAGTTTTCTTTTCAGAAAACTAAAAGCGTCTACAAACGCGTTTGGCTGGCAGAGCTCCAATGCCCCTTAGATGTTGTAAGTTTATCTTGTCACTGAAGGAGACACTTTTACTTGAATAAACAATGGATAGCTTATGGCATCTATTGGTCTCTATACATCTTGGCAAGGCGTCGGGTGTAATTATAACTCAATGAGATGGTCGCTGGTTTAAAAAAATAACAATAGTCACTAGGTTGCACACATGCCATGAGCAGCACTACTCGCGCAATATTTACTAACTAAATTAACGTGTTTCTTTTCGTTAGGTTGGTATGTCATTAAATGACAAGATGCTCATTAA
>NC_089799.1:28899613-28944613 GCF_040412425.1 Macrobrachium rosenbergii | reverse complement strand
ACTTACTGTTCCTACGATGCAGGGATGGAAGGGGGGCGGGGGAGGTGGGAAGAATGGCTGTTTGAGGGACCCACACCTCTATCTGCTGAGTCATTAGCAGCCACTGCGATGCTGTCCCTTGTCCTATCTCGGTTAGAGATAGGGATTGAGTCCTGATCTTAGGTACAGAAGTTAGGTCTCCATGATACTGCGTGACTGTGCAATGACCTATCTTCTGCCTCTTCCACTCAAGGGAAACTTATCTTTAAAATGGCGTATTTGTGAAATGATGACAATGAAAAAGGAATTTTTTTTTCAAATAGCACACAATAAACCTAAGATGCCGGACAAACTGATAAAGTAGGGCTATAAAAACCAATAGCATAATAAGAACTGGAAACATCTAGTTTCTAGATGGTTGCATGCTCAACTTCGCGCTTCATTGACTTGGCACAATATTTGACATTATTCCTTCGTCTGATTTATGCAAAATAAGACCGGAATTGTTTAAAATTCCAGTAACAAATTTCTGAAGAAGAGATTTACGACCAACAATAATTTTCATATAATCTATTATCATAATCATTACGCAAACAACAGAAACGGAGGCATACTATATTCACGATTAAGGTGCTGATAAATTTAACGAAGAATAAAAGAAAATTAAATGCAAAAATAAAAAAAATCAGTAACCTATCAATGTTACACATTTAGACTGAAGATAGTTCGTGACAATTACATGTACGCTAATCATGACTGAAATAACAGAAAGAAAATGTAAAGGTTCGGATTACGTAGAGAAAAAAA
This sequence comes from Macrobrachium rosenbergii, assembly GCF_040412425.1. Lineage (NCBI taxonomy): Eukaryota > Metazoa > Arthropoda > Malacostraca > Decapoda > Palaemonidae > Macrobrachium > Macrobrachium rosenbergii. The sequence continues at coordinate 28,943,827 of NC_089799.1, read as the reverse complement.
AACCATTATTAATCAATGGGATGGGCTTTCTTAGCATGATATCTTTTTTTAATTATGAAGGTACAACGAAAGTCCCATCTGAAAATTACATACACGCACCCCAAATAAATGTGTACTAGACTGCCAAATTGAAGTGTAAAATTCATGGAGCACTTGGTCACGACTTTCATTTTTTAAGTATGCTCTGATTAATAAGACAGCAATGAAAATCAATAAATTGGTGTCAAAACAGCATTCGTCAAAGAGAGAGAGAGAGAGAGAGAGAGAGAGAGAGAGAGAGAGAGAGAGAGAGAGAGAGAGAGAGAGAGAGAGAGGGGGGGGGCACTGCATAAAACTAGTACGTTTCTTTCCATTCGGTTTCCTACAAGCTCTGGGAGGGTGGAAATTGACGAATGAAAGTCATCATTGAAAACTAAAACCTACGAATTTTGACACACACACACACACACACACACATATATATATACATACATACACACACACACACATATATATATATATATATAAATAAATATATATATATATATATATATATATATATATATATATATATATATATATATATATATATATATATATACACCGAAAACTTTCAGTAGAAATTCATGCCAATGTCTCCCTCATTAATAATAAATAGGAATTGTCAAAACAATAAACTCTACGGACTTTACAACCATGATTTCACTTACTCAAGCAACTCCAACTAGAACGATAAATCACATTTTAATCAGTTCCTTCCTCATGAAAGAAAATTCCAAGTTTTTATGCACTTGTCCGTATGGCAACAAACTAAAAATAACTAACAGGCCGAGAACCACTGAATTTTCTGGCACAATCACGTAACAAAATTAATGTAGAAATTTACCAATTCAAAGCAAACTTATCAACTTTTAAAAATGCATGTACTGTTTTTGGCAATATAATAAAGGTGAAACCTCAGCCCTTGGGTCACAAAATAAACAGAATAGAGAAGTTACTTAAATCTAACGCTCGAAACATAATTCTCAATAAATTGGTCACATCTGATAAGGGCAGCTAAAGCAGGACGAGATATGCAGATATTATTTGCGATCTTCTTTTAATAGCTACCTCTTTAACTTCAATGATTAATTTTTTTCAATATTTCATTTTACATGACTGTAAAGGAAACAATGTCAGTTGTTTCCCGACACATTGACAAATTAATCACTGAATGGCCCAATATCCTGTTTGAACAGCCGATTCAATAGAATTATATTTCTTTTATGTGTTCAATGGATTTTTTCATTATAAATCTGATTCAATATTAGAGGTCATCCCTTTTCTTTCTATTCAAACTAAAAATAAAATATGATTCGCCATTTTTAACAGCAAATTTTAAATTTAGTCTATAGTAATTTGCTGCGCCTACTTTAGGTCAAATGTGAGATGATAAACAACTCTCATTTGTTGTTCTCTAATAAAAAAATTGCCATTGGCCGAAAGAATTTTATACATGGCGTGATTGTGAAGCTATGTACTTATCACATCCCCGCTGAAAGCATTAATTGAAGAAAGCATATGACTCATAACTTGTGTTTGGGCATTTATTTGTTTCATTGTTTGTAGGAAGTCGTTGTTTGGTATTTAAGGCCAGAAATATAAAAAGAGAAAATGTCCTCAATACAAGATAATAACATTTCAGTGTTGAGTAAATTTTAAAATATACGCTACCCCTAAAAAAAACCCTGATAAACTGTGCTGCTACAATGATGACCTTCAGAAGAATTAAGAAAAGCATTATAAAAAGTAACCAAATTTATTTTTATTAACCCAAAATAATTACTGAAAAGAGCCTGTAAAAAAAAAAGTTGCACTTTCATTACGATGACCTTATGGAATGATGGAAAATGGCTCAAGTGAGAGAGAGAGAGAGAGAGAGAGAGAGAGAGAGAGAGAGAGAGAGAGAGAGAGAGAGAGAGAGAGAGATACCACATTCAGCTTTTAAATCTAGTTTAGTATAATCTGTATTTATAATATTTATATAAAGATCGTTTCTTGATTCCTGTAAGAATTATACGAATGTTTTCTCGGTCGAAACAACCGTGAAAATTACTGTCATCTTGGTATGAAAATCAAAGTCATGGCAAGTAAATCCCCATATGAATGGAATTATAAACAAAATATCTAATTTCAATCGGGATAATGAACCTAAAATAATCCAAAATATGTGGAAAAGAAAAGCATGAGTTATTAACACATGCAAATCAAAGCAGTATCAATGTTATTACTTTCCCAAGAAGAAGGCATATCGTTGAATCAAGTGGGAAACATATAGGACACCATTTTTCCTTTAATAAAAGATACATTAAGAGAAAACAAAGGTATGTTGGCGTACTTGAGTAGCCTTCAATGCAGTCTCATGAATACAACACGTATACAAAGAAAACCCATGAGGAAGCTCACACATACAAAAGAGTCTAAAAGAAAAAGCATAAAAAGACGTTTCAATTAGAATAAATACCTGAATGAAATAAATACTTTTGGTTATTGCTTCAGTCCAGGGAAGACTTAAAGGCGAATAGGACTGCATGTCGCACAGACCACAGAGATATGAGCTTGTGCCTGGGGTCTCATTTCTAAATACATCAAAAATTTTACAGGCATACTGGGAATAGGAGATCTATACGACATGACTTCGCTAGCCAACGAACTTTTATGCCACCCCCATCAGTCTCTCTCTCTCTCTCTCTCTCTCTCTCTCTCTCTCTCTCTCTCTCTCTCTCTCTCTCTCTCTCTAACTATAACAGTCGTTAAAAGATCCCTTTTCTGGCCTCGTTCCAAAAGAAGCCAGATATTACCAAGACCCGACGACACAGCTTACAAAATATTTTTCTCTTCTTTCACCAACTTAGTAGGAGATTCCACACCTATACATTGAACAGAAACGAAATGAAATGAGTTCGGTTCTAGGAATTCTGAGCAATGTATGAAAATGAGACTGGGAAACTATTTCTAAATCATGAGGATATGAATCTATGAAGAATGTAATCTTGAAAAATGAATGACAATAAATGAAATTGCTACACTTTCTTATCTATTAATTTTCTATATAATCAATAAACTTTGCATATATGTACTCGGGCCTTTCTAAATCTAATCTTTCTTTGCAAATGAAACAACTCTGCTCCTCCTAGTAGTGAGTGTATCATATAGGAGGCAAAAAGTTTTGCTGTTTGACCTTAACGTTCATCAAATTTTCTGTAGTCGAGCGATCTTTTAATTTTTGCGTAGCCCTCCCAAAACTTTCTTCACAAAGCAGCGTTTCCCCAAGCTAGTAAGTGTTCGATTTCTTCCATTTCCATCATTTAAGCGTTTCACCCTCTTCATCTTGTTCTCCTCTTAACACCAAGTTATCTGTTTATATAGACGCTCATAGGTGCCTTCCTTTCAGAACCCTTTCGTAGCTTCTCCCGCTGCACTGAAATGATAATCAATAAAGGAAGAAAGTGCCAATCATCAAAGGTCTTGTCACATTCTTAACGTTTTCCCCTCACTGCCAGAGAGTGTTATGATGTGGTAACATCACTAGTTTAATGAGACTTCCTGGTGCCACTCTGATATTGTAATATCTATGTAAGTAAATGGCTTTTGCTGGCAATTATCAAATGCCTTGTGAAGAACCACAAATACTTGGTTTAATTTTTTCCTCTTAACATAGTGCGCCTACAGCTGCTGCTTCATTTTAGCGACTGGTCTTGATTTCTCTGGCATGAAGCCAAAGTGACAATTGTTGACTATTATTTTTTGTTGACCCTCCTTTCACTGCTTTCTCCAACTCTGGATGGACACCTGCTTTTCGTAAACCTCTTTGTATTCTCAGCAGCCAATGAGCTTCTCTCTCTCCATCTTCCCAAAGCCTCTCGTAACTTTTGTACATGTCATATTCTGGTCACTTCATATTCACATTTTTCAATCTATTAGATTTTCTGAATACTATCACCAGTTTTACTCCTTCAGTTATCAACTTCAATATCTACACGTTCACCTTTCATATACTTTTCCCCTCGCCCTCTTTTTCCATCTTAACTTATCCCCTTGGGAATTCCAAACATTTCCTTTCCTGCTCTCTGTTGTGCCGAGAGTTTTGTTTCATTCCTCGCAAAGCCTCTTCTCTGCTTTCTTCTTTTCACTGTACATCTCTATCATTTTCCCCTGACAGTCTTCTGCCAAACTACGAAGGATCACTTCTTTTCCAATTGCCCTTTGTCATTTTTATTCCTTCGCCATCTCTCTCTTTCTCTCCCTCTATCACTTCCCAGGGGTCACACCCCACACTTCTTGAGCTGTCTATTGTCTGGCTTCTTTCATCGGTTTCCACCTTTCATTTTATAACCTTGTATTTCCGGACAATTTTTCTTTACAGTCTGTTCTGCCTTTCTCATTTTTCATTTTCCACGGTTTTATTCTCTTGTCGGTCTCTTTCATCGTCATTCTTTTCTTCAGTGTCATCTCACCTGTCGTGGCAGTCAAAATTGTGACATCCCTGCCTAGCCTCGCATAACGCTGTCATCGCTTTCTGTGAAGCCGTCTTTAGTTCTCATTATAATGAAAATCAGTGCCTCACTTTCTTCACACTCCTATGCTATTATATATGGGGGATTCTTAAATGCTGTGTTTGGTATCCTTCTTTGATCTAAGGCACTGGCAAAATTCCAAGACAGCTCACCCTTTGTTTTCCCTACATTACAAAATTATATTGCAAACGATTATTTATAGATATATATATATATATATATATATATATATATATATATATATATATATATATATATATATATATATATATACTCAATAAGCATTAAAATGCGTCTTGAAAAAAATAAGAGGAAAAATTCAATTCCATGAAGCGTGAAAGCTGTCGACACCAGATATTGATACAGATCCATATACCGGATGGTGGTCAACATCAATAATCCTGTACCTGAGGTTGATCCCAACGGGGGTCAAAGGAACTATTTACATTCTTTTATAGAAAAAAAATCGTTACTCCTTTGCTGCACGAGGAGGTTAGGTAACTGTGCTGGTCGCAGCCCGAAGTAGAAATAACTGAGGCTCTCTTGCATAGTTCAAAGGACTTGCAAAGAACGGGAATGTTAACACTCACTATGTAATTTAATTACACATACACACACACACACACACACACATATATATATATATATATATATATATATATATATATATATATATATATATATATATATAGATGTGTATATGTATATATATATATATATATATATATATATATATATATATATATATATATATATATATATATATATATATATATATATATCATGTATGTGCATGTATGTTCAACAATAAACGTGATAATAAACGTCACTGCTTTAAAATTATGGCTAATGTATGTGAATAAACGCAGCCAAACAGTAACTACAGAGTGCTGGCTATAAAAAGTAAATATAAATACAAGATACATTTTAAAGTCTAAGACCCTTGAAAAAATAAAGAATTTCTCATTTTCATTCCAATATTGGCTTATCATCCAAGTCTGTTAAAAAGAAAATTACAACTATGGTCAAATAACCAACCTTTTGGATGGGTAACAATCTCGTTAAGATTAATGGAACCAAATGATGAAATCTATCTCCTATTTCCCTTTCTTCTTTTCAAACTTCCTTTTTGTACCGAATCTTTTCATTTCACAATGAATGCTTGTGAAAGTTTGATCGAAAACATTTGTCGTTAATACTGAACTCTGAATCATTATATTGTGCTGCGCGAAAACAAGTAATTTGTTTTTGGACGCATTGTAGTCAAGGAAAACATGTTCAAAGGTCGCGTGAATATTAACATTCAAATGCATTTTTGTCATCCGGTATTCTCCGGAATATAGTTCAACATCCGGATATTTTTCATTGAAATTTTTTCCATTTTCATTACAGCTCTCAGATATTTAGAATTTGTTTATCAGAAATCCGTTAAGGCAAATATCGTGACCTAAAATTCTTTACAAATTGGACAGGCTAAAAATCAGCTTGCTATAGAGATTCAATTTACTCTTTTTTGACAGAACAAATTAACAATAAAAAAAAATTCTGAAGTGGACACCAATAATTACAAGGCCATTTCCTTTGCATTTCTCGCTCTATATCTTGAAGATAATCGGTGTCAGAACATTTTATAGAGAGATAACCTAGTTTATAGTAAATTTGACGTTCAGAATTTATAATTATATGCCTCACAGACTTAAAAATGTTTGTAGTATTGTCAAAAACAGAAGTTTATGCAATTTATATACACATATACCCATAAACACACCTACATACATATATACACAAACTATATATATATATATATATATATACACATAAGTACATACATGCATACATACACACATATACACACACATATATATATACTGTATATATATAAATATATATATATATATATATATATATATATATATATATATATATATATATATAATATATATATATATATATATATATATATATATATATATATATATATATATATATATATATATATATATATACAGTATAGAAGTAATCAACACACAATCACGTGTGGAACAGAAATAAATTTCTGACTCACGTCGGGATCGAACCCAGGTCTTTCAGGTGGAAGGCAGGGCACTATCCACTAGGCACACAAGTCTAAAAGAAGTTGGAACCTGAGCAAATGCACCCAAGGAATTACCTGGGCAAGCTAACTGCTTGCATACCAGCGAGTTTTCCCCACCTTCCCGACTCAGCAATGACCCAATAGACAGCATTTCATTCGAATTATCCCTTCTGAGTGAATAAGATAGAAGTAATCAACAATCACGTGTGGAACAGAAATAAATTTCTGACTCACGTCGGGATCGAACCCAGGTCTTTCAGGTGGAAGGCAAGGGCGCTATCCTGAAAGACCTGGGTTCGATCCCGACGTGAGTCAGAAATTTATTTCTGTTCCACACGTGAACACACACCTGAAAGACCTGGGTTCGATCCCGACGTGAGTCAGAAATTTATTTCTGTTCCACACGCGATTGTGTGTTGATTACTTCTATCTTATTCACTCAGAAGGGATAATTCGAATGAAATGCTGTCTATTGGGTCATTGCTGAGTCGGGAAGTTGGGGAAAACTTGCTGGTATGCAAGCAGTTAGCTTGCCCAGGTAATTCCTTGGGTGCAGTTGCTCTCAGGTTCCAACTTCTTTTAGACTTGTGTGGCCTAGTGGATAGCGTCCTTGCCTTCCACCTGAAAGACCTGGGTCTGATCCTGACGTGAGTCAGAAATTTATATATACAGTATATATATAAATATAAATAAATGTATATATATATATATATATATATATATATATATATATATATATATATATATATATATATATATATAATTATATAATATTGGAGGAGAGAGACGAAATAAATAGGGCGTAAGTGAAATACTTTAAGCAACGACCGTAGACTTTTTTTTTGGGTGACAGCAGATATTTCTTGGGTTTAACTCTATACATTCACCAAAATTTATAGCCTTTGGGTTTCGCACATAGATAACTTACCCGCAGGACGTCGACTCATCCTACGCATACTTCGGTAGTTTTCTCTATCTTAAAAGTTCTCTTCAGTTAGACTATTATATTTTAAGGACGTTCGTTTCCAATTTCTCCTCTGACCTTTCTACCTTGCCCCTTTGTACGCCTTCCTATTTTCCATAATCCTAACACTTCTGAATCATATACTAATTTTTCACTAGCCTGCCGTCCTCCATTCTTTCTACGTAAAGCACTTCAAAATATTGTGATTCTTCTTTTGGCAATCCTAATTTTTACCGTTTATAAGGATCCTATTTTTCACCTAATCCATTCTCATTACGCCACATACATTATGAAAAGTTTGTCTCAAAAGCTCAAGTCTTTTTCTTAGTTTATATTCACTATCAACAAATCTCTTCTATAAAGGAGTTTCGGCTCAGCAATCCCTTCCAAAATCCAACCTTAGTTTCCATAAGCACTCCAATTCTCTTCAAAATCTGGTCTTTACTCCATGCTTGGATCCTGGCTTCACTTATTGTCTCAATGTTCTCTTGTCCTAACAACAAATCCCTTTCTTATTCACATAAGTGTCTGATATTAAGTACGGGTTCCAGAAACACAAGCACCCACCAATCAACTTGCAAAATTAATTTCCCAAATACATTCTGAAATCCTTCTGTGATGAAACTTGAAAAACTCGTGCTTAAGTTAATGTAAGATACCATTTCGACATGAATGTTCAAAGAACTGTCGGTACCTAAAATAGTTTTCTTTCAAAAGTCGTTCTTACAACGCACAATTGAATACTAAGAGATTTACTGATATATGGCGTCATTTATTGATATATGGGGTCAATTATCGGTCCTGAACGGATCCAGCCAAACTCACATTAAGGTAAAAGAAATGTGTATATTCCCCACACGAGTTAATTGAATGGTTAATTCGGTATTAAGATTTATAACTTGGAATGCTGAAATATTTACGACTTTGACGTTGAATAACTAGGCTTCGATGAATTAATGGAGAAAGAGAGAGAGAGAGAGAGAGAGAGAGAGAGAGAGAGAGAGAGAGAGAGAGAGAGAGAGAGAGAGAGAGAGAGAGAGAGAGAGAGAGAGATGGAAAAGACTTCTAGTGAACTAAACTGAATTTTTCATTTATACTAGTCATTTTGCAAATGCATTCAAGGAACCTGCAACAATACCCCGCATGCATATAAGAAGAAATATCTTTCATTTATTAATTTAATAATCCGTTCATACGAATAATCTGAGAAAACAGTGTTTTAACAGTATCTGTGATTCCTGAGAAAATTAAATTTTAGAATCTAGCAGTCAACATTGCTTGAACCTGTTCAATGAAAATCATTAGCAAAAATATGTTTTAGAGTTTAACTACTATCAACACCGTCACATTTATGAAAGGAACTATAATGAAAATACATAAATACAATGAGGGAGATAATCACGAATGGTAAAATCAAACCAGTGCGCAAAGAAAAGTGAAATAAAAAAATTAAAGAAAAAATACACGATTTTTATTCAATGAAATTATAGGCCAGAATTTCGGCCAAGCACATAAATCAAGATTAGATAAAAAAAAAAAGAACGAAATAGTTATGCAACGCTTTATCGACGATGTTCTAAAAAATATATTGAAGAATATTACAAAAAGAATGTCATGACATATATAAGTAAAACTTTTGAAAACACCAAAATACCTGCAAACGAAGTCACATTGACAAGCATGAGAGAGAGAGAGAGAGAGAGAGAGAGAGAGAGAGAGAGAGAGAGAGAGAGAGAGAGAGAGAGAGAGAGAGAGAAATGGAAATTAGAATAAAATAAGGGTTCCTAAAATATCATAAAAAAACGCTTTTTCACAAACCAACTTGAAAGAGCTTCCCAAAACAAACCCAGTTAGGAAACAAAAAGATCTCCAATGAACGCTCATGAGGCCACTCCAATAAGGCTCATTACCTGAACAAATCCGTTATACCATGAATAACCACACATATATTTAGCTTGTCTGACCACGCAACCTGAAGGGGAAAAAGGGGGACGTCCCTCAGACACAAAAACTGGCAGTGATGACCATGAGCTCAGCAGGAACCCTGAAAAGTCGAATCCAAAAACTTTGGCAAAAGGGTTCCATTTCTATATATCTCAAACATTCACACGTCAGTTGGTGTTGGGGAAGGTTTGGAAATAACTTCTGTACCCCAAAATAAAACGTGAACCAGTACTCTCTCTCTCTCTCTCTCTCTCTCTCTCTCTCTCTCTCTCTCTCTCTCTCTCTCTCTCTCCTCTGTAACTAAAATAATCGTTAAAGCTTCCGTTTTCTGGCTGTTTGCCAAACGACGACAGACATCAATAAGATCTGACGAGAAAGCCTACAAGGCAGTCATTTTTTTCTCTCTGGTCAATGACGCAACGTCAATAGAAAAATTACATAAATCACGCATGAAAATTACAAATATAAACAACTTGTGGTTAGTAACAATTTACGCAACACGTAATCACAAATCTAAATCCGTAAGCAATGAGTACATGAAAAAATGGACCAATATATTAATCCTAAGTAGATGAAATCGTGGAATGCATATTTATAAATATATGAACATACACTATGTGGTACGATTTGAGAAGGTGCCTCTTTCCAATTATTTTTCTTTGAATGATATTTTCTAAACTATCATTATTTTCATCAAAACGATTTACTTATTTGCTTCTTAATTCTAAATTCCTTAAACTCTCTGACCTTAGCAAGGATATTTAGTAACAAACTTACAGACGTAAAATACTATACATACGAAACTACACATGAAATTTAAGTTGAGAATTATTGAGTCCGCCAACGTGTTTGAAAGAATATGATGTTTTTAACCGTGTGTGTGAGCAAGCGGGCCAACTCAATAATGGGTATACACTATCTGATTAAAGTTGGTAGATGTCGTCATTTGGTGACCTTCCCGATAGATTAAACCTTTGGGAGAAGTCAGTCGAAGGTCAAAAGTCAAAGGTCAGGGTTACACAACTACCGTGATTTAAACATTTCACCTGTCGGCATGAAATTTTTGTATCGTGTCCATATTGTGAATTACCGTTAGAGTTATAACGGTAATTAAGTAAAAGTTGAGTGTGCCGACTACGAACTCGAAAAATATCAAGTTCACAGATTTTCAAAGTTTTAAATTTTTAAACTATCCCAATCACATCAATCAAAACTTTTTCATATTGACATACGAAACAACAATTCCATATTAGCCTAATCGAGTTTATGAAGGTCTAAAGGTTTAAGGTTACAGTCACCAACAGATTTATCTACTCGTAATATGCGGTCGCGTGGGCTGGAATATGGAAAACTCATATCATTTCAAGGGCCACTACAGTGTCTATCATCACTGATTAAGCTATAGCCAAAATGGTACACAAACGCACATTGGCATTACACACGAATAAGTGTGTGTGCGTGTGTGTATGTATGTATGTAATACATAAATGTATGTATATATATAATATATATATATATATATATATATATATATATATATATATATATATATATATATATATACATACATATATATATATATATATATATATATATATATATATATATATATATATATATATATATATATATATATAGAGAGAGAGAGAGAGAGAGAGAGAGAGAGAGAGAGAGAGAGAGAGAGAGAGAGAGAGAGAGAGAGAGAGAGAGAGAAGAGAGAGAGAGAGAGAGAGAGAGAGAGAGAGAGAGAGAAATACGATCCATTTCATCCATACATCAAAATTATTTTAAGCCAGCACACACAGCAAAGCTAAAATTACATTGTAACTATTGTTGAAAGTAAAAGGTAAACATAGCGATGAGGTCACAAAAATTTGAGGAATATCTTTATAACAAAATCCCCGAGAATATAAAACTCATTACTGAAGGGCTAGTCCCTTTTTATTATGGAATTCTGCTGAAAGAAAAATTCCCGTTATATTGAAATAATAAAACTCCTGGCTGCGTGATTACACTCGTTAAGGCCATTGGAACCAAGTCGTGGAACCTATAACCCTTTCATTTCTCCTTTTCAAACTTCTGTTTTGCTTTGGGCCTTTCAATCACAATGAACACTTGGGTGGCTTTTGTACAGAACAATTACTGTTGACATTCATATATGACTGATCATACAGTAATGCGAAAACAAGAGGTCAACTGTTTGAAAACTAACTGTTGCCAAATAAATGTTCTAAGATAACGTGAACATCAGTGTTCTGATATAAATAGACGTTTTACAAAATTTTGTTTTTTCCAGTTCTGCTAGAATCCTGATTCACAACAAGTCCAGATTCAATAGTAAGTGATTATAATTTAGCTGAGCTTAAAGTTTTCAGTTGATTTCAGATGGCACAACAACGAAGGTTACCCATCACATTTTGTCCTTCTGAAATGCGAAAAAACCCATCAGCGTTTTGTCCTTATAAAATGCGAAAAAATGTAAGCGTTATAAACTTCATTCTAAAAAAAGCCACAAAATGTAACGCTTTCTACTTCTGCTTTTCTCTCTACAACTCACAGCTGTCCTGACATTGTCTGACCAACATGTCACCCACGGGAATAACCCTAAAGCTGCATGTACTAACTAACAATAATCTAAAAAGCTAGTTGAAAACTATATAATATATCATTAGAAAATAAAGAAAATACGCATCAGGCCAAACAAAGCCATGCCTCGCTAATGGAACCGTTTTCTTGTCAGTTTCGAGTAAAACTGAAGTTGTTATCTTTAACTGTGTATTGCTTGGCTGGAGCTATAACATATATGACTCGAATGTAAATTATACATCGAGAGAGAGAGAGAGAGAGAGAGAGAGAGAGAGAGAGAGAGAGAGAGAGAGAGAGAGAGAGAGAGAGAGCCAAGATTCATTTTGAGGTAATCCTAATGGGAAAATAAGGAAATAACAAATGAGCATTCATATAGGCCACGTGAAATTAAAAAAATTGCTCAGGGGAGAGAGAGAGAGAGAGAGAGAGAGAGAGAGAGAGAGAGAGAGAGAGAGAGGAGAGAAAAGAATAAATGAAACAATGGACTAAAATGGCATCAGGAGAGTTAATAATGGAATTGTAAATGGAAGAGGATCAGTAATCTACCTTATCTGTACATTATATTATATATATATATATATATATATATATATATATATATATATATATATATATATATATATATATATATATATAATACACTAAACACGCACACACATATAATGTATATTTATACATTCAAACAGTACACATTATTTATTAGGAACCTCTGAAAACCTCTAATAAAACATACTGATCCTTTTCTTCCATTTACACAACATTCCATTATTAGCGGAAGTTCTTGGCCAGTGTGAATAATCCTAAAGGGTTCACAGAAAGAAATTTTAGTGGGGGAATCTTTACATAAAAACCTGGAACGACATAAACTGGAACTACCGTCGACATCCACAAAAATACTGAAAATTTTCAAGTGACTGTGTTCTAGAAATTAGCATAATTTTTAGTATCCAATATGATCTGAATATTACTGAGCAATGTAATTTAGGATTGCTAGTAAATATCCTCTACCTTTCAAGCAGATGGGGAAATGACAATGAAGGTACGATAAGTACAATCCAGTGAAGAATTGCAAAAGAGATTCACTGACCTATGGCTAATCTTGATGTTAATTATAAAGGCCAAAAGCGAATTCTGCCAAGTCCACATTAAGCGGGACATTGGTGGTTCACGCTACACTGCCTTAATTACTTAGGTTAATTTGGCAATGTGACTTAAAATTCACTAATGTTGCAATATTTACGTCCTCGACAAAAAAAATATTATGGACATGAACAATGCCCTTAGAGAGAGAGAGAGAGAGAGAGAGAGAGAGAGAGAGAGAGAGAGAGAGAGAGAGAGAGAGAGAGAGAGAGAGAGAGAGCTGGGGGGGTGGGGGTGGGGAAAGGGTACAGACAATTTCGCAACCAATCATTTGGTAGAAAAATGGGAATTTAATCCCTCCGAATTCTGCAATCCAAATACCTCACAGAAGTGCAGCAGCGTTCATCCAATCTTTCGAATACAGGTTTAAATCGCGGATGTGACGTCACAGAAGTTATGCCCCGGCACCGGTTCGTGATTCCAAAGAAAACTGGAATGCAATGTCGCAAGCAGGGTTTAACAAGGAATACCTTGAAGGACTGGGGATTACCTAATCCCTCAGGGGAGCGAACCAGGATGTATACCAGGGGGTGAGGAGAGGGTTAGGAGGGATGATTAGCCAGTGCCACCCCGTTAAAATCCAAAGGGGGTGAGGGAGGGGGGTGAGGGGAAGAGATCGTGGGAGGGAGGGAGGGAGGAGGGTCAGCTAGCTGCCAACAGAGGGGAGTGGAGATGGGGAGGTAGGGTGGCTCTCGACACAGCAACTTGAATTATTGATTCCTTTTTTTTCCCCTCGTGTCATTTCCACACAATATACAAGATCGGTGTTTACTGAGCCTCAACGGCAGCCCTCCCCCTCATTTCTCTCTATTCCACCCTTTCTGCCCCCTTCCTACCCCCACCTTCCCCTACCAACTCGATTACCCATCCTCTCATTCTAAACAAACCTTTCTTTTGTCAGCATCACACCTCTTAAATGCTCATGTGATTCGTGCATACGAAAAATTGCTGGGAGGGCGGGGGGAGGGTAGGGGGGTAGGGGAGGATAGGAAAAGAGGGGATTAAAATGGGAAGAGGATTTGAATAATGTGGATTCGGGCGAGCCTCTTGAAAGGCGGAAAAAATGAAGGGGAAAAGCGATGAATAAATGTATTTGAAGAGGAGGGATATTAAAGAGAAGGGTCGCAGGATGCCTGGAGGTGGGGGGGGGGTGCAGGATGGAAATATTGTTCTACAAATCTGAAGGGAAAACGAATATCTGGAATTTTGATGGAAAACCCAGTGGGATCAAGAGCACAATGCAGGACGCGCCTGCCTTTCCCCTAGATTTTTCGGGAAACGGGGAAAAATAACAAACCAATAAGGAGCTCAGAGCAAAACCCCGTTATGTGGCACCATCACAGTTAAAACAATATGAAACATATTGATGGAATATTCAGCGTTTTGGCACCAGATTGAAAACGACGTACAAAGCACGAGATGGAAATGCATGGGTTGAAAATGTTATTTGCAGCGATATTGGAAAAATTATTGAACAATTTTATTTGTATGTATATATATATATATATATATATATATATATATATATATATATATATATATATACATTATACATATATACATATAATGTATATATATATACATTATATATATATATATATATATATATATATATATATATATATACATATATATATATATATATATATATATATATATATATATATATATATATATATATATATATATATATATATATATATATATATATATACGACGAGAAGTTAATTTTACAAACAATTAAGACAATAGTATATGATTATTAAATATAATACACCAAGATAAAATGAAGGTAGGGAGTTTCTCTCTACCTTTATCATCTCATTCCGATAATCAGATTAATAAAAACAACACCTACAATAAAAATTATTTACAAGCTGGTTGTTATCGTCATCACCATTGTAATTCAGTGCACTTATGATAAAAATTACGGGTTATTCGTTTCTAAATAACACCGAGTAACTACTGTGTACTCACGATAACAATTACGAAAGTTATTCGTTTCTAAACAACACAGAGCAACTATTGTGTACTCAACATAAACATTACTAAAGTTATTCTTTTCTAAATAATGCCGAGTAACTACATTTCTCGACAACATCGGGAGTCTTGGTACGAGATAGACCTGGAAAATAAGTATGTACGTTTGTACGAGATAGACCTGGAAAATAAGTATGTACGTATGTAAGTACTCACCCCCTTTGGCAGTGCAAGTGATGTTGAGTGTCCCTCCTTCGGCGATGGGGGACAGGACCGGTGGCACTGGCTGGCCCTCGCCATCCGTGATGATGAGCGAATCTACGGGTGCCACGACCCGCAGTTCGGCTCCTACCGTCCTCGACTGGGCTCTCATGAAGTCTACGCGACATCTGTATATCCCTCGGTCGCTGATGGAAAGCCTGTTGGGGAAGAGGGGCAAAGCTTAATGAGTTTTCCTGAGGTTTGTGATCGTGAGACAGTGGTCGAGCCTAATGAAAAATATATTTATGAAAGAGGGCTTAACTCACCTGTAATAGAGAATATTTGATTGGCAACTAAACTGGAAACAAAATCATTAATCAACATTCTATTCTACCAAACAAATATATATATATATATATATATATATATATATATATATATATATATATATTATACCAAACAGATAATATATATATATATATATATATATATATATATATATATATATATATATATATATAAAGTATTCTAAACGATTAATCAGAAATGACTTGCATTTTAAAAACTCAGATAAGCCCAAAGCTGTTCTAAAATAAAAACAATGAAAGAATGAGCGAATTTAGCTTTCAATATATGTAAAAATGGACAGATTACATTGATGATAAAGCCCTGAACAAACGTAAAATAAATATCTTAAATTAAAAAAAAGTCACTGATACACAAGAAAGTAACTGGAATAAAATAAACAATAAAGGTTTAAAATGCTCATGGAAACGTGAAACATAAAATCAAACATAAATCAGCTTAATGTTGAATGAAACATTATTTATTAACTAAATTTAAATATTATATTTACATAAGTATTCAGATTACGGAGACAATGTAAGGATAGCAGCTATCGAGATATATGCGTACAAACTGCTCAGGCTATCTCTTGAAGTTGCGAAAAGGTTTGATTAATCTTTATGGGAAATGAAGCTGGTTATTCACAACCTCAATTAACAATAATCAAATCGAAAACAGTGTTGCTTTAAGTCGGCTACTGCTCTTAAGGCCCAAATTCACAAGTCAACTGAACTGGTCTGACCAATCCTGAACATGGATGGACCCTCTGCCTTCTTTACCATTCCCTGAAATGTTTAACCTGCCCTCTTTTTCCAGGGGCACGTCTGTCATCACCTCGGGCGTAAATCCATTAGCACCCTTTTCATGCGAGGCGGATCTCGTTTCATCTCTACACCATACAGCGCATTTCGGATACAAACCCCATTATGCACGAGGAAGGGAACGTGCAAGCCTGCCCTGTGATTTGGTCTCTCGTTTCTTTCCATGGACGTCGCCTTCAGGGTTCTTTCGCCCTTCCTTCCATACCACCTTCTGAGTCATTATGGATCCTATCAAGTGTTTGCAGACTTTAATCAGATGTGTCTGTATGTATGTATGGTTCTGAACGTGGATAAATGTATAAAGCGTTGTCCTTATGTATAAATGTACAAACAGTTGTCCTTATATGTACACAAGCATGCATAACTGTACGGATGTGTTAGTATGCATCTGTTTTTGAACGTTTGTCGGCATATGTATGTAAACATACATCTTCTTCTTCTTCTTCTTCGTTTTAACGTGCTTTATCCCATTTTTATATGGGGTAAGCACGATGCCTTCTTTTTGAAGGACTCTGATTTGGCGTTGGGGTAGGCCGTAGCCTCGATCGGCTGCCCTGCCTGACATCGCTTAGACCCCGGTAACGAATGTGTACATGTATCGTACCAAATCCCCAGCTCCCGGTTAGGTCTGTTATGTTTTTAGAAGATGTTGGAGTGGCTTTGTTTATGTGTGTATTAGTCTGTAACACCCATTTGCTTTCAGCAAACCTATCCGTTGATTACATACGTAATCCCGGGGTGTCTACACGGATAGCAAAGTGTCCGCCTCTCTGACCGGTCGGCTGCGGATTTGAACCCGCGCCACAGACCTCTAAGAAGTCCTAGGCTGCAGCTCTACCGACCGAGCCATCGAGGCTCTGTATGTAAACATACATATAAGAGTGTACGTGCAAATGTGTGACATTTATGTTTGCATGCACATGAGAATCAATGAAAGTCCACATTTAAGTGTAAATGTAAATATATGACATAACGAACGTTTGTTATTTACGTATGCATGCAAAATGCATGTCTTTAGGTATCTAAGTGTTTGCAAACAAAATTAGGACAAGAGCGAACATGGATGCCAATGTATGCACGCGAAGAGAGAGAGAGAGAGAGAGAGAGAGAGAGAGAGAGAGAGAGAGAGAGAGAGAGAGAGAGAGAGAGAGAGAGAGAATATTCACACATTTTTCTTTAAAGTACGAAAACTTTGTGACGTACAATGCAATGCTGCTCGAGTCGCAATACTGAGGCGTATGTCATTCATAAAATCGACAACGACTAACAGTCACTCAGAATGAGCCATGTCCACTCATTACCAAACCTCCAACTGTTCCCTGCCAATAACTTTAGTTTCAGTAACGACATACAGACATTAATCGATACCAGTACGAAAATGAAGTTTATATTAGCACAAAGTAACCACTCGAGACGTAAAAAACACAAGCATTTTTATAACTTTCCCCTGTAATAAATTGTGTGAACTTGACATTTTAATAATGACTAAGTATTAGTAACCTTTTTACGGTTAATTAGTGAGAATAACATTTTAACTATATAAATAAACATTGTTTTAACGAGAGCATTGATTTGAGCACAGACACAAATGACAGTCATGCAAACACCTAATTCTTCAGTTATTTTTCTTCCCATCCACCAAAAATTCAGTGTTATTGTCATTTAGTTTCAGCTGCTTGAATGTCATCCATCCCTTAACCCTGATAAGAACATTATCTAAGTTTCTTGTTCGTGCTCCCGATGTCGTACTGAGAAATAACATTGGATGTCAATTGCCAATAGCTTGAAATTTACCATTTATCACTGTATTACGCTTGAGAATCCAATGAATATGTGTGTGTGTGTGTGTGTGTGTGTGTGTGTGTGTGTGTGTGTGTGTGTGTGTGTGTGTGTGTGTGTATGTGTGTAAGATGAATATGAGTTTCCAATCTGAACGCAGTACTTACTGTCATGCAAGTCTTCTTCCAAATATTAAAAGGCTTTGTCAGACTTTGTCAATAATTCCAATGGGTCGTAAACCATTTAAAAGCAGTTCATACACAACTATGACAAAAACCGCATTAACAAAAGCCACCATTTGCATCAGATCTCTTACAAAAGAGCGTACAGCAGTCCCTGTAGAATATAATTGTCTCTACAATGACTGATTATCCAGTAAAGCCTTTACTCTTTTCAAGAGTCACTTATTCTACCAGGTCTGTAGGAACTTAGATTTTGATGATCATGTGCACCTTTCAGAACTGGTTGAATAATAGTCATTTTCTTAGATGAAACTTACTCTCATAAACACTTGGGTTAATAACTTTCACCATTACATCAGTAAGGACTGGAAAATTTTCCGCTACATCAAATTCAGTTATAGGCCTCGGATCGATTGTAGAGTTCGTTTTCTTTCCCTTTAAAATACCTAATAACATAATTTCGTTATTAATTTCAGTACTAATGTAATCTTATTCAGTATATCAAGAAAAATATCAGACAGTTGTTGACCACAAAAACCATGAATTATCTTTTCCACTTGACACTGCCAGTGAAACCATCAAAACACCGATGTAATTTATTCTTATCCATTACAGCTTTTCGGAATCGGATTTTCTAATTATAATATTCGGATGCCTCCCTTCTTATCAAGTAGCCGTAACTGTTCATTCCCATTCTGCATTCTTTCTATGCAACTTCTGTCATTAACCTTCGCCATTCGACCTATGCACATCTTATTTCCTTCTTTAGTTTCAAAATCTCATCATTGAACTAAGGTAACATGTACTAAACTATTACACATTTTTCCATCAACGGACATGCTATCATACTTTTATTCGCCAGTTTATGAATATTCACAAGACAATTTACTCACTCTGCTGTTAATACATGTAAGCTGCCATGATCACAGAGAATATTTATATTTTCATTTATTTTCTGATTCACTTCAATAATGAAAACATGAAGAGAGAAATTTGGGTATAATCCTGCAACTTATTTTCTTTATTACATTGTTTCTCACTGAAAGTATTCTAAATTTTACCAACTTTTTGCACAAGCGGAATAAGGCAAAAAAGACAAGGTATCAAACACTGGGAGAATTCGAGAAATTGCAAAGCTTTGGATGCGGAAATTAGAATAGCAGCCATTACTGATCATGGATATAACTGTCAAGGTCTTGGTAATGGAACACTGTAAATTAGAGGGTTCGGTAATGAGGTCACTTAAAACAAGATCTAATATATCACCAGTCGAGGTTGTTGCACAAAAAAAAAAAAAAATACCATTAACCAACTGATGTGATTCCAATAACTCATTAGGACTGCATCATGACTTTCCATGTCATCCATCCCAGTCCCCCCCTATATATACAGGCTTTTATCGATTCCACCTCAGTCATTTCCAGAAGTATACCAAATTCTTTTATTATACCAAATTTCTTTACTAAATCATTTACCCTGTAAATAACAATAAAAAAAAAGATTCTCTGATCCAAGTATTTAAGTTTACTTCAATATATTCAAAATCACTTACCAGAGACCTCTTGAGAATTTTAAAATGGGAACGGGTGCTGAGGGCAAAAACAGCCCACCACCTCCTCCCATCCTACCCATCTCTCTCGGAATATGAAAAAAAGTGTGAGTAAGAAGGGTCGTTTAAGCTATCTTAGAGGTATCAGCGTCACTAAGCCACGTGTCAGCGATAGCTTACATATCAGAAGTTTTCTCATAATTCAACTCTCTAATTTGCAGTTTCATTACCAAGACCTTGACATTTACGTCCACGATCAATATTAGATGCTATTCTAATTTCCCCATCCAAAGCTCTGCCTATATTGCGACCACACCCAGTGTTCCGTGTCTTGTGTTTTCCGTCTCATACATCTCATACACTTGACCTCATTTGAAATGCAATCTTTGCATCTTTTTTGTATATAATTACCAGCACAGTTACTGCAGACTCTATTAGTATTGTGGAAACTGCATCCATCCTGAAAGTAGAAACAGGTCACTGCATGCTAACTTAAACGATCTGTTTCTTTTCGTAACCTACCTTTGTCACCATTACCATCAGTAGCATTTCAAATTTCAGGAGCACGTTTCAGAATCATGGGGCAGTCCCATCTGCAGCAAGCTTCACAAATAATACGCCTATCTTCTTCAAATCGGGGACTGACTGCAGGTAACAGATTTGTCAACTAAGGAATCAGGAACATCATCTTCCTCACAGTAAACATTAATAACTCTTATTTGTTGTTTCAGTCTCCCGATCTTTATGGTTTCAGCACCTTCCGCCAGGTGAGGAGGTAACCCCGGTCGCTGTTGCTAATTTTGCGAAACAGCAAAATTAACAACATTACTGTTATAAGTATGCCTGGTATCGCAACTGGAATATCTTTAAGGGCAACAGCAACATTATTTTTCTTCTCAATGAGTTTGCCTGAAGTCTGTGTAGATCTAATTACTCGTAAATTCTGCGCCTTGGTTTTGTCTCCATAACTTCATTCTTTATATTAGGAGATGTCACGTTCTTCATTGCAAGTTCTATTAATCCCAGCCTAGTGGGATTATCAATCTTGAAGTAAACGATCTGGAAAAAAATTCACTGTCATCATTTGTTTCATCCCGCATACTCTGAGTTCAGCAATATTTGTGCCTCGTTCACAATCAGGCTATCTCATAAATCACTTTCCTCACTCATCACAAGTATTTCAATTCGTATTACTTTGCATTCATTCACTAAAGAGTGCGCTCTATCGGAACATTTAAGGCAGAGCCACTTCCTTCTGATATCGTCGTCATTGCTGCCATAATGATAAACACATATCCTCTGGTACCGCTCATTACATTCTCATCCTATTCAATACTTATCTTTTCCTCTATCAGACTGGCATTTGGGATAAAACAGCGTTCCCTTTTGCTACCCATAATGCAGTATCACTGACATATGTATTTCCCCACTATGTTTTATTCCTTGTACAACACACACATGGTTTGCTGAATATGCATGAGCATTAAGTCAGGCACATCCGCTCACTACTGGTCTATTTCTAAAGGGTCCAATTAAAGACAAATTAGTGAACCGGTACCGAAATGGCACATTAGCAAAAGCCAAAAGTGCAGTTTGTCTGTTGTACCTTCAACAGCAGACACTTCACAAGAAGTCCATTGCCCTCTGTCAGAATATCAACATGGCGATTTCAATTCGTATTCACAAGTTAGGTTAATGATTTACAAACTATGTAAAGCAGTGCAAGTACGCACAGGATAAACAAAAGAAGTTATGGCGGGGATATGGTTAACGTCTATGTATTTCCCATGGTAATATATATATATATATATATATATAAAAAGTACTTGCAAAAGCAAAGGTAGCCAAATGTAGCATTTTCCATAAGAAACATTGTAAAACTGAGTCTATGTACATGCAACTACAGGATATCCGATGTGTGTGTGTGTGTGTGTGTGTGTGTATTCGTCTGTGTCCCAGTGATGAACATCATCATCTTTAAATCCTTGTTGATCTATGGCTTGCTCTAGTAGTGAAAAAACTAATCTTCTCTCACTGATCCTGATCCACGTAATTCAATCCTCTCCGATCGCCGTTACTTAACTACAGGTCTTGCTTTCTGGAAAACTAGTATGGCAAGATCTGCAAGAAACCTTAGTTAATTACAGGTCTCGCTTTCTGGAAAACTAGTATGGCAAGATCTGCAAGAGACCTTAGTTAATTACAGGTCTTGCTTTCTGGAAAACTAGTATGGCAAGATCTGCAAGAAACTTAGTTAATTACAGGTCTTGCTTTCTGGAAAACTAGTATGGCAAGATCTGCAAGAAACCTAGTTAATTACAGGTCTCGCTTTCTGGAAAACTAGTATGGCAAGATCTGCAAGAAACCTCAGTTAATTACAGGTCTCGCTTTCTGGAAAACTAGTATGGCAAGGTCTGCAAGAAACCTTAGTTAATTACAGGTCTTGCTTTCTGGAAAACTCGTATGGCGAGATCTGCAAGAAACCTCAGTTAATTACAGGTCTTGCTTTCTGGAAAACCAGTAAAACAAGATCTGTAAGAAACCTGTCACATATTACTGTTGTACAAGCAACACTTCTGTAAACATGTTTCTACTTTTTAATTAACGGATGTGCATCTGTTGTTGTGCAATGCATATTTTCTTATTTTCTGATTCCCTGTATCATTCCTCAGGATTTTGTAAGCCTCACGTCAAGTCAAATGATTTTAAAGTTTATAACAACATCGTCCATGAAGTAAAAAAAAAAAACTACGAAAAACTAAAACAGAAAGGTGAAAACACCGGCCACAAATTAATTAACGTCGAAGCAAGTTTTAAATTCCAACAAAAACTGTTTTAGAGAAAAGCTACGTGGATGAATCTCAAAAAAGAATTTGCCTCGTACTCCAGGAAAATGGTTTAGACATAACTGACAGTCGCTGATCGCTTCCGAAAAATGAAATAAAATAAAACAAAAGATGGAGACATGCTGCTTCAAAGCCGATAAAATCTTTTTTAAACTATATTGTCTCCAGTGCAAGTACACATGTATGCATGTACTGTGACAAATTCATCTAGTCAAACATATGTTGTTCATTTTGTTTTGAAGTATAAAACCCCCCTTTTTGAAGTATATTAAAATACACGAAAGTATGCACTCATTTGTTGGAATCACAATAGTGTGAAATGCGACAAATTCTGTTCTTTGAAAAGCATGTACATTACCTATAATACTTTATACATGACTACGCAACTGCAACAAAGTATACTTGCACACATAAAATAGAAAGACATAATCTTGAAACAGAAATTCTTTATAAATATTATGCAAGCCCCTGCGATGGAATACAAAGAAAACGTCCGACATGCAAAGAAATATTGCTGTGAAAACCAAAGATAGTTTGTCGTAAAAACTATAAACTTTCGTAAATGAACATGAAAATGTTCATGCAGAAGGTCAGACACACAAACCAAATTTAGAGATTGAAATTGAAAAACGCCGTCGAAAGAAATTGATAGACACATAAGCAAATAAAACAACTTTGCTTTCCCAAAAATTCTTTTCTGTTTATATCATATAAAAACAAAGCAAACGAATATTTGCTTACTTTTCAGTTCCAGCCGATTAGAACAGTTTATCAAAAAAGAATGTACAAATAGCGCGAGGGATTTCCAAAGAGTAAATGTTGAGTGTGTTTGGATTAAATACGTGAAAAGAAAAGAAATAAATAAGTGGTATGCTCGCTTATATAAACGACATACATACAGAACGAGTGCCAACAAACAAACAATCAAACAAGTACCCATCACACAAACATGCACGCGCGCACACACACACATATATATATATATGTATAGTATATATATATATATATATATATATATATATATATATATATATATATATATATATATATATATATATAATATATATATGTATACATATGTATACATACTATACATACATTATATACATTATATTGTATATATATATATATATATATATATATATATAATATAATATATATATATAATATATACCAGGTGTTTTGAAATTAGAGCGCCCCCCCTCCACAGAACAAATGGAAAGTTATGAAGTTTTCTGCTATAGCCTATCTACAAGTACATTATTTTAAGTTTCTATTATGCTATTTTTCATTTTACATTTCTTGTATTTTCAGACTGAGTGACGGAGTTAGATACAGCCATAGCTAACGACTCGGAGGAAATCAGAGAGGCCAGGGATGCTGGCACATCCTTCATTTCACGTTCCTGGATAGCTAAATACATTAAAAGAGATGAATCCTTTGTTAAAAGAAACTGGAACAAAAATCCATATGACTGTCATCGCGAAAAGAGTGAGAATCTTGGAAGGCCTGAAGTCCTTTCTCAGGAGTCAAAAGACATCATAGCTGAGGCAGTGGGTAGACCAAGAAAGTCTTTACATAAATTGGCGCTTGAACTAGAAACAAAAAGGGGAAAGAAGAGAAGTTATAGTGCTGTATATCGTGAGTTGAAAAAAACTGGTATCAACCCATTTCGTGTTGTCAGCAAGACCAACATCACTCAGCAACAGAGAGAAGACCGTGCATGGTTTTGTGGTTCATTTCTTAAAGATTGGGATGAAGCTGACTTTCTCCATGTTGCCGCATCAGATGAATTCTTCATTTACACAGTTAGGAAGCCAAATCATAAAATTGACATCATTTGGGCTGCAAAGTTGGATGATATCAGCGATGATGTGCGCTATTGCCAAGTTGTGAAATTTCCTAAATGTTTGGGAATTTTTCTCCGTTTCACAGCCAAACGGTTAATGTGGATCATCAAAGAAAAAGGACAATCATGGAATGGCGAATACTTCAGAGAAACTGTGCTTACTCTTGGAGTATTTCCTTTCCTCAAAGATCCTGAAAATATGTTATCTGTTGAAGAAGTCACATTTTTGCATGATAAGGCACCATGTTTCAAGGATCTTCAAACACAGGAGCTGCTTCGAAACAGTGGTATTGATTTCTTTTCGTCAAGTGAATTTCCAGGTAGCTCCCCTGACCTTAATGTGTGTGAGAACATTGGTAGTATCTTACGGGATTGTGCTGAAGCGTGCACAGTGAACTATGATGGTATACCAAGCCTCGACGACCTACAAAGAGAGGTGACCAAAGTGCTCAGGGAAATGGAGTCTGAGTCTCAGCTTTTTTTGCGATTTGCTGAAACCATACCCCTCAAGAGTGCAGGCTGTGGTACAGGCAGATGGAGGCCACACAAAATATTAAATACTCAGAGAGAAACTTAAATAAATACCTGTTCTGAATTACTTTTGTTTTTGTCCATATCAATTTTAGTTTACGCTGTAGAGGCGGGGGGGGGGGGGCTCTAATTTCGAAACACCCTGTATATGAATTTGTTATTTATACTCTTGTCAGTTGTTTATTTTTGCAAATATTACGCCACAAATATCGTTTTAATTCCCTACACCTTAGGAAAAACTTACTCCCATGGGGATTATATTTCATGTGCTTCTGCGCCGGCTAGGATTTGAGCCATAGCCAATTCAGAAACAACAATAAATGTACGCAGAGAAAAGTAATAACAAAGATAAAGTATCTAGTATACCGACAAAGATTATCTATAATTCATTGATGTAATAATTACTCAATTAAACTACTATTTCCATTATTCGAAAGGGACGCTGAGTGGATGGTATGAATATACTGCTCATTACAAACAAATTCCTCTTCAGCAATAATTAGCGAAAACATGAAAAGAAATTGGTTAATACTGCAATTATTATCACCACCAAATTAATTAATATTACGAAAAAAAGATACACTATATTTGATTATGAATAATTAAACAACCTCGTGGTTTACTGGACTAAATCCGTGTTCCTGTCGATTAAATAACGCTATCATTACCTCCCTTTAATCCTCTTTGAAAAGTGGCTGTGGCGATAATCCCATTTTTGTCCAAATATAAGCAAACGACCCCAGCTCCCAGATATGACTCGCTTATGGCACCGTTCCGTTTAAACTGAAATAAAATCTGCATATTTTTACGCGTTGACTCTAAACAGTCGACAGCAAAAGGATTAGAAATATGATAAAACGAACAGTCTAAATCCCCAACAACAACTCTGATGAAAATGTTGTATGTATGCGTACAGCGCATTGCGGCAAATGGAAGCAAGTTAGAATCTGTTTACAACGAACTGACCATCATAACACAAACAGGGCACGACAACAGTGTTAAAGCAAAACTGTCCGAGGTACCTTAAAGGGGAGATTATTTGCAAGACCAAATGTTCTTGATACAAAATGAAAAACGTATCCAGCGATTCCAATGGTCTATCCACGGAAATACGCAGATATATATATAACAGATATGTTTAATAGTTATGTTCCACAACGTTTCTTGCAGCACTGTTCGGATCAAAAATACATTTCAAAGCTATAAAAATGCACTCTCTCACTCATACACATACACACACATATATATAAATACATATAAAATAGCTCCCACAACCTAGTCATCAGCAGTGTGTTGCTTGGGGCTAGTAGCCTTATATAACCGACAAAAAACATAAGCAAAGCAAAGACCCGAAAGATTAACAACCTCTGGAGCCATTTCCGCTTACAGAAAAAGTCGTATGATGGAAATATATACAAGTGATATTACATATATATATATATATATATATATATATATATATATATATATATATATATATAAATATATATATAGCTATATAATAATAATATATTTATATTATCTGCATATATATATATGTTATATATATGACTTCTTGTTTTAGTAAGATCAAGAAGAAATACATGTTACAAAACATAGTGTCTGTCTAGCATTCGTCAATCAGTAGTTGGATCCAGAACATTTTTGAAATGTACATTTGTGAAAAGGTGAGAAATATAGACATATCTAATATGATATATACAGTAGCATATATTGTACAAAAGCAGATTACAAAGTTGTTGCTTTTCGGTTACTAACAATTATTTTGAGAAGGCCACTCGCTCTTATCCACATGGCTGTCGATACAGCCAGATAACTGAATAGGTCAAAGGCAAATGGTGGATTATCAAAACAATGCATTTTCGGGAATCAACACCCTGTCGCTTTTGGGGCAAAAAAAGGGAACAATAGGAAAATTTATATTATATATATATATATATATATATATATATATATATATATATATATATATATATATATAATATATTCTTTAGTTATCTATATGTTATGTTATCATGACTTCTTGTTTTTTATATATCCAGAATGAAATGTAAGGTGAGAAAGAGAGACACTTGATACTTAGCTACAAGAATATATAATACATCGATTATATACTATATATATTTATATATATATAATATATATATATATATATATATATATATATATATATATATATATATATATAACATACTATTATATATAAGATATATATATATACATATTATATATGTATATATATATATATATATATATATATATATATATATATATATATATATATATATATATATGTGTGTGTGTGTGTGTGTGTGTGTGTGTGTGTGTGTGTGTGAAGTAAGATCCAAGATGAAATACATGTTACAAAACATAGTGAAATAAAAATATAAATGCACAAAGCTTATAGCATTCGTCAATCAGTAGTTGGACGACAGCTATAAGCTTTGACCATATACATTTTTGATACACTATGTTTTGTAACGTTCTTCACATTTGTGAAAAGAACGATACAGTACTTTTATATTTCATAATATATATATATATATATATATATATATATATATATATATATATATATAATATATATATATATATAATATCTAATATATATATATACAGTATACATATATTGTACAAAAGCAGATTATTCCAAAGTTGTTGCTTTTCGGTTACTAACAATTATTTTGAGATGAGGCCACTGGCTCACGCTCTTATCCACATGGCTGTCGACTACAGCCAGCACCAATTCCACTGAATAGGTCAACAGGCACAATGGTGGATTATCAAAACAACCTGAAACGTTTCCCCCTCCCGGGAATCAACCCTGTACCCTGTCGCTTTTGGGGCAAGAGTAAGGAACAATAGGAAAAGAAGCTTCTTTTAATGCATGTATATATATATATATATATATATATATATATATATATATATATATATATATATATATATATATATATATGTGTGTGTGTGTGTGTGTGTGTGTGTGTGTGTGTGTGTAAATTGTAATACCCACAGTGCCCTGTTGACTTTCTGGATACTATACGCTTGTGTTACTACGAGCGTATCCACAAAGTGCGAAGAATTCGAGAAGTTAAGACGGCATTGTGGCTATTACAATTACATACGTATCTGTAAAAGTGACCAACAGATTCTATATATATATATATATATATATATATATATATATATATATATATATATATATATATATATATTATATAATATAATATATATAATGTGTGAGTATGTACATACTCTGTGTATCGGCACTCATATAAAAAATATTTGTACCTGTAGATTTCCCTTCAGATTATAGCAAGGGATACTCTCAGCTCGTGTCTCTCTCTTCTCGTCCACTCTGACGAGATCCGATTTGTGCCTCGCTCTCCCCGCCCCCCCTCCCCACAAAACCCGGCCCTGCCCCCCCCCCAACCAGTCACCGTCACCCGAGTCGCTTTGCATGCTTAGTTGGTTATGCATTTTTATCCTTTGATGCTTCCCCTTTCATGTAGGTTTTCCTATTTCCCCTCTTTTAGCGCTTGGCCATTTTTCTCTCCCCTTTAATTTACTTAGGAGTTCATTTCGCGTTCCCTGTGGTTCTCGCTTTCTCGTTCTGTGATAGCTGTGCGGCTTTGCCGATTTCCAAAATGACGAATCACTTTCCTTTCCATGAAATATGATTTACGCTTATTCATACCCCTCTCTGGCCGTTTGTTAGCTAACATGCTTTCTAAGGTGAAACCTGGATGTTTATCTACCTCCTCATGTAGACATGCCTTTTCAGAATCTACATATCCAGGTAGAATCTACATATGTATCTACTTCTTAAAGCAGAACTACATACTAAGCAAGATTCTATATCTCTGTCAATCTCACGTTTTCCCCATACGTTCATCACTTATTCAATATCTCAAATCAAACATCCACAAAAATAAAACAACACGTGACGAGAACTCGAAAGCTCTCCAACGTCTGCCATATCAAAAGAAAATCTCGAACCACAACACCTTTGACAATCAAGTCAGAACCGCGGCCTAATTTCTGGAATATCTAAAGTGTTGTGGAGTCTGTCCCTGTCATTTTAACCCATACTATTTTTTCCTCCTTTGCAGGATTTTCAAAACCGTTGTCTTAATCCCGTTTATGTTAATTTGTCATGATATCTACATCTTCAAGACAATATTCCTTCTTTCCATTATCGGCCCACGGTCTTTTTGTGATTATCGGCCCACGGTCTTGTGTGATTATCGGCCCACGGTCTTGTGTGATTATCGGCCCACGGTCTTGTGTGATTATCGGGAAATTAATGATGTCAGCAAATATGAAGGATTTTCGAGTCTGTCCATTAACGAATTGCAATACCTGGAGAGTATTCCGAGGTAGAACATGATTTTTATGGACTCTTAAAGGACAACGACTTAAAAAAAAAAAAAAGCTTCGTATACATAGCAAAGATACCTCAGACAAAAAAAAAAAACGACTTAAACATAAAGGTAAACAAAAAAACCAAGACTTAAATATAAAGGTAAACGATAAAACCAAGACTTAAATATAAATGTCTTCTTGAAATAATTACAGGAACCGAGAAAGGATAACAAATCAAAGTTTAGCCGACAACATCAAGAGCTTCTTAAGGGCTCATGTTTGTCGCACTAAACGTGGACGCATATGAATTACCTTGGAATTAAATTTACATCAATAAAATAACTATATCTTGAAGAGGATTTGTTCACAGCTGTTTATATCTGCCCGACAGCATGAATGTCCTGCAAAACACGTATCTGACCAGAATAACCAACAGGCATAAATTGCTATCAAAACCTTTCTTATAAAAAAAAGAAATAAAATCCATATAACACTGAAAATTACTTAACAAAATAAAACTCTAAGGTGCTGTCAAATCTGAAAAAGTAAAGGTTACAGGAGCAAATGCGGCGTGGCGTGGCTCAGTAACAGAACAGTAGCCTACCATACACGAGGTCTGAAGCTCGATATCTGCTTGCCGCTAACTCGGTCACCCATCTGTAAATGTGTACCAGTGGGTAGCCAAGAGTCAATGACAAGGTAGGAAAGAGCTGGTCACTCTACTCCATTAATTCCGCCACGTGGTATGGTATGGGACTGATGAATTAGACTGAAGCCAAAAACACGACATCAGCTTCCAGAATCCCCTTCAAGAAGAATGCTCTGTAACCACGGATATTTGGATTCGAATTTCAATGGAAAGTCAACTAGGCAACAGAAAACTTGGTGAATTTCCATCAAGATAATACGATTTAAGACATGCTATTAACTTTAGGAAACAATGAAAAAATGTTAGCATTCCCTCTTTTTCCATCGTATGTTATAACAGTAAATAATATCACTGTACTTCTTGGGCCTTTCCTAAATTACGCTTTCAACGGCTTTGTTCTGTGAAGTGAACTCTATTCATCGTAAAGAATAAAACTAAAATCTTCTCTCTCGTTTCCAACTTGGCTGTCATCAATAAACCATACTCAATATATCTGCTTCGGAGTAAGGAAAAAATTCCTACCATTGGAAATGGTACTAGTCACTCAGTATCATTGTTTTCCTGAATACCTAAATTTTTGGCACAAAAAGTTAGGGGAAATTGAAATTTGTGAAAATACAGTGAAAAGAATGAAACAGGTGCTAGTAATAATAAGGATTTTGAACTTGAAGCAAATTTCGCCTTCAAACCCCAAACCTCAACAAACATGAAAAGAAGAGATGAAACATGAAAAGAAGATAAAAAACATGAAAAGAAGATAAGAAAATGATAGATAAGTTATTCTGGCTTTTAGTAGTATTTATTCCGAAGTTAATGGGACTTGGATGTATAAACTTGGCTTACTGCTTTTTAATGAAATTTTGGAATACAATTAAAATCTGCTTATTTAAAGGCGTTGGAATGTTCTAGGAGTCACATCACCATTCACTTGATTGTCATATTGTTACGTGCACTTCTTGGCTGATCAAGTATTGTTTAATTTACGTAATTTTTCACGGCCCTGCATGCCAAGAATACATGTAACCTGTCATGAAGCCACGAATTAACCTCAAAGACAGACGTTAATTAATAAAGGTCGCCAGTTAAGGGTTATTAATTTAACAAAGAATATTCAAGGAATAAAGAATTTATGGTAAACGTCACCAACTGCGGATATAGAAAAAATATCTACTCGTTAAGATGGTATTAAATGCAAAAAAAGTAACGGTCTTCCAAACAATGAATATTACAACGAATACCAGAGTCGTAAAAATGACTTGCTTAAAATGAGTCTTACTGGAATAATTATTAATCTAGACAATATAATAATTTGGGCTTAATCTTAGACTTGATTGATTACCTTAAATGGTGACTGGAGAATGAAACAAAGAAAGATTCGGAAATACAGAATGGTTATTAGTCAATCGACGGAGCTTGAACAAGAATCGGACTTACCGTGGAAGTTGAGTTGTTTGCGCATAAAACG
Organism: Macrobrachium rosenbergii; assembly: GCF_040412425.1. Lineage (NCBI taxonomy): Eukaryota > Metazoa > Arthropoda > Malacostraca > Decapoda > Palaemonidae > Macrobrachium > Macrobrachium rosenbergii. Next base: position 28,912,001 of record NC_089799.1, on the reverse strand, counting down.
GACACTCGGAAGTCTTGATACTAGCAGTCTTCCCAATTCACTAATTAATATAGACGGAGGAGCAAAAGGGGGTAAAGGGACAAAGGACACTGTTCTGGCACGAGCCCGGTGTACTGCTTCGTTCACAGTTCGTCTCTCTCTGACCTCGCTCTGGTTCCCGCAAGGTGACTGGCTGCATCTTTACACGACGCCCAGGCAATCCGACCTTGACAAAAGACATCGCCGAATGCGTAGGGTAAAGGGAAAGACAGCTAAGACCACCGTTACTAGAGATTATTGAGTGAAAACCATCTCTGAAGTTTAGGTCCCTAATGCCACCGGCATATTTTTGTTTTTTGAGCTACACAGCCTATATATATGCGAGGATGCCTCTGTCTATATATGATCGTTATTTTTGAATTGCCTGGCCTACCTGAGGGATAGAGACGTTCTCTGTCGAGGTCAATCTGACTAATATTATACACATAAATACATCGATATATACATAATATATAAAAAAAAAAAAAAAAAAATATATATATATATATATATATATATATATATATATATATATATATATATATATATATATATATATATATATATATATTAGATAGGTAGATAAATAGACTGACAGACAGACAACAAGGGTGAAATCTTCTTGTTTCTCCTCAGTCTTTGGGAGTGATGCTGCAAGCCCAGCTACCTTTATCTTGACCCTCGCAAGCGCTTTTACACATTTGTAGCCGGGTGGACTGGTGGGCAAAGACCTTGCAAATCACAAACGACTGCTGCACCACTAAACCACAGCGCCAACCTCTGCCCATTGCACTTTAATCACACATACATGCATACAATAATCATACATACACACAAATAACGGCATTTCCGCGAAGAGGAATCGCGGATGTCCACTTTCCGAAACCTTCAGAGCTTCAGTAATGTTTCGTGCGCAAATCAGAAACATCATCCATAACACATCCACGCCTCTACAAAGACTGCGCTATTCCCCCGTCTTGCAAACACTTTCCTGTTTTTTATAATATTCTTCCACTTATTTGCTCCCGCTACCCAAGTAAACGAAGCCATTTCCTTCCTCTCCTTCCTTCTATGCATGTCAAACCTTCCAATCAATCTTTCTTCTCCCATTCTCTTCCAATGGCTAAACCAGCTCCAAAGATGAAGACCAGCCTTTTGAGCAATGCTACAATTTACATCAGATCTCTACCCTACACTTAGTTCCTAGTTGGACGAGTTGGTAGAGTTCTCGGCTTAACACTCTGCTAGGCCCGAGTTCGAGTCTCCGGCCAGCCAATGAAGAATTAGAGGAATTTATTTCTGGTGATAGAAATTCAGTTCTCGGTATAATGTGGTTCGGATCCCACAATAAGCTATAGGTCCCGTTGCTAGGTAACCAATTGGTTCTTAGCCACGTAAAATAAGTCTAATCCTTCGGGCCAGCCCTAGGAGAGCTGTTAATCAGTTCAGTGGTCTGGTTAAACCAAGGTATACTTAACTTAACTCTACCCTACACATGTAACGTTTCGACAGTTAAGTCTGAACAGCTTCCGCTATTTCTGTACTTTTCCATTCAAAAGCCACACTTCACTTTCCCCAAAATCTCGCTTAATCAGCTACGTATTCTTGCATTATACTTTCAACATGTCACTTCATTAGATATAAGGCTATTCTGCAAACAGAACAGCTATATGAATTCACTATCATCCACTGGACCACAATCCATGCCAATACTCAGAAACATTCATATCTCTTTCCTTGAGTCCCTACTTTAATAATATTCTTGCCATGTATATTTTCAGCTTTCTCCTTTCTAAAGAATTTCAATGAAATTTCACAGTTTATGCAATTTTCCTTCTCTATCGATGAGATATAAGACATTCATTTCGTCTTTCACTGACAATCTCTCATCTTTTTCTATAAAACTGACTCTATACAACTTACACGAATCCAAAACAAACAAAAACACACACACACAGGCATAGGGACTGAACTTGGACTTAAAGGGCATGGGGAATGTCACTATTCATCTCAGCAACCTCAAAAACTATGGATTAGGCATGAATATCTGTCGTTTTAGGTTATTTTTACATGTCACCACTTTTCCCACCCCTCTTGCTATCGGGACTGAACTTGGACTTAAAGGCGTCAGGAGCATCACTAATCTTCTCAGCAACCTCGAAAACTATGGATTGGATACTAATGCCCGTCGTTTTCGTTTATTTTTACACGTCACCACCTTCCCACCTCCCTCCCTACTGGGGCTGTACTTGGACTTAAAGGGCATCGGGAGTGTCATTATTCTGTCACTATTCTTCTCAGGGACCTCAAAAACTATGGATTAGACACTAATATCTGTCGTTTTCTGTAATTTTTACACGTCACCCCCTTCCCACCCTCCTTCCTATCGGGGCTGAAATTGGACCTGAAGGGCCTCATCGGGAGTGTCACCATTCACCTCAGGGACCTCAAAAGCTATGGATTAGACACTAATATCTGTCGTTTTCTGTAATTTTTACATTTCACCCCTTCCCACACACCCCCTTTGCCGCCAGTGTTCTTTCCCTGAGAGTAAGTCATATGAATACCAAGTTTGGTTGAAATTGCTCAATGCGTTTCAGAATGTATGTGGAACATACACACATACATCCATTTATATATATATATATATATATATCCATTTATATATATATATATATATATATATATATATATATATATATATATATATATATATATATATATATATATATATATATATATAATAATGCATGTGTAATTTGCTAGTCTGTTCATATCTTTTTATTTACTCACATAACCACACTCACATTTATATATATATATATATATATATATATATATATATATATATATATATATATATATATATATATATATATATATATATATATATATATATACATATATATATATATATATATATATATATATATATATATATATATATATATATATATATATATATATATATATATATATATATATATATATATGTGTGTGTGTGTGTGTGTGTGTGTGTGTACAGTGTTACAATCAGGCTTTGCAAAATTAATCATTCATTTTTCAACTCACTATTTATGCAAAAACAGTAATATGTATTTATGTAAAATACAATTTATACGCATATATACGGACAACACACACACACACACACACATACACACACAAAAGCACACAACGTTCAAAGTCGCGTCCCAAAGCATCTTATTAAGGGGGAGGGAGGAAGGGTATGAAAGAGAAATCCCTATCTCTCAAGACTCATATCTCTTGAAGCGTCCTCCTTCACTCAGACGTTTATTAGAAGGAAAGCCTTAGTCAGTCTCTCTCTCTCTCTCTCTCTCTCTCTCTCTCTCTCTCTCTCTCTCTCTCTCTCTCTCTCTCTCTCTCTCGTCTGAGCTTCCTCTTCGTCTTCTTCCCTCCATTTCCACCAGCAACCCACAACAGGAAACACACTTCAGAAATGTCGACTATTTGCACAGAGGAGAGAGAGAGAGAGAGAGAGAGAGAGAGAGAGAGAGAGAGAGAGAGAGAGAGAGAGAGAGAGAGAGACTGAAGATTAAAATTCAATTTCGCGTTTGTTCCATGCTCAATCCCTAAATGATGATCATAGTTTAATCTTTCGTGGTTAATCTTTAAATTCGATTTTCATGGCAAATTCTCACTGCGAACAAAAATGGCTGCCTAACAAAACGACCACTAACAGAACAATACCACGATACCTTTTCATTTTGGGGAAAACAAGCTCCCAGGCCCAGGTACCCACAATGTGGGTTCCACGACATGAGCAAAGAAATGAGGCCGAGGCGGTCACGAAGTTTACTAAGAACCTGTCTCAGCCCCTGTCATCAAAACCATCTTCTTGGGCAGACATTGTAGCAAAGATTTCGGAAGCAATTAAGTAGTAAATAGTCAGATGACATGCTCGTAAGATGACTGCTTTAATGCACTGTGTCAAATCATAAATGACTGGTTATAAGATGATACCAGAATATCTTGATGCAAATGCACATGCACATGAATTTTAATCATCAGTTTCTCTCTCTCTCTCTCTCTCTCTCTCTCTCTCTCTCTCTCTCTCTCTCTCTCTAGCAGTATCTGCTCCAACATTCGTATAGAAATCAATGGAACCATCACAGTCTGATGAATATGTGATGAAACATCAACTTTTTCTTGGGGTATCTGCTTTAAATATTGTAAATCGATTACAAAGGTATCGAAATGCAATGCACTTCAGAAAAAAAAATATTTCGAATATAATATTTTAAGGAATACCTGTAAATTTCATTTTAAACTTTTAAGAACATTACAGATAAAAATACTTGACGTATGTCCCTATAAAAGTATTTTCATAAAAAAATTCGAGTATCTGATCAAGTTTCAAAATGAATAAACTAAAAATATTATATAAATAAACAGGTTATGTAACTGAATTGGAAAGCAAAATGGGTCGAGTGAAATTCGAATAAATATTGATAAACCCAACAGCAGAGAACTACTTTTGTTACATGTCACAAAAAGTTTCCTTTGCAAGCAAACAAACAACTGGCATACACAATGCAAAGCTGGTGAAAGACTTTTAAAGACTTTACTTACTAATGTGCAATGAGTTGCAACGATACGGATTTTGTTAACAAAGTTAAAAGAGCACAGGCGCTTAAGGATAATTCTGATACTAAAGACTCAATTAAATGTGGAAGGATAAAATGACAGGAGTGATTCTGTCTTAATTCAGAAAGTAATACACCGAATGTTTAAGATATATCACACAGTATTAAGAAAGACAAAAATATAATGGATTGCTGCTAGATTCAGTGGAATGAGGGTGACTCCGTGGTGGTCTCACCCTACTGAATTTGGTAAACAAACTTCCCGAAATTTGGCCACACGTACGTTTTCAAGGGTTAATATTAAATGAGTGACTTGTATTCTCTGAAAAAATGAGTAACGATAGGGAATAATTTATGGCATAGAAGAGAAGTATTATTATCCGAGTAGAGCGAGTTTACAGCCTGATAGATGTGAAACGTAACCAAATGTCAAATGAGTTTTACGAAGTGCAACTCAAAGGCGACATTTGAAAGTCACGACGGTTAAAATGTAGAGAAGTTTAAAGTAAAATTACATAAACCTTACTGAAAAATAAATAAGGTAAGTGCACCGGCCCTGGCTGGAATTCGAGCCTGCGTTTCTCAGGTTCGATGCAGAAGTGACATTAAGCTTGGAATTGGAATAAAGAATTTAGGCCAAAAGGCCAAGCACTGGGACCTATGAGATCATTCAGCGCTGAAAGGGAAATTGAGCGTAAAATGTTTTAAAGGCGTTACAAGAGGAAAGCCTCACAGCTGCACTATGGAATAATTGTTAGTAGAGGGTGGAAAGTAAGATGGAAGAGAATATGAATGGAGGTACAGTAAAAGGAATGAAAGTGGGTGCAGCTAGGGGTCGAAGGGACGCTACAAAGATCCTTGGGTAATGCCTACAGTGCACCGCGTGAGGTGCACTGATGGCACTCCCCCCCCTACGGGGTGACATTAGGCTTAAAAGCTAAGCTTCAACGCAGATGTTTGTTGATTTTTAATCTACTGCGCAGAGAATTCAGGTTCGTTATTTAATAGTCTAAAACAACTCATCTCTACCATGTTAGCGAGAATTTTGTAAAATTTGGCTATTTTATTATAGTTTTGTCATAATTATATATATATATATATATATATATATATATATATATATATATATATATATATATATATATATGTGTGTGTGTGTGTGTGTGTGTGTGTGTGTGTGTGTGTGTGTGTGTGTGTCACACGTATGTCAATATCTGATGGAAAAGTTCATGAGGCGGAACTAAAACCCTTTTCGTATCGAAATCCACATCGCACATCGACAGTAGGAAAGAGTAAGCAGATCCAAGGTTTCTCTACTCATTGAGGAGATCAGTAATGCACGAAAAGTAAAAATAGGCGAGAAATAAATATGAAATCTCACGGATAATGGCAAACAATACGACAACTGAAAAGATCTTGATGAGAGGTGAATGTTGATGAATAAGAAAAAGTAGCTCTGTCAGCAACAACGACAAGGAAGCAGACGGAAAAAAAGTCAAAGAAGATATTAAAAAACGTAAGAGTGGAGACAATCTCAGCCTTGTTTGCATGTCATGATCAGGCACTTTCAAGGACACACTCAGGTTCTGCGATCAAAGTGATACGTTACTCAGCGTTCTTGGCAGTACACTGTAGGGCGCCTTGAAACAGTACTCAATAAATCACTGATACTATTTTGTAATAAAATTACTTTGCTTTCTCCCGACGGCGGTTTTCGGGAGTCTCACAGATATATAACCAAGTCTAAGGTTTCGAGCTTATGCAAGTACATGCACTTTCATGTGTGTCAGCATTATAAAAAAAAAAACTATCTATGCAGCATCACCATACGGTGACCAGAAATAGTAACTAAAAAGCCAAGGTTACTTATATGAGCAAGACTATATTTATCGAAATACAACTGAAGAGGAACGACGGGCAAACGGTCGAAAGCTCTCATTTTTAACCTTTCTGTATTTGGATAAATATTATTGTCTTGCTCATATACGAAACTGTGCTCTTTACTCATTATAAAAACACTCAATATTTTCACCTCCACAAAACTGTTAACGGCTTCTTTCGCTTTCAAGATCAAAAGATGAATCCCTTTTGAAAAACCAAATAGCCTTGCATCATAATCACCCTTCCAACTCATTTCCGCGTCGGAATATCGCATTCACGGCCCTCATCACCACTGATATCACCACCACCACTGTCATCAACACCACTATCATCACCATTGCCTCATAACAGCAATAACGCCATTCCCAGCCACGGGATTTCCCCTGCGATAAGCTACATCTGAATAACGCCAGAACAATGAGTGTTTGTTGGTCCCTTGACTCTTATGACGGTCAAACGATTTCCTGGAGAGATTACGCGATTCGATGGTAACTGTTCCAGATCAACACGATTAAGAAGAAAAAAAATGGTAAAAAAAGAAAAAAAAGACAGGAACGAGGAAACTGAGAAGGATGTTTTAGAAATGTAAGAAAAGATGAAAAAGAGATAAAATTCCTCTAAGAAGTGAGATTTAAAGAGAGAGAGAGAGAGAGAGAGAGAGAGAGAGAGAGAGAGAGAGAGAGAGAGAGAGAGAGAATGGTCTGGTATTTGGAATCAAATAACATATTATTTAGTGACAGGAAAAATATACATACAAATATATGTATACATGTATACATACTTATTATATATATATATATATATATATATATATATATATATATATATATATATATATATATATATATATATATATATATATATATATATATATATATATATATATATATATATATATATATATATATACTTATTACAAACACACACATTTCTATATACATATACTGTATGTGTGTGTGATGTGAATATTGTATATTTATTGCATGTATACGTATATATACATACGTATACATATATATGTACATATAAATTTTTCTGTAATTAAATAATATGTTATTTGATTACAAATACCAGATTATTTTCTCTCTATTTACTCTCTCTCTCTCTCTCTTTTCCCCATTTAATCCTACCTGTTATATATACATAGATACATACACACACACAATTATATATACATACATATATATATGTATATGTATATACTAATTATATATACATATGAATATATATATATAATATATATGTATGTATTATGTCTGTGTGTGGTGTGTTTGTGTGCATATATTATATATATTATTGTCACGTTATGATGGTTTTGCAGGAACTGCTGGTTCCCCGCTCGTTCCCTTTGTGGATTGCTGCCTCCTTACCTTCAAGTTTTTTTTTTGTTTTGATGTTTTCGTCAGTGAGCTGCCGTTTTTCTTGCTTCAGTCGGGTCTGGTAGGGCAGCGAAGGTAGCGGTTGTAGCAGCAGCAGCAGGCAGTTTTTGGAGTCGACGTTGGTCGAGTTTATGAGCAGCAAATTGGAGCACGCCTACGAAGTGGAGCACGTCGTAGAGGTGGAGTGTGACCATGAGTAGTCGTGTGACCACGAGCTGCTCATCTTTGATGACAGCGTGAGGCTGTCCTGACGTCTCCATCGGGGTATGCAGCTGAGGGCTGTCTTGGTGACCCGATGGAGGACGTATGTTTGGTTTTTTTTCTGCCTGCTGTTGTTTTAGTTTTGCCTTTTTTTTTTCTTACAGCTACTTTTGTTTATTTAACTTGTTTTTGTTTAGAGCTGCCTTTTGGTTTCTTTGTATTTATGGTTTTATCTTTTTACCAGACCTGACTCACTTGTAAATATTGTAAATAAATTAATTTTAGGCTCATTTTATTGTTTTTTTGTTTTTTCCCCTCCTTTGTTTGTTGCATCTGCCGTCAGTCATGACAGCCCCGTCCTGAGTATGTTAAAGAACCTGCATAGCGGCCCACTCGGGTCGTTACAATGGCGACCGTGACAGGGCGGCTCTGTTTTGGCTGGCGGGGTTGTTACGGCATTGGAGGATCATATGTGTAAAAAAAAAATAATTTTTTTTTTTTCTTTTAGGTGGGGAGGTGTCACGTTAAGTGATGGTTTTGCGGGAACTGCTGGTTCCCCGCTCGTTCCCTTTTGTGGATTGCTGCCTCCTTACCTTCAAGTTTTTTTTGTTTTGATGTTTTCGTCAGTGAGCTGCCGTTTTTCTTGCTTCAGTCGGGTCTGGTAGGGCAGCGAAGGTAGCGGTTGTAGCAGCAGCAGCAGGCAGTTTTTGGAGTCGACGTTGGTCGAGTTTATGAGCAGCAAATTGGAGCACGCCTACGAAGTGGAGCACGTCGTAGAGGTGGAGTGTGACCATGAGTAGTCGTGTGACCACGAGCTGCTCATCTTTGATGACAGCGTGAGGCTGTCCTGACGTCTCCATCGGGGTATTCTGGTTTGTGGGGTCTTGTCCCTGTTGTGCAGCTGAGGGCTGTCTTGGTGACCCGATGGAGGACGTATGTTTGGTTTTTTTTCTGCCTGCTGTTGTTTAGTTTTGCCTTTTTTTTTTCTTACAGCTACTTTTTGTTTATTTAACTTGTTTTTGTTTAGAGCTGCCTTTTGGTTTCTTTGTATTTATGGTTTTTATCTTTTTACCAGACCTGACTCACTTGTAAATATTGTAAATAAATTAATTTTAGGCTCATTTTATTGTTTTTGTTGTTTTCCCCTCCTTTGTTTGTTGCATCTGCCGTCAGTCATGACAGCCCCGTCCTGAGTATGTTAAAGAACCTGCATAACGGCCCACTCGGGTCGTTACAATTATATATATATATATATATATATATATATATTATATATATATATATATATACATATAATGTTGTATTGCATGTGTGAAATGGTGCATACACTGTATATGTATGTATATATACATATATTATATATCTATTTACATACACAATACACTTCCATTTTCACGTTTAGAACAAACCTGTCTTCAAACACGCAAGCACAGATAAAACAAAGTTAAACCCAGAGTCCGACTGAAAGTTGCTGTGTGAAAAGAAACTCCAACTGCGAGCAAGTCAACAACTGAAGGAAATAAAAATGAAAGAGCAACCTCAATCCTTCCAAGGCAAATTTCGCCAGCCAAGAAAATATGGTCCTACCCCGAAACTCAGACGGTTATAACTCTCCCTATTTCTTCTTCTTTCTCTTGCTGACATCCGTCCTACCAACCCCTTGGTGCGTTCCGGGCGGCTCTCTGCTTCTCCAGCATATTAGAAGTAGTATTCTCTTTTTTAATCATTTAATCATCGTCATAAGCAAGCACACGAGATCGTGCACGACACACTCAATATATTGCAAACTACAGCTTGTTGACAGAAGCAAAATATCTTTCGTTTTAGTCCTAATCTTTAGAGGGCAACACAAAACATTTATTACTGGCAGTCAAAAAAAATAAATAAATAAAATAACGCATTTTAACACCTACTTCTGCCTAAACAAACCAGTGCATGCTTCGTCTATTGTATTTCAACATACATTACTAATAATACTCACAAAAATCTAACGTATTTTAACTTTTACTTCTACCTCAACATACCAACAAATGCTCTCTGTACTGTATTGCAGCTCTACCAAATAAAAAGTAGCGCATTTTAACTCCTACTTCTATTCCAACATACCAGCACATTCTTCATCTACTGCACTTCAACATTTTTTACTGACAATACTCACAAAAATCCAACGTATTTTAACGCCTACTTCTACCCCTACATACCAACAAATGCTCTCTGCACTATATTTCAGCTCCACCACATATATACTTTCTCAACACAAAATACAGCCTGCCCTACTTCTTCAATTCATGCGTTTTAGTTCTCTCCTTCCCGGCTCACGAACGCAAACAAGCTTTATTCTTCTGGACTTCTCCCTTTTCTTCAACTCACCAGCACATGTACATGTATATACTTTCTTCATTCCTTTTCTAGCTCATTATGTAACATACACTCTCTCATTTGTTGTGCTTGCTCCTTCTTTCCAAGAGTTCTTCTTCTTCTTCTTCTTCTTCTCTCTCTCTCTCTCTCTCTCTCTCTCTCTCTCTCTCTCTCTTATATTTTCCCTTTTTTCTACTTCTTCCATTTCTTCACACATACAAACACTCCTACTATACTTTATTTCATTTTACCTCTCACGCAATTCCCTCCATCTAATGGTAAAAAACAACAACACGCTTCATCTGTTTCTGCTTCTCATCCTCTTCACCACACGAACCTTGCACTTATTTTGTCATCACTCAACAACAAAACTCTTCACTTCTCTCTGTCTCTCCGTACTTCACACAAACACCCCCACCCTATTCAATTTTACCTCTCCTCTCCGTAACAAAACGCTATTACTGTTTGTGCTTTTAACCCCTTCGGGGTATTACCGGGCATAAACATCCTTGGCCCTTAAAAATATTATTAGCAAACCAAGACAACAAACCAGCCCTCGTTGAGAATTCAATTCTGAATTCACCAGCACGCATTAAACGTTCACGTTCACTGTTGCAGTTGGAACGCGCACTCACTCACGCACAGTTCATGCAAATACGAAGGATCAAACAGCTACATTAATGTGTAATGTGCTAGCCTTAAGCAAGTAAAGCGAAACAGTGCTGAACAAATATTAATGAAAAATGAAAACTCATCTCGCCTGGCGGACTGCACAGACCGTTGCATGCATCGCCAGCGCAGGCAATGCAAACAAGAAAACAATAACACCAAACCTGCAGCTTAAACCTCGTCTTCCCAATCCCTGCAAAAGGAAAAAGCCTCTCCTTTTTAATCCTCTCAAACAAACGAAGGAGTTTTCATTTGGATCTTAATTAAACTTAGGATGGAAAATAGTCGAGATTTAGGTTAGGAGAAAAAATTCCAACTCTCAAAGTTTTCCCCAACTTAATCACATCTATCGATTTCCGCCCGGGTCTCAAATATAAATTTCTTTCACAAATTAACTCCGACGTCTTCGTCATCCTCACTATTCAAGCATATGGACTCTTACGCATGGTGGGAAAGGGCAGGGGGGGGGAGGTCGGAGAGATGGGGTATAGAGGGTGCCAAATGAGACATTTCAGTGTATTTTTTATTTTACCAAGAAAAAAAAAAATACACTCGTTAACTCTTACGCTTGTATCTCATCTCGCTATATACGACTAACAGGGATGACTGATACGAATCTCAGGCACATAAATTACTTATTCAGGAATCTGAGATTTGAAATACGCATACATTGTCATAACTGCTGAGAAAACTTGGCTTTTGAACTGCTAAGGCGCTCACTACTTTAACGATACAATTTACACTACGCTGTTAGAGAAATGTAACTACAATGACTGTCATTCGTGTTTTAAATATAGGTTGCATGAAATCTTCATTATATGTTTAAATATACAGATTAAGCTATTCCATGCATGGTTTAAAGCTATTATGATTTTTCGTAAATCACATTGCATTTAAGGACACACTGCATATTGTACGCATTATAATTTACAACTGCCATACCCGATAAACCTCACAAGCAAAACGGTTTTTTGAAATATATACATTATTATATATATATATATATATATATATATATATATATATATATATATATATATATATATATATATATATATATATATATATATATATACATGTTGTGTGTTTCCTTGTTTTGGATGTGTGTCTGCTTGTTTTTAGTGTTTTTGTTCTTTGCTCTGTTATACATGAAAAGGAATGGGGGGGTTGTGAGTGGCATAAATAGGTTACTCAAACTGAGCTAGTGTGAATATTTAACTGATATCTAATATTAAATAACTATTAAAAATTAATTCTAGCTCGATCTAAATAGCG
>NC_089799.1:28892113-28897113 GCF_040412425.1 Macrobrachium rosenbergii | reverse complement strand
TTACAAAGAAAAATAAATATAATGGCATGTTTTGTTTTATCATTGTACTTTATTCGCTTGATATCATCGTTCGAGAAGGCTTGAACTCGTCCACAAGAAGCACCGAGTAACGTATGCAAACGATTACAATACGACACCAAAGAGGAAACTACCTTCAGTGGCTGCAAAAGAGGAATATAAACAAAATAAAAAGAATATGCTTCATTACGTGAGAGTATTTTGTAAAATTGCATATGCAAAACTAAATATGAACCCACGGTTGTCTTTCAGTAGCTGTACGAACAAATTTAAACATTGATACTTATAATCAACTGTACAAAATCAGGACGTTGTAAAGTGAGTTAAAAATACAATATATATTACTTAGTCATATGAAATTTTGCTGTTAAACAAAATATGATACTAGAGCGTAAATCAAGCAGTTTTACTGCCAACAGTGATTTTTACGCATTCAGAATAAGCATAATTTTTGCGCGTAATGAAACATAAAAGCTGATGATGATAACCACGTAATTTATTAATTCTATTACAAGTTATACATAGGGGTTGGGGTTAAAATGTAATCAGCGATACTGTTCATATCAACATAGTTTTTATTTAATTATTTTTAATCTAATTTATCTCTATTACCTCCCACATAATGCGCTCAGCTGTGGAAACGAAAATAGCTAATTTCTTCATCATTTATATGATTACGGGAACATAATTTTGCTTTAAAATTATGAGCACCCGGTTAGCGCGCACATTCCATATTTACTCTTCATTCTGCTATTTGCAAATTACTCGCTTAATTCTATCCATTAGTCCTGAGCTACACAGAGGCACGAGTCGTATATATCTTTGCATTAAAACCATCCTTATGTTATCTAATGCTATAAAAATATAATCGTTACTAAATTCACCTCTAAAAATATAAATGATTTCATTATCAGTAAAAAAGTCTTTTCACTTTCGTCAAAGTGTCATTACTGAACTGCCAGCTAAATAGGTTACAGCGATTGATATCCAAATTAAAGTAGGAATAGTTATGTGGCATAAACATGAAAAAAATAATAAATAACAAATTGGAAATACTGACGCAATGTTTCAACACGAAAGTTAATCAAGCGTTTAAGATTAAATGAAATCCTCTTAAAAATTGTATTACCAATCTGCCAAAATATAATTAGAACATATCGAGAGAGAGAGAGAGAGAGAGAGAGAGAGAGAGAGAGAGAGAGAGAGAGAGAGAGAGAGAGAGAGAGACGGCTGGTGAAAAAGCTGATTTTTCAGATAATTTTATATTCTCCTCAACCTCCAAGATTAAGAGAGTTAATTCCTAGGGAAACCTTTATTTTCCATCCCTAAGAAGCTATGGGATATTCAAAAGTTTCATAAAATTATTAACACTTGAAGGGACTAATTGTTAGCTGCTTTGCTTGTCCCCAAAAATATCGTTGAACATTTTTTGCTTACTTTTTTATGAGAATTAATCGCGTGAGAATGACGAACGAAAGTAAAGTTTTTGTCAGAAAAACGATCAAACGCCGATTTTATGCTTGGCAGAAACCTCAGTGTCATCCCGTCGGATGGGATGTTGATTCGTTTTATTCGTTTCAGTTTCAGACATTTATCTTCACTGTCTTTTCCGTTTTCAGACACCTAAATTTTATTTTTTTCAGTTTCAGATATTTGTCTTCATCTCATCTTTTTCCATTTTCAGTCATTTATCTTCATTTAATCTTTTTCATTTCCACATATTTATATTCACTTCATCTTTTTTAATTTTCAGTCATTTTATCTTTTTCATTTTCAGACATTTATCTAAATTTTCTTTGTTTTATTATCTGATATTTATCTTCATTTTATCCGTTTCATTTTCAGATATTTATCTTCATTTAATCTGTGTCTATTTCAGGTATTTATCGCCATTATGTCTGCTTCAATTTCAGATATTTACCTTTCTTTTTCCTTTATTTAATTATCAGACATTTATCTTCATGTTATCCTCTTCATTTTCATATATTTATCTTTTTATCAGTTTCATTTTCAAATATTTATATTCATTTTATTATCTCTTTCACTTTCAGACATTCCTCTTCATTCTATCTATTTAATTTTAGGATATTTATCTTCATCTTATTTGTTTCATTTTCAGACATTTATCTTTATATTTTTGCATTTTCCATATTTATCTTCATTTTATCTTTTAAATTTTCAGGCATTTATCTTCATTCTATCTTTTACATGTTCAGTATTTATCTTCACTTTATCCATTTCATTTACAGGCATTAACCTTCATTTTATGTTTCCTTTTCAGATATTTTTTTTCTTTTTATCTTTCATTTTCAGATATGTCTTCATTTTATCCGTTTCATTTTTAGATGTTTTTAATTTTTTCTGTTTCACTTACAGGCATTCATTTTCATTTTATCTACTTCAATTTCAGATATTGCCTTCTTTTTAGCCTTTCTTCATTTTCAGATATTCATCTTCATTTTATCTGTTGCATTTTCAGATTTTTATCTTCATTTTATCTCTTTCATTTTCAGATATTCATCTTCATTTACCTCTCATTTTCAGATATCTATATTCACTTTATCTGCTTCATTTTCAGATATATATCTTAATTTTATCTGATCCATTTTCAGATATTTATCTTCATTTTATGCTTCATTTTCAGATATATATCTTAATTTTATCTGATCCATTTTCAGATATTTATCTTCATTTTATGCTTAAATTTCAGACATCTATTTTCTTTTTATGTTTCACTTACTGATATTAATCTCCATTTAATTTCAAGCATCTCTCTTCATTTTATGTTTCAATTTCAGATATTTACCTTTTTTATCTATTTCATTTCAGATTTACTTTATTTTATCTGTTTAATTTTCAGATATTTTCTTTATTTTATGTTTCATTTTCAGATATTTATCTTTTTTATCTATTTCATTTCCAGACATTTACTTTATTTTATGTTTCATTTTCAGATATTTACTTTATTTTGTTTCATTTTCAGATATATATCTTCAGATATTTATACTGGTACGACGCGATCATAGTAAAAAATACAGATTAATAACGCCATCCCTTCATGACTGCTTTTACTTGTGTTCCATTTGCACAATTCATACGCAGACATTGTATATACACACATACATACATAAAGACCTAAATGTATACATATATATGCAGTCATATATACACACACACACACACACACACACATATATACATATATATATATATATATATATATATATATATATATATATATATATATATATATATATATATATACACTGTATATATATGAGGCATCCCATATTTATTTTACATACATAAACAAGGCATACTAACGGCTAAGACCGTTAACAAAATAACTTTATCATCCACCAAAGATCACAGGGCGGCGCCCACTGGGATCGAAATAGGGCCCGCTAAATGTAAGCACTGAATTCAGATTATACAGCTATACTCTGGAAAAGAGAGAGAGAGAGAGAGAGAGAGAGAGAGAGAGAGAGAGAGAGAGAGAGAGAGAGAGAGAGAGAGAGAGAGCGTCCTCTCCCTTTGGAGGGTTTCAAACCGCAAAATCGCTTCATATAAATCTAATATCAATAAACTTCAAAAGAAGCTCCAAGCCGCAACGAGGGGGCCCTGTTATTTGTTTGCTATTTGTTTACCTTCTGTCTGAAACGCCGAGTCAACAAAACCAATACCAGAACTTAATTTCATCGAGAGGGAGTGACAGGGAGGAGCAGCTGGAGGCCGACCTGGAGGGGAATTTGGGAGGGGGAGAGAGGTGGGGAAAGGGGGGAGGAGGAGGAGGAGGATGATGAGAAAGGGTGAGATGGTGGTGACAACCTCCCCTAATTTAGCTAGGATGCCACCAGTCCTTAGTTTTAAATTAATGTGCCCAACTTCAGCAAGACCGACCTGATTAACTTACCCTAAAGTTTGATCATTCCATATTCCTGGGCGTATGACCCAGCGCACACATATCTAAACAAATAGAGAACTATATATAATTAAATTACTCTATGAAAGGAAATACATACTTCGTAAACGTATTAAAAAAATCTAGAATCGCTTATTTAATTATTATATCTATATATGTATAATATATATATATATATATATATATATATATATATATATATATATATATATATATATATATATATATATATATATATATATATATATATATATATATATATATATATATATCTGTGTGTATATACATGTGTATTTATGTATGCTTACACACACATATGTGTATATGTATATTTATATAATTAATTTAAATATTTACAAATATTAGCACATAAACAAATTATATAAATATACAAATTAACTGACATCAAGTTTAATATTTTCCTTTCATTCGTCAGACCAACTTTCATAAGAGCAAACATAATTCAGGGTTCTCTCGTCAAAGAGGCTGAATTTGAAGATGAGCGCTAATATCGTGATGAATACGAGGATTGGAAAGAGTGCCACGCGCCCTGAAAGGAGGCTGCTCTTTCCAGCGCCATGTTGGAAAGCGCCACGGCATGTGCAGCGTATAAATAAACGGAGTTCGTTGTTGCTACGTCATAAAAATAAAATGTGTTGCCGAGGCTGCAACGTGCCTGGAGAGGGTACTGGTGGGGTTACTCTATGCCCTGACTCAAATGGTTCATAAAGATGGGGCATGCTGGAATGAGTTCTGAATGGTTAACACAAGATGAAAGTCCTGAGAGATTATACCACTGCTTCCCATACCTAGTGCAGTCAGAGAAAAAATATAGCCAATAAATAAATAAAAGTCTAAAAAGTCGAAAACATAACTAATTACATATATATTCAAATATTATATGTATGGAAGTATGTATGTATGGTATATACGTAACCGTACAGTCCACAGCAGGCTTTGAATCCTCATTCGAAGTATCGGAATTGCATCATATTCTTACATTTGGATCTTAGGTCTTGTTGTGACAAGTGTACCGGAAAAAAGTGTGTAGAATTCGAGA
>NC_089799.1:28817113-28889613 GCF_040412425.1 Macrobrachium rosenbergii | reverse complement strand
GTCTTAGTTTTTGCAGATGTTGTCCCGATTTAGTCAGTCAATCAGCCAAGTTATACAAAGGTAAATCTGCTCATTACTTGGACAGGTTACCGGCAGGATTTGGCAAAAGCCGTCAACACAGTCTCTAACATTTATGGAGAAGGGCATGAGACTAACCTCATCCTTTAATACTTGCTAGAATTGAGAAGAGTACCACATTCTGTAAAGCCCACACCACCCAGGGAGGATGGCATGTGATATCATATAAATTTCTGACTCTTATCGGGATCGAACTCCAGTCTCTCAAATGATAGGCTAGGATGTTACCAACTGACCCACACAAGTCATAAAGAAGTTGCAACCTAAGCACTTCTATACCTAAGGGTTCTCCAGGACAGGCTGCCACCTAACATACCAAAGAATTTTACCCAACTTCCCGATCCACCAGTGAGCCAGAGAAGCTGGGTCACATTCACTAGTATGTTCGGCAGCAGCATGCCCATGAAAAGCCTAAGGTACAGAAGCGCTTACGTTGCAACTTCTTTCATCTATTTGAGAGTTCGGGGTTCGATCCCGATGTGAATCAGACATTTATTTCTGTGAAACGTGCTCATGTGTTCATCAGTTCCGTGATATTTCGATCCCGATGTGAATCAGAAATTTATTTCTGTGAAACGTGCTCATGTGTTCATTAGTTCCGTGATATCACACACACATACAAATAAATAGATAGATAGATTCTGTTTGTCACATTCACAAAACATGCATTACTAATATACCCTCTTAGCTTACCGATTTCCGAATATGTTTCGGATCCGCTTCCCCATAAAAGCCTTGAATCATGAAAGGAAAGAACTGAAAAATAGCCCTCCCTAATCTGGTGGTCTTCAAACCTACGTAAACTAAATTTAATTTGAGAAAATCTGGCTATAAGGCTAAGCACAGGGGCAGCATTTTCAACCATTCGGTGCTTATGCTGAAAAGGAGCTGGAGCAACACTGAAGGTAGAAAGTGGGAACGACGGTAAAGTAAGAGTTGAAAAAAATGTTGCAGCTACGGGGCGAAGGCGCTTCACGCAGCTGCAGTAATGCCACGTGAGGTGGACTAACGGGACCAGAAATAGTAGGGTATCCTGTAATATACAGAGTATGTATATATATATATATATATATATATATATATATATATATTATATATATATATATATATATATATATATATATATACGAATGTATCTATATATGTGTAACATTATATCAAAGCAGACATGGTTAATATAACCTCACTATCAGTAATCAATTATGTGTAACATTGATAAATATATATGGTTATATAATATATATACCAATTATATATATATATATATATATATATATATATATATATATATATATATATATATATATATATTATATATAATTTTTTATAATTTACCATTAAGCACTTTCCTTGACAGCGGGTGGCTCCAAATACAATACTAACAACAGCCATTGCCACATACACACTTTAACAATTGTTGGATCATGTATGAATCCTCAGTACAGAAAACTTCTCTCATACCTTAGTTACCCAGTTAAACTATTTTATTTTTCATCATTATCTCCTCCTCCTTACACATATGATTAACATCCCTCTTTTTCACCAACATATCCTCCTCCACTCTTTCTTTACGACCAAGCCATCTCAAAACAGTGATGAATCCTATCCACTATGGTAACCTGTTTACCACTTATACAGTAGATATCTCTGCGTTACCCAAGCTTTTGATTTTCATTACGCCATGATCCAAAATATACTGTATACTTTCTAATTCTTTGGCTCAATGCAAAAACTGCCTCTGTGACTGATTTCTCTAGGAAGACCATTAAGCCAAACTGTCAATTGTTACTTTTATAAATTTTCTCACACTGCCAGAAAGTTCATTTATCCATCTGGGATCTTTCACTTTCTTTTACATTCAGCTTCGGCACTTCACTACCTTACTTCATATTTACGTTTAAATTGCATCACGTTGTAATTTAGCCCTGAGGGCGCCGCCGACAGGCGAGGAAACGGTCCGTCGACTATAAGAAATAAACGACAGCAAACGTGAATCATTTTCTTTATTCTTGAGAAACTTACCTGAAGAGAAAAAAAGTATAGAGAGACTCAAAGTCTAAACAAAAAGACAGTCACTTCAAATAGTGCCATTGACTTCAACAGAAATTAACAAAACTAACAATTGGATACGCTGTTATTGCATATTGTAGTTCGCTATGCCACGAGGCTTAAGCTATATTTAATGAAGTTGTATGGCTACATCCGGTAGACATAACTTGGCCAAGCTGTTGCAACAATGATTATAGCCTCCAAGAAAGATCCTGCAGAGGACTAATTAAAGTAATTTTGCTGCTTATCTGATCCGGGTTTGAATGTTTGAGGAAATACCTAGCATTTATAATTCCGGCAGAAATGTGATTAAAATAATTTTGCTGCTTCTGTGATCCGGGTTTGAATGCTTCAGAAATATCTAACATTTATAATTTCCGCAGACATGAAACTTCGAGGAACACTGAATATAATATTCAAGAGCTCCGTGTTGGTGGCATGTTGAACTGGCTGAATCTCCCAGTTCAATCGAAATTACTTATTTTTATTCATTACATGCATTTTCTTATAAGAACACACACACACATAATTTCTTTCCAGTTTATGTATATGTAATCCATGAATTATTAGGTATTCCTGTCATCTACAACTTACATTCAAATGTCAAGAGAAAAACGAATAGTAGGACTCAACGGAGTATTATTCGACAATACACATCACATGAGTATACCGACTGAAACAAACAAGCTATTACAGTGATATGATCGACTTCGCATTAACTCACAGCACATGAAGAGAGCAAAAACAATATAAAAAGTAAAACGAGAGAAAAAAAAAACGGCCTGTGACTTTCTTGGGCCAAATTCGTCGGCACTCTCGCAAGAAATACGATGCGTCCATAAGAACGCATGAATGAATTAGAGGAGTCTCAGGGGAAGAGGTCTCCACAAATTTACCCTCTTGCGGCAGGAAAGAACTTGAGAGCTAAAAGATATTGCGAATGATTTGTAAACATAAGACTGAAGAGGAAGAAACTTTTTGGGGAAACCGAAAATTTACCCTTCTGCTTCTCGGCCCAACTTTCGAGAGACAGATATCCCACATAATCTCGGCGAGAATGAATGAGGAGGAGGAGGAGGAGGAGGAGGAGGAGGAGGAGGAGGAGGAGGAGGAGGAGGAGGAGGAGGAGGAGGAGAGATCCCCCATCCCCCCCACCCCGAAAGAATTTAGCTCTCTCTTCTCATTGCTGCAAACATACGTTTGGCAGATTATGGCTCCTAAATATTCTAACAACAAAT
The DNA here is from genome assembly GCF_040412425.1 of Macrobrachium rosenbergii. Taxonomy (NCBI): domain Eukaryota; kingdom Metazoa; phylum Arthropoda; class Malacostraca; order Decapoda; family Palaemonidae; genus Macrobrachium; species Macrobrachium rosenbergii. The sequence continues at coordinate 28,886,248 of NC_089799.1, read as the reverse complement.
TTACTTCCTCTCGCAAGTGAAGCAGATGTTTGAGTTACGGCCGAAAGCGAAATTGCCCCAGTATCCGAACTTTATAACGTTGCTGATATTTTGTCTTAGAGATGAAGATGCTGTCTGAAGGCTAGTAACACTATAAAAACTTTTATGTGAGCAAGTTTTACATGCATACACACACGCATACACAAACGCAAATAAACATGTTTATATATATGCATACATACATATATATAAATATATGTATATACAGTGAGTGTGTGTGTGTGTGTATATATATATATATATATATATATATATATATATATATATATATATATATATATATATATATATATATATATATATACGAAATGGTAATTAGAACGCGTAACTTTTTATGCTCTCATGTATTAAGTCAAAAGTACCACCTAATATTCAGTTCACTATACCCTGGGATTAAATAGCACCCGCAGGAATTTACGATCGATAAGTGCTTCTGCCCCGGGGCAGGATTCGAACCTAGGCCTTCAGCTTAGAAGCAGTGATATACGTTAGACTTGACCATTCGGCAATAAAGAGACATACGATGATATCCACTCTGCTATACCTAATCCTGTCGAATTCAGGTTCTGTACTTAGAATCAACATCATTCCATTTCCACTATGACAACTGAATGGTAAGTTTGTAACACTTAGCTAATAACTGATTTTTTAATCACTGATAAACGTGACCTTTCTATATGAATGAGCATTAATCCACTATTATCGCATACTGTTGAATTCACTTACTATAACTGATATGTGTTTCTGTCCCTGACAATGACAAAACTTCATATCTGAATTTGAATCAGTGTTTACGAAAATTATATTTGGTCCTGGGCTCTAAGGTCAGAATAAAATCATAATGGGTCAGAGGCCGGACAACAAATTGAATAATAAAAGAATTTATCCAAGCTGTATGAACACAAAAGTTACATTATTTCCCGGGCGATCAAAAGTCTTTATTTCTTTTTTTTTTTTTTCTTATTTGCCGTTCCCTTAACAAAAGCGCCCAGCCTCTACTACAATGCTTCGTCGCCAAAGGCTCGTACCCTGTGCATTGTCCTCTCCCCTATTCTACCTCCCTTGTATGTCTCTCTCTCTCTCTCTCCATTCGATTCAGTCCTTCATGTAACCCTCTGCTCTTCACTGGATCAGCTTCGTCCCACTGCTTCATTCCACGTTGTTTTGATTTGGTCATTTTCCTCCCTCCCCTTGCTTTATTTCTTTCAACATTTCTCGAATATACCTTACAAGCTAGCACTCCCCCTTCTCTCGTTAATTCTTGGGACTTTCCTTCGAGGCGATGCTAAAGTTCCACCTATGTATTTCTATTAATCAGCTTCATTTTTCCTCAAAAACCACTAATCAGTACCGTTATCACATCTGACCTCGTGATTGTAGTGTAAGATAATCACCCTGAGATGAATATCTATTCTCCTATCGAGCAACGCTCAACTGGCATCTCTCCATGTCATCCATGAAGATTTCTCTCTCTCTCTCTCTCTCTCTCTCTCTCTCTCTCTCTCTCTCTCTCTCTCTCTCATCTCCTTTTCCTCCATCTGTTAATCAAGCCGTCTTAGCTAAATATTAAACCTGCAATTCGTGTTATCTTTGGATCAGATCTGTCTTACACTGCAATGAGTTTTCCTCCAACTTTATAAAAAAAAATGCCTCTAGGGTATTTGCATTCTTCTGGAGCAGCACAATTTACTAAACTATCGTGCTATACCTGAAGGTTTTTTTCTGAGTCTGTCATTATGACTAAATCAACTGAATGAAGTTGCACAGACAACTCTCTTTTCGGATCTTTCCTAGAGAGTGACCCCCACAGGTTTTAACCTGGTACGCATCCACCTTTGCGACGTGTTTAGTACAAGGCAGTTCGGGATTACCGTAAAAACATAAGCAAAAGACTGTAAATATCACAGAGACAATGACCCCCAAGAAATATTAGTGCTAGACAACGATCCCCGAAAACCCTTGGGGGTCACTGTCTAAGAAAGATCCCTCTCTTCTAACAAATTCGCTAAGGATGTCCACTACTATCACAGATACGAATGGAATTATTCTCGATCCCTAATCGCCCTATTAGAGATGAACCAGAATCACAAAAAATTAAGTAATTTTCTTTTTTTTTTTTCTTACTTGTCATACATATCAATTAACCTCTCTCGTCTTCCTGGCAGTCCCTCCCCTTCAAAGCAAACACACGCCGTATTCCCTTGAGCATCTCTCTCATCTCTCCTGAAGTACGACAATTATACTCTTCCTAATTGCCCTGAAATTGCCTTGAAATATGCAGGGCATTTCACCAACTCTTACGTTTAGCAGTACCCAGCCTGGAGGGATCTTTCTTTAACTCTACCATATGGCAATAACAAATTCTTTACAAACTGCTTGTTTGTGAATGCCTTCACAGTTTTGACTTTCTAAGTTGTGACCTTTTCCTATATGTGCACGATCATGAAAATATTTTACGAATCTTGAGTATACTTTACGCATTACACGTAATGTTAAAAAAGCCATCACCCAGTGCTCTCCATCTTTACCAAGCGTTATTATCACTTTAATAACAATTTGTTTCTTTTTTTCAACTAGCTACTATTCAAAGAGTTCGCTCCAACACATTTTAATTCTTCAGTCTTATAAAACGGTTCCCAGGTTTTGCTCTTAATCCGCTGTACATTACATAGTTAATATCTTTTAACTACCTGTAAAACCATCTCGAAATTTTTGCCTTCTTTAAACCCCTCCCCGCCCCCGGGAAAAAATAAAATCTCTCGAGTTCTTGACATAACACTTAGAATGTCACTGTATTTAACTTCTTAAATGAAATATACTCCCCATTTTAGTCCTCCATCCAACCCTTCGTTTTATGCTATCCGATCTGGGTTCAGCATCGTATACACAGCCCATACTCTTCCATTTTCCCATATTATTACCATAGTTAACTGGTTTAAGATCACAAAATGCTGTTTGGTCAAGAAGTACAGCAATATAAAAGAATATTGTGCTCGTTAAAGGGATATACGATCACAAAAAACCCTATTTGCTTTAGCGATATACGTCCAGTATACATAAATTGTATTTGGTCCAAGGGTATGGAAAAAATACAAGTGCTGGCCATCTAGCTTACAGCGGCAAATTTTATTTGGTCAAAGGACAGAAATTTAGATGATACCATATTAGGTTCCAAAAGAAATTTAATCACACTAAAAATTACGTCTGTCGCAAAAATACAGATCCCAAAGGAATATATATAACACACACACACACACACACACACACACACACACACACATATATATATATATATATATATATATATATATATATATATATATATATATATATATATATATATATATATATATATAAGGTTTTTGTTACATTCCAGTTCATGTATGTGTGTCCATATATGTATATATATGTATATATATATATATATATATATATATATATATATATATATATATATATATATATAGTAAAGAGATACAGACATAAACACACATATACATATGTACACATACATACGCACATACACACACGTACATAAACTGGAATGCAACGAAACCCGAATGAAACAGTGAAGTTATTTTGTCGGTTGCAACCGGAATACGTGTGATGAAAAGAGGAATTTCCGGAGGGCCTCCATAACTATGTCTCCTCTCATTAACCATTAATGGAAAAATCGTTCGTTAACAGGTGGTTAATTTACTGTTGCCAGAAACATGTAAGTGAAAACACACCCAAATACTCGTCATGTTATTATGCGCGTTGCTCTACTGGCTTTTTCGGTGCATTCCTTCAGTCTGGATTTGTGGGGGATTATCTTCCTGTCTACACACACACAAATACATAAATACATACATACATACCCATACAAATATATTTACATACACAAGTACATATGTATGTATATATATATATATATATATATATATATATATATATATATATATATATATATATATATATATATATATATATATATATATATATATATATATATATATATATATATATATATATAGTATCTGTGTGTATCTCAAATCATCATCACAGGCTTGGAAATAAACCTGCAACCGGTCACGAACTACACCAGTCTCATTTTTTTGCCTGTAGTAATGTGTGATAAACGAATCACGTGTTAAAGTAATTATAATTGTATGTATGCAAATATAAATATATGTCTATATATATATATATATATATATATATGTATATATATATATATATATATATATATATATATATATATATATATATATATATATATATAGATAGATAGATAGATAGATAGATAGATAGATAGATAGATAGATAGATAGATAGATAGATAGATAGATAGATAGATGGCTATAATTTCTTAATTTATGCATAAGAATTTCTGTAAAATATGGGTTATAAACTATCGGTAAATTTTAACAAACCCTAAATCTGACAACTTAGTCATACGAAGATGCTACAATCATAGTAGAGACCAAAATAAATCACCAATTAATTTTGGAATAACTTCTGGATTTAAAATCCACAAGTCTGATTCAAAATTCTATGGATACGAAGAAAACAAAAACAACCTTGTCCTACAGGGAAGATAAACTGTATCTAGTACAAACGACCATTAAGAAAGACATCTAATATCCAGATCGCCCTTCATAAATCCACCTTTGTATGTGTATGCACACACACACACACACACTATATATATATATATATATATATATATGTATGTTTACATGTTCCTGTTTAATTCATTAGAATTTTTCGAAACTTCATTCGAAACTTCATTCGGCCAAGATGTTGAGAAGCTAATCACAACATTATGTTCTTTTGTTTCAATTTACTGTCAACATGGGAATGCTTCAATTTCTTTTTTTAACTGGGATACGACATTTATGCTACCCTTGAGTTTAGGCCATCTGCAACTGAATATTCATATATATATATATATATATATATATATATATATATATATATATATATATATATATATATATATATATATATATATATATAGATACAGATTGTATGTATATGTATATACAGATTGTATATATATATATATATATATATATATATATATATATATATATATATATATATATATATATATATATATATATATATATATATAATAGTACTTATGGAGTGTAAGTGCGTACACACATGAATACGTCCTCATCATCGCGTCGGTAGCTTTCACAGCCAAAGGCATTCATTATTAATAATTTGTGATATTGAATATTTGCGCATAAGAGTATTATTAATTATGATATATTGCAGGGCCGCTAATGAGTTTCATTTCCTTTGAAAATGCCGCTACACAAAAATATCAATATGAAAATTACTAAGCCGTTTGATTTTCTAATTATAGGCCTAATGTGTTTGCTACGCACGTCTTGAATCATTGTCTTTCATATATTTCCCTTTTCTTCGTGTTTTCTGGAATTATTCGGCCAATAATCTCCATGTTTTACGTAGGGATATTAAGAAAAACCAAAAGACAAACAAAACTGAGAAACAAATACATCAGACTCTCGCAAACAAAATTACCGCCTCCAACTTAATTCACTGTTATATCTCCACTGATCAATTAATGCTACACGTCACTAATCAGCACACGGAGACGTATGAAATAACTGAATTTTTGTACGTATATTTCTCTATATTTATGTATTTAACGATAAATGTGGCTTGCTAATGCTGCTTTCTAATTACTTAATTCACTACAGATTTCATCAGTAACGACTAAGACTGGTAAACGTACCTGAGAAGCATTCGACACATGTGGATTACAAGGCGTGAGCACTCTCGCATTTTATGGGGGCATGGAGCAATATAGTCACCGTCTCCTTATTAATTAATCGGGATTCAAGAACTAAAATGCTCTTTACCTTTTTCAAATTGATAATTGCTCACAATTTACTACCGTTTCTTTCATTCTTCCCCAGCTCATTTTCATCTTTCCTCAAATACAGACATTCTTTCCTTGTGACGACTACAGTTCTGAGACTGAGCATGTTATCCCTTGATAACATTTGTCCAAGCCTTTTTGTGAGAAAGGTATGCCAGACCTTGGGGCAATAACAATACACTTTTATGTCTTCACATTCTGAAACTGGAAACAGCCAAACATTTCAGTTCTGCAGCAGCGGCAATCATGAAATTGTCTTCGAGAAAAATTACAAATTGAAGGAAGCACATCAAAGGAAAAATGAAAATCTGCTTCTGAGAGATGAAAGGTCTGAATAGTATCCACGAGCTTACTGACGAATTCAAGAGTACCTTGGGATCAGTTGATAGAATGGATTAGGTAACAAGGGCAAGCAGAGAGGAAAGAGCACTCAAAGGCAAATAAAATCACAATATGAGAGACCGAGAGAGCTTGGTAAATGGAACACGGGCAAAGAGATGGGTTTATGCAAGTAACCGCGGATGTAATCCTAAAGAGTGCAAGCGGAAGCGTGGAAGACTTGAAATTGAAAAGGAGGGAGGGAACAAGAAAATTTCAGATAATACAGACTATTGGTAAAGTACACTGAACTGACCGTGATGTCACAGGGCATAATGAAATTCTATCTTTAGAAAATGAGCTTTGAATCAGATAACTGAAACTGAATGTAGATTGCGATTATTATCAATAACACAACAGATCTGCATTTCTGCTGGGATATATGCAAATCTTTACACAGCTTCATAATGACTGATGATAATTTTATGTTGGCTCGGCAATGAGAGTATGATACATTCTGTTCTATAAGGAACACAGTATTTGCGTAGAAGATGAATGACTATCAGTAACAAGGTAGGTTCATCCTGAGAGAGAATTTCCTGTTTTCTCAAATTAACAGTATTTGATTTCGATGAGTGACATCATACAAACTACCTCATTCTGTCCTTACTACTACTACTACTACTACTACTACTACTACTACTACTACTACTACTACTACTACTACTACTACTGAAGCTAATCTTTCACGGGCAGTTTCTTCAAGATAAGGGGTGGACAGCTTACGGTACATAGCACCTAAAACATCCACTTGTATTCTTCCAAAGGAGGAAACAGTTATTTCCCAAAAACCTGAGTGTTTCTTAAAATTTTCACTAATCACTTCTCAATACTACTACTACTACTACTACTACTACTACTACAATAATAATAATAATAATAATAATAATAATAATAATAATAATAATAATAATAATAATAATAATAATAATAATAATAACAATACTCAGTTTTTATTTTCAGTCTAACGGATGAAATATTTGTTGACATCTTTTTCTGGTGGGGGTTAGAGAGAGGGGATGTTGCAATCTATACTGAAAAATACACACAGACACAGTATGGCCATGAGAGCAAAAATTCACGTTGCATGAAGCAAAATCATTTTGAATTTTTACACTCATTCCAAAATATTTTCAATATCAATTTACAAAAAAATCGGTGTTGATTTAGAAATGGATACAATATCCATTTGATGCAAAATAAAGTGCTACTGTATACCATAAAAGCAATGTCAGAGAAACCCGGAAATTTCGCGCATTTTTTTTATTCCATCTTTTTGTTTTGAACATTCGTAATTTTTATGCGCGTGTGTTATTCAGTATATCCCAACGGCTATCTTTTATTTCACAAAATAGAAAAAAAAAATTCGTTGATCGAAATAATATTTTAATATAAAGCAAAAATTAAATGAAAATTGTCTGAGCTATTTTTCCAGCTACAATGGATGGAGCGCATTTTTTATTATATCTTTTTGTTTTGAACTTTCGTATTTTTTTGTGTGCGTTATTCAGTGAACCCCAACACCTATCTTTTATCTGACGAAATAAAAAAATATTTCGGTAATCAAAATATTTTAATATTAAGGAAAAATTAAGTGAAAATTGTATGAGCTATTTCCTTTTTGCCTACGAAGCTACACTGGATTGACAGCCAGAGGCCAAGACATAATCAACCCAAATTGAAAAAATGCAAGAAAATAAAAAGGAGTATAAATTAATCATGAAGGATGTGATAACTTCGAAGCTCTGAGAAATGGATGTTACAGGAATCATGGATACCCGCATGGCAGTAAAAGCAAAGGTTAAACATATCGATGCTAAGCAAAACACAACACATATTTGCATATGTGCTGATGGACTACTTATGGATGATACGATCTCATACACGATCGGCACATAATTTGGATAAATTCTGTTTAGTGTGGTACAATAACACCTAGTAAAACAATGAATGCCCTAAATTCTGAAAGATTGGATTAAATAATCACCTACAGGAGTGAACAAGGTCGTCATTGTCAGCAATATAACGGAATACAATTCGAATTTTTATTAACACTGTAGGATCCTTTGCAAAATACATTATTAATCAGCGGATATTTTTATGAATTAAGTAAGATAAAGAAGAGACCTCAAGTGATTCGAAAGCTCGTAGGAATGCCAACTCTTCATTTTCTGCTTAACCTGGTGTTATGTTCCCCTGAAAAATTCTTAACACATGGCAACCAAGCAGCCGATTTTACTCTATTGCACTAAAGCCTACAGTACAGTTGAGCGTTTAGGAGCAGTCCATCTTGAATTTTACCTTTATAGCCACAAACTTATTTATCTAGTCTACCTAAACTTCGAATTATAAAAGGTCTTATCATGACATGCGGGAAAAAGGGTTAAGAGAACAGGATACGCACGATAGAAGAAGATGGAGAAGTCTAACACGGAACAGCGACCCCACATAGAGATGGGCAAAGGCTGAAGACAAAGAAGACAAAGAAGACAGATGCTTCAGACAGTGAGCTACGAGAGTGATCTCGTAATCTCGATTTTGCAAAGACCTCAAGCGACAAGCCATCTGTTCTCGCAGAGTAAAACGTTTTGATAACTTTAAAAGTTTCGAACTATCTACCGACACGAAAGTTTCATATAACACGTGCACCAGTTTGTGGTCTGTACTCCGTCACAAACATCAGCTTCGGGTTACGCGTCACTCACTAGGCCCTCGCGCTCACACGTTCGCAAAAGCCGAGGGGTACACGGGCAAATAAAATTTCAATGACACGTCAAACATTTGGCGGTCTCTTAACTCGCAGAGAAGCAAAGGCAACAACGCCGAACCGAAAACAAGAGTGGACAGACATTTCATGGCGTCACCTACCTGCCCAGGGTGAGGGTGTGGGGTACGGGTGGCCCGGGGGAAGGATTGAAGCTGACCCTTCCTTTCAGTCGCAGGTCCTTCAGGTGGTGCCTGTCGCTGTCGAATACGGCCAGCCTGGCGTCGTAGCTGCGGGAAACGAGAGAGAGGAGGAAAGTTTAGACATGATGTACAAGACAACGTTGCCACTGTCACACTGGTTAATATTCTATGTTAATTATTCTATTTATATTCCTATGTGGGTCATTGAACTGCCACATTTACATGTATGAAACTGCATACAAAAATACCGTAGAAAAATATATCTATCTGCATGCACTTGTATGTATACTGTATATCTGTAGCGTATACTTCCATTAAAGATACACACGCTTACATTACCTTATCGATAATGTAACTCTGCCCGAAAAATCCACATTGGATGTATACACAAATACAGGCACATAGGTGTGTTTTATACAGTATTTATTACTGAAAACTGTTATACATACATAAATATATATGTGTGTGTATGTAATTGTAAGCCACAATGCCCTCTTAGCTTCTCGAATTCTTCGCGCTTTTTTGGATACGCTTGTCACTACAAAGCCTTAAGATCCAAGTGCAAGAAACTGAAGTGGCTGTGATGTCCGTTTCCCGTATCCAAAAAAAGCGGCAGGAATTGAGAAGTTAAGAGGGCACTGTGGCTATTACAATTATATATGTATCTGGTATAAAGCGACCAGTAGATTCTATATATATATATATATATATATATATATATATATATATATATATATATATATATATATATATATATATATATATATATATATATATATATATATATATATATATATATATATATATATATATCCTCCTGCAGAGGAAAATGTAAGCAAATATGTTTCCTGTATCTACCCTCTCCTATAGAACCATGGAAAGCGAGTTCAGCGTAATTCAAAAGATTAACAAAAAATTATAAGGCCTAACGGTATGCTAATCTCTCCCATAACATTTCATATAATATTTTCACTGCAGCGCAACTACTGAATGCAAAGCTATTGTGAAATTTTCCATAGTCTAAATCCCTTTCCAATAGATGCAAATATTTAAATATGGTTGATGTAATATAAAAACGCAACATAAAAATATACGTAAAATTCCGGGGTAAATATACCTATGTTTTCACCTACAGCGTTAAGTATTCATTCATATAACCGCATTGAGGTTTGTTCAAAATTATTAGCATTTGGAGGAAGAAAATAGGTATTTTATTCAACTTCCATTATATACATTCACACACACACAAATACACACACACACACACATATATATGTATATATATATATTGATAGATATATGATCAGCGTTCCTAATGGCGAATGATGCCTAAAACCACTCATGCCTTCCATGTATTTTAACTTTTACAAATCTCCGCTCGTCACGAGTCTTTCTTCTCGTAGTTCTCATCCAACTGGTTATGGATCTTCACACACTTCTGGTGTTCACTTTCAGCGGATTTATATATACATATATATCTGTAATAACCACAATGAATTCATAACTCCTCTATTTCCTTACTCCTTTGCCAATTTCCTCACGCCAACCAATTGTGAGGAATCGAATCTCACCAAGAGAGCAGAGCCTTTTTTTTTTTTTGGGGTTTGTTCTCCATACAGTTTCAAAGCTGTGCAGTGATGCGCGCATCGAAAATCAAAAAGCGAGGGAATCGAGACTTCTGCCATCATTATTGTTATATATATATATATATATATATATATATATATATATATATATATATATATATATATATATATATATATATATATATATATATATATTTATAATTTTACACACACACACATATATATATATATATATATATATATATATATATATATATATATATATATATAATATATATGGTCACCGCTAGACTGTTACTTTAATTACCTAATCGTGAAAGAACTTCCTGTAGAGAAAATTCCCACAACATTGGCTGCTCCATTACGCCTTAAAGATGAATAGGCAAAAGCCATGGCCGCTCCCCCCCACCCCACACCCCGGTCCCTCAACCAACATATCCAGGATCCGTATGGCGATTGTGCCTCGTGTTCAGGGACTCTGATTTTTTCAATATAGTGACAAAGGCCAATGTCGCTTCACTTTACTGTTCAAAAGAACAATGGAAATGGAAAAACTGAGTTTGCCTGCCACCTGGAAGAGTTCAGCCATTCAGTGTGATGTACATGAAAATCCCTAAAAATTCATCTTTCAGTGTGCGGTTGTATAAACGACTGCACGAACTCGTGCAGGACGTCAGGCATTTGATAAGCGGAGGCATATCTATGAAAGCTACAGGTACAATAACAGAAGCAAAGGAAAACTGTAGGTCCAGAAAAAAAGGCAGGTTTTGAGCCATATGCAACTGACACCTCGAGAGTCACGTGTCCACGATGCTGTGCTTGCTTACAGAGGTATAGAAATCAACTTTAAAGTTGAGATACGTAGATTATAAAAGGATAATTCTGAAGGACCAGTGAAATCGACAACTGACAACTCCGTTTCAAAGTGGGAAGAAGATTATTTGACAAGAAAAAAAATACCTCAGCAAAAGTTTGAACAATGATTGCTGTCATAAAGGTGAATTACCATGATGGAGCAACTAATTTTTGGATGACATGTTAACATATTCGTCAACATAGCTAAGCTGAAAATAAAGGTTAATCCTTGCACTCTACTGGGAGCCATTGGCATATGAACTGAGTTCATGGGACCGAAAAAACAAATTCGGGAACCACGACGTAAAATACTAACCTGTCACGATACCTTCAATGGCAGTGACACGCTCATTGTCTAAATAAAGAAAAGAGGCTCTTGGGACACAAAGGTTTCACACACACACACACACACACACACATACATACATACACACACATATATATATATATATATATATATATATATATATATATATATATATATATATATATATATAAAGTGCATGTGTGTAAATATATATTTATAAAATAGAAATACTGACAATACAAAAACGAACTTCAACGGTTTTGTTAAAGTCATAAATATTCATACAACAAAATAAAAGCAAATCAGAATACCTCATTTCATGGTGCATCAGTGTAGGTAATATTTCTTTCATAAGAACACACCAGCAGATAAAAAACAAACATTTGCAGGAGGAAATCATGACTGCAAACAATGCGCGTTGACTTAGATGTTGAATGATGGGAGTTTCAGCAGTTAATTATTTTTCCTATTCTGACAGAAACAGGGGAAAGATTATGTAAGCACTGTTGCAGTCAACATCAATTACCAGAGAAATGGAAGTGAGCGAGGGATTTCTGAAACAAAGAAAAAGCTGCACTCAAATTTCATATCCAACAGAGGAGTAATCAAAGTTCTCGTCAACTATATCAAAGTCCCTATACCTAAATCAAAGTTTACATAAAGCACAAGTAAAAATTTTGTAGAAAGAAAACATTCGTTATAAACTTTTCGTCCCTTTTTTCCCAATTTCAAACCCCCTGGTTAGGGGAGGGCGCACTAATTAATCAGAGCTAATTAGAGAAGGGTTTTTTTTTCATAATAATAAGTGAAGAATCTAATGGAAAAATAAAATGACATCCGTGTTTGATTGTGGTATTTTTTCAATAAAATCAATAAACGAAAATATGATATAAGAGAAAAAATACATTGTAAAATATACATCCATCTGTCGGTAATAAAAACGTAATATGATCTGTAATGCAAACATACACTACTTATAAACATGAATATAGACATTATTTACACACACACACACACATATATATATATATATATATGTATTAATTGATTGATTATGGCTACTAAAACTGTCGTCACAATATATATATATATATATATATATATATATATATATATATATATATATATATATATATATATATATATATATATATATATATATATATATATATATACATACATATACATACATATATATATATATATATATATATATATATATATATATATATATATATATATATATATATATGCATATATAATTTCAATAACCACAAAGTCCTTTGAACTTCTCGTTTTCCTCACACTTTGGAAACGATTGTCACTAATGAGCCTTGATCTAAATCACGAAAGAAATGAAGATATTCTGATGCCCGGCCGAGATTAGAACTCGCGTCCAGGGTATCAGAACAAGGTATATATATATATACAGGAAGAAAAGAGGGAAAGAAAGAGCCTTCTTTTTATTATTACAATTATCATGCAAATCGATTTCAAGACCATTTGGCGATTTTCATACACTTGCAGAGGCGAGATTGACAGCATTACTATACAATATGCTACAGAACTAAAGTAAATGCAGTAAGTCTTAGCATTCACAGTATATTAAACTGACCATACGACAACACGGGCTCTTGCTCCTGGAGGACAGGCTATATAGGAAGAGGTTAGTCAAGCTTTAAGATGCCGTTACTCCCGCCACGCCAAGGGGTTCACAACGCTCCACCAAACTCTTCCGAGTTTTGGGATATGGTGTGTAATGTCGCATGCAACTGCCCTTTAATACAGCAATGCCTGAGCAACGTTACTTGTACCACCGATGCTCAGAGAGCACGAGTCCGATCCTCTCTCCTAACTGAATGCTTCACTGATCAATATATCGAGTGAAAAGATCAGTCGAACATTTTCGAAAGACTAAAATTCCTGCAGATGCGGAATGGAATTAAATGGAATTAAAATTCAGCGCTGGGACCTACGAGGTCATTCAGCGCTGAAACGGAAATTGAGATTAGAAAAAGTTTTAAAGGTGTAGCAAGAGGAAAACCTCACAACTGCACTATGAGGCAATTGTTGGAAGAGGGGGTGAACAGAAAGATGGAAGACAGATAATATGAAGGGAGGTACATTAAACGGAATGGATGGGGTTCCAGCTTGGTGTCCGAAGGGACCTGCAAAGAACTTAAGTTGTGCCTACAGTGCATTAACCCCCTACGGAGTGCAGATGTGGAATACTCGAAAAGAGCGAAAGGAGGGAACCGTAACAACGCTGTAAGTTAAGCATAAACGAATAAAAATATCATAATGAATAAAACTATTACATCTTTTTAATCGTGAAAGGGACAAGGGTTAGACAGATTACACGGCAACATTCAATAAATGGGAAAGTTCCACCGATGAAACAGATCAATAACGAGGAAAATCGATATTTTTTAGTATTAGGAAAAGAAAACATTTGTATGAATGACATTAGCCGTAAAATATGTTGTAACGAGCTTGATGGCACGCGCTATGCTGCGCTGGAACCTGGCTCCTCCCTACCCTCCCGATCCCCTACTACAAATCCCCACCCGGGGCGGACAAACAGGTCTACAGGTGGAGGGTGGGTGTGTCATGGCTCCCCCACCATCCCGATCCCCTACTTGCCCAGCCACCACTCGCGGCCGACAAACAGGTCTGCAGGAGGAGGGTTGATGTGTCATGTCTCCCCTACCCTCCCAACCCCCTACCTACACCGCCCCCACTCAGGGCGGACAAACAAGAAAGATCCACACGGATTAAAAACCCTTGTCTGAAGTATCTCAAAGCTTCATCAAATGTCTCTGCCTTGTCGGTGTAGACGATGCCCCAAATCACTATGAGACTTTTCTTCATATCAAACACAATATATAAACTATAAGTATATATATATATATATATATATATATATATATATATATATATATATATATATATATATATATATATATATATATATATATATATATAGTCCGAAGGTCCGATAGTCGTAGGTCTAAGCCGGCATTCCGAGGCAAGCGGCCCCCACCCCCGCCTCCATGGCTAATACGGCAAAATTGTAAACAGTAAACACCCCTAGGGTACGTTATGTTGGTATTTTTATGGGTGTTTACTGGTTACAATTTTGCCGTATTAGCTATGGAGGGGTGGGGGGCTGATTACAGTCCGTCGGACTATCGGGCCTTCTGACTTTCGGACTATCGGACCCTCGGACTATCGGGCCTTCGGACTAAAAGGGCGGTCACCATATATATATATATATATATATATATATATATATATATATATATATATATATATATATATATATATATATATATATAATATATATACTTAAAAATGAAAGGGCTGTGGATTTAAATTTTAATTTGACGATGGCGAAAACAAACAGCTGACGAACTTGGTCTGAACAGAAGTACATCAGATTCTCTCAGAATTACAGTATTAGATACAGTCACGTTGGTAAGGAGATATGAAGGAATGACTCTCTCTGGCTATGATAATTTGGGGGCACAAATGGAAAAGAAAAATAATGTAAGAAAGTATAAACATCACAATTTGAAAGTGTATATATATATATTCGTTTAATTTCAAGCACATAACAGAGCTGATGTTCACTCAGGGAAATGTCCCAAGTATACCTATTTCTAACCGCCTAGTTTATATATAAATAATAATTACCACTGCAATAAAACATTATTTACCAAAACAAACAGGAGACACCAAAAATTATGAAATTATCCAAATAGCTATGCCTTACTACCGTTCAATAGTACTGTAATAATATCAGCTACAAAAACCACAATGCGGAGAGAAGCAATATCAACACAACACGAAGAATTATGTTCATCCACTGTTAAACACCCACATAAAATAACAGAACCCTTCAAAAGCACAAGTTCAACTTGCCTAGTCAAGGACGAAACGCGATTAAACCGCGAACTGGCCGCGCGCAAAACAGCCCGAGACGTTAACAGGCGAATAAAACGTCCCCGAACAGGGCTCTTCAATGACTAAATGGCAGAGAAGCGGATGTATCGTGTTTAACATAACCCATGCATTATTCAGCGGCCGGAGGAGTTATCTCGAAAGCCGTCGCGGGCCAACTTCCAACGTCTCTATCGAAAACTTTGTAACGGTGTACATGGAAAATCTTAGTAACTATTAAAAGTTCACTCCCCAGAAAAGAAACTTTACGACAGTTGGAAATGGAAAGGGAGGAGGGAGGGAGGGGAGGGTAACTCATCCTCCCCCCTTTTACAGCAAGAGGTTCATCCGAAAATGTGGGGAATGTCAGTTTAACAGATGCGATAAACTTGTGGGTAACTTGGTATGCGTGTTATTTTTATACATAAGTTAGAGCAATACGCTGTTTACATATATATATATATATATATATATATATATATATATATATATATATATATATATATATATATATATATATATATTCAAGAGCGCAATAACTGCCACATTCATACGGAAACGTCAATGTACACGTCCTCAATATAAGCTTAATTATACACCAACATTGTTGAACTGAATTTCCGTATTAGAAGTGAAGATTAGATTTAAAATACGAATGAAAGAAGAAAGGTTCAATCTCTTACGATAAATGATTTGCATAGTATATGTGGCATAAGAGAAACTGAGAGCGAGAATGTGGAGATATAAAGGTCAGAGATAGAATAGTGTGAACTGAGATGGTTCTGTAATGTGGAGAGAATGGGGATGATACGCTGGTGAAATTAGTGTGAATTTCGGAAGTGGTAGGAGGATGGAGAGGAAGACCTAAGCAAACATGGGTTACTGGAGCAAGTGTCTGTGAAAGTTTGGTGACTGGTGCAATGAGTGTAGGTAGGTTCGCCATGCTGACGTGCCTTCTTTTTAAGTATTAGAAGACGCTTATAGACCTGTTTCCTGCACTGCAGGTTCATCCATGATGAAGTACTTAGAATATGATTATCGCATTTATCACTAATTTTGTCTTTTCCTGGAAACCACTCCCTCTTGGGCGAAGCGGCTTTAAGTTTAAAAAGAATACGTATGTATTTCTCTAGTGTATGTATGGTCTCTAAGTGATATAGGTATTTATAAAACATACGAGAGAGAAAGAGAGAAATCTCCCAAGATTCTTCATGTAAACATAACGAACATTCTAAATAATTTATTGACACGTATTTCTCGGAGCATATTATTCGCCTCACGATGGTTTTGTACCAAAACTGCCGGTAGCAGCTATTTGTTGCGTAAAGGACTTCCCGAGGAGAAAACAGATTGTTACAGCCTAATATGAATACTTGAAGATGGGAACTGGCTTTTAAGGCGATCCACCAATAATTTTTGGTCTGCGACCTTATATAATTAAATGCTTGGTTCAGGCTTATAAACCGATATGAAATAACTGCTGTTACGAACACTGAAAGTAAGTTACTTGCTAAAATACTGTATTTGTGTAAGAATATCTTTATTAAGCCCTTTCTCATAGAACAATAGTTTGGTTATAATGCTATACACATTTCATGCATAAAACCCTGCATTTCTACCTGAATAATGAGAAAAAAAATTAAAAATCACATCTTTGAAATTCGATAATTTATCACTCCTGAAATCAGATTTTGAACGGGTGGCAGCATTATCCTCTCGAATTTTGGACAGAGGATAACATCCCTCTCCATCCGGGTACCCTTAGAGGATGTTAAGTACTAAAGAATGGAACGCCGAACCAAAGAGTGCTACACATTCAAGGAAAACAGTCCAAAAAAAGAGTGGGTGGGTTTGACCAGTCATTAAAACCCATGTTGTGGTTTTTGTCACAATTATCAGAAAACATAGAATCTCTGCCTCTTGACATGTCACTGTACTCCAATGGAATGACTAATGTGGTATTACCAAGCTTTTCCAGAAATCAATACAATTTGAGCTGAGCCACATTTTTGTTTAATACTCGAGAATAATTATGTCCCGAATGGTAGACAAGTCATTATCAGAATAATCTGATAAAAAGCTCTTCACCTTGATGTATGCCCTTTGGAAACAAGTAAACAATGAGGCGAAGTTTCTTCGACGCAATCACGTTTTCTATACAGCCGCTGCAGCGTACAATCAAGGCCACCGAAAATAGATCTATCTTTCGGTGGTCTCGGTATCAAGCGCCGCGGCCCATGAAACTTTAATCACGGCCCGGTAGTGGCCTATCCTACATTGTTGCCATAAATACGATTATGGTTAACTTTAACCTTATAAATAAAATTAAAACTACATAGGCTAGAGGGCTGCAATTTGGTATGTTTGATGATTGGAGGGTGGATAATCAGCATACCAATTTGCAGCCCTCTAGTTTTTAAGATCTGAGGGCGGACAGAAAAAGTGCGGACAGAAAAAAGTGCGGACGGACTGACAAAGCCGGCACAATAGTATTCTTTTACAGAAAACTAAAAATCAATCTCAGAATCTATGTTACAGGTTCTAAGCGTTCAAACACCTGAATTTTCCTGCGAATGCTTATGTACAACATTTTTTGAAGATTCTAGGGCACTCAGGGAACTGCTAAAACGTATAAAATTCTTCTTATGACCCAATTAAAACTCATTATAGCATTACTGAAATCACAAATTGTTCAACGTTAAAAGTTGTGGCACATCCATGAAAAGTCACTGCCTTCAACAGCAGCGATGACAACCCAAATGAAAGTGTGCCGGCGTCAAATTTAGAGCAATTAGACTTAATAACAACAATGTATTACCATATGTTCCAGCATGTTCAATAGGCAGGAATTTGCGTTAATTTGGCTGAAAAATCTTTATTTCAAGTTAAATTGTCTACTGGTACCTGTCAAGTTTCTTTCACGAAAAGATAATGGATGTACTTTAGGTTGAGATTTTTATGGTAAGAAAAAAATATGACTCATTCCTGCATGCTAGACTAATACTGCGAATAGAAATGTTTATGACAGATTCCAGCATCACGGATTGCAAGATGGGAGGTACATATGAGGCAATCAGTCGAGAAACATTCCAAGCGCCATCCTGGGTCAAAGTATTTTTTAGTTTATTATATTTTAAAAATGGCGCTTGGCATGTTTCTCGACTGAAAAGCTCATATACACACCGGGATTGGAGAAAACTTGCCCTAAAACCAAAATAACCTCTGAACTGATGAATTTTGACAATTACTACTCACAGGTGGAAATTACTCATGCTAGCAAGCTGTCATTCATCACCTACCAATTAAAACTAAAGATCAAGTCCTAACTACAAAGAGGTCAGTAACTGCTGATGGCGCTCCAGCTTCAACATTAAAAGACCCAGTTCTCCTGTATTAATATTCAACCACTTAAATTTTCGATTATGGAACCACTGCGGTTTCCCCTTTGATAAATGACTATATCTCCTTCAAGGGGTTGTGTTGATTCATGTTGCCCTAAAGAATAAAGGGTAAAGGAAACATTAAGGCTTTAATATACGTAGCAGCGAGCATTTTGAAGTAGAAATTAAAGATGAATTAAACTCCCTTCACAAAGAAGTTACCCTGCCTTTCGTTGTAAATGGAACTGCAGCCCTAACTGGGAACATAGAATGTTAAAGTGGACATACATCAACCACAGTCGTTTCAAACATCTGGCTCTTGCACTCAGTACTGCAACAAAGGCTCTTTTACACATGAAATGTTACGACTCCCCTGTACTGACCACTGCAGTGAAATGCAATGGCGATATATATCACATATAAATATATTTTGATTTTTTTTTCTTTTGCAACTTTTAGTATGAAAGCTACCTTAAAAGGCACAAGGGCCATTTAATTGTACAAACTCTCCTGTCTGACATGTTCTGTCATTCATCACCTACCAATTAAAACTAAAGATCAAGTCCTAACTACAAAGAGGTCAGTAACTGCTGATGGCGCAGAAAACAGAAAAGGACAAGCAAAGAATATAAATGAAACATGCCTAATAATAAGTTGGTTCTCAAAGTAAACACACACACACATACACACCCACACACACATTATTTACATACTAGTGAACCTGTCCCGGCAAAAATAACGGGAATTCTAAAGTAATACTATGGTATAGTACGCATGTACGAAGTACAATATAAACTTTCGGGTTTAGGAATCTGTGACAGCTAAATGTAGAGTTCGCTATCCATATAAGAAGTGTTACAAGAAAAATTATGTATATGTATAATTTATATCTGATAAAAGGAGCCCATAAAAGCGCCAAAGGGCTCCTTTTATTAGGTGGAACTCTGTTTTAACAGAGAGTATAATATAAATTATATATATATACATAATATATATATATAATGTATATATCTACACATACATACAGTGTATATATTAATGAGTGTACATACGTACATTCCTGCATAAATACATACATATACAAATTCCCCGCCATATTCTCTACCGCCCTAGTCTTTATCACATTGATGTCCATTTCTGCTACATGCATGATTTAAAGTGCAATACTGGCATAGTATCATCGTACTAAACGTTGAAGGCTAACAATCAGGTCCATTATGTTTTTCCTTACAGTCTTCTTCCTCTTCCTAGCCGTGAAGTTAATATAAAGGAAAGCACTCAAAATACGCGCGAAAGAAACAGAAATAAGCCGTGTAATGAAATTTCCATCATATCTCGAGTTCGACGAATAAGAAGTAGGGAAGTTCATTTTAAAATAACCGGAAACTTCCAGGAAACTATTTTTTAAAGAATTTTTTACTTCAAGTTGAACAACTTTTATGAGGAATCGGAGATTTTTCGACAAAGTTGATATTGTTTGAGACACGGGCTTTATAAAGAATGTTTGTTTGAGAGGCAATTAAATCGGACAGTGAGTCCGGAAAAAAAAAAAAAAACATGGAAAATGATACAAGGTACTTGACGCATACAAAAATTTGTAAGAAATTTTGGTAATGAACGTTAAAATATCAAAAACAATTTTTAGTGATTGCTACTTTATGTTTGGCGTTGTATCATGACGAGTAAGAAACCTGCTATGAAATATTAACTTAAAATAAAACTGGGTAATTTATATAATCTGAAGCTGAGTCATTCAAAATGATAAAAATCTTGACTGAAAACTGGAAGAGAATAAGATTCCAAATAAGTGAGAGCCAATCATAAATGATAAGACAATTACATAATAATTTACAAATGTTCTAAAACTGCTTTTAAAAACTGGTAAAAATAACAGGTGGAAATGCACATTACCGGTTTTAATCCATTCATGGAGCAGGAGTAGGGAATACAATAATAAAACATAACGCATTACTCACCGTAATAACGTTATCATTATTCATTACTTCTAATGCGAAAGCATGGTCATATTTGCACCATTACTATATCACTAATCCTTCAGCTAAAAAAAAAACAAGACCGCAGCGTTCACTGCCATCTCTTTACATGGGAAAATGAAAAAGAAAAGGTGGAGCATTGCAAATTATTACGACGGCAAAACACTACAATTCATTACAAGGCCCTTCCGATATATATATATATATATATATATATATATATATATATATATATATATATATATATATATATATATATATATATAAATATATATATATATATATATATATATATATATATATATATTATATATATATATATATATATATATATATATACACAAATTATACATATAGGTATATAGGTAGACAGAAAGATAGATAGACGGTTATATAGGTAATGCACTGAGATAGTTAGATATACAGATAGATAAAATGTCAATAGGCCTACTGTTTCATGACCTCCGATATCAAAACACTGGAAAAGTAAGTCTCGCGGACTTTACTTGAACACGCACAGTCGCACTCGACAGAGCTGAAAGCTGATCGTTAAATAGTCGAATTAATTTTTAACGCCCGTTTCGGGAATATGCATTTTGAAATTCGACAGCTAGAATCTTCATAAAAAAAAAAAACCTCAGGAGATAATTAACTATGTAAGGTACCACCGGCCATTATATACGTGGAAAGAGAAGAGTGTATTTTGGGAAAAGGACGTAAACAACATCCCCTAAAAACACACAATGATTAAAAAGCAAGAACTACTTATAACAATTTATCACAATAACATGCTTCTTCAAATAAACCGAAGTTGTCGTAAAATTTAAGTGTCACATCAGGCAAAATACATAATTGGAATATTTAAAATACAATAAATCTTGCATTAGATTAATGAATATCGAAGGACAAATACACCACATTAGTGGAGATTTATAATATTTAAATGCTTGTCAAGACATTCAGGACAATAAAAAAAAAAACGAAAACTTTTAGCGATATCCTGAAAAATGAAACTGTTCTTACAAACTTCCTTCACATTTTTTCTTTTCAATAAAAGGGAATTTCTTAGGGAAATAATTTAAAATAATCTGGAGTCTTTATTAACTCGGGTCTAAAAACGCACGATAAAAAAAAATTATCTAATAGATTTTAAGACAACATCAAAGAAAAAATAATACTTAATCAAAGTTTTCGGAACGAGATTCAGGAAAAAATGACCACACCAACAGTTTTCAAAAACATTGGGAAAAGTGTCTCTTATAAAGTTTTTGAAAATGTTTTGGACAAGTCATTCAGTGTCTCTTATAAATTTTTTGAAAATGTTTTGGACAACTAATTCTCAAGCAAAGATCTTCAAACACAATACGCTGACTGCTCTCAAAAAAAAGGTATAAGTAATTCCAAAGAGAAATACTGATCTACCCATGAAGGGCAATATGGAAATGAAAGTAAGATACAGAAACAGAAGCTTACGATAAGATCTGTAGCTTCATCCTTATCAATAAATCAACACTGTTTTACTACTGCTGCTGTTTCTGTAAATATTTCTGATAGCCTCATTCATAATAAACTTAGCTCTCAGCTTGTACGAACGAAAATGTTATTCCAAGCACTAAATCCACGCTGGTACGGCTTAGTTTTTGTCTGGCAGACGACATTTCGCAATAAAAATCCTGCCAACTAGGCCATTCCCTCCAAAGAACCTTTCAAATCTGCAACCACCAGTTACACGGAAATTACTGCGTGGAAGTTACATGGATATTAACTGTCCTCCTCAATTACTGACTTCTCTTGAAGAAGAAATAAAAAAAAATTAAAGGCAATTTAAACATAACAAAAACCACTCCTGCGTTACAATATAAGAGTAACTGCAACCTGGAAAAACTTGGTGGAGCAATGGGCTCGCATTCGCAAGTTCGGGGTTCGGATTAACTAAGGATTAGAAAAACAACTAAAAAATGCGACGAAGTTTCTTCCGTGCAATCGGGTTTTCTGTACAACGTATAATGCTGTATGAAAATCTCAGCCACGGCCCACGAAACTCTCAGCCACGGCCCACGAAACTCTCAGCCGCGGCCCATGAAACTTTCATCGACAGCCCGGTAGTGGCCTGTGTTGTTGGCACCTATATCGGTGCCAGACGCACGAACATGGCTAAC
Source organism: Macrobrachium rosenbergii (assembly GCF_040412425.1). Lineage (NCBI taxonomy): Eukaryota > Metazoa > Arthropoda > Malacostraca > Decapoda > Palaemonidae > Macrobrachium > Macrobrachium rosenbergii. Next base: position 28,862,802 of record NC_089799.1, on the reverse strand, counting down.
TAACCTTAAATAAAATAAAAACTACTGAGGCTAGAGGGCTGCAATTTAGTAAGTTTGATGATTGCAGGGTGGATGATCAACATACCAATATGCAGCCCTCTAGCCTCAATAGTTTTTAAGTATTGAGGGCGCACGGACAGACAAAAAGCCACCTCAGTAGTTTTCTTTTACAGAAACTAGAGGGAGGGCATGGGGCAAATAACTTCAACCCGAAGGCTAACACCTTCTAGCGCCCTCAATAGGAGGGGAAAGCGTAGGTAGGTAACGTAGTGGTATACATAAATTTACACATATGAATCTCTCATTACTTAAAATCTATGTTACATAATCTCATTACCTAAAAGCTAATATGATTAAAATAAAATCTAATGTCTATAACTCTGACGGCATATAAAATAAAATTAATACAGGGAAATCAAGTTTTTCGACAGACAGCTCTCTAGACTAGATCACTGGTTAATGTGATCGAGGGTGTTGTGTCGGTGACCGCCCTACAGTGGAAGGCCCGATAGTGTTAAGGTCCGATAGTCCGAAAGTCAGAAGGCTCTTAAACAGGCCCGATAGTCCGACGGACACATATGTATATATATATATATATATATAAATATATAACATACATACATACTAAAAACCAACATAATTACATATATACTGTATATCATATATATTAATATATATATATATATATATGGAGGCGGGGGATATAATAGGCGGGGGCTTGCATATATGCCGGAAACAGTAAAACAGTACTTACAGTAAAGTATCGGTTTACTATCGGGCCTTCGGACTCACATACCAATTAACTGTTTAACTCAAAGTTATTGGTTACCTGATATGGACTGCCAGGATCTAATTAGAGCGTTATCATTTACAGTCTAAAATTGTTATCTGCACTATCTGTACCAAATACTCTTCAGCAGAGAAAATAAAGAATAGTTAAAAATAAAATGGGCTATAAAAATATTGATAAGACCGATCTACCAATGTTAAGTGTTGGTCTGACATATACAAGAACAGATACAATGGTGAACTTGAAAAAAGTATATTTTCTTTTCTTCCCAGCAATGGGAGAGGAAATTCTATTCCATCCTTCTGTCAGACAGGATAACGCGTCAGCCACCTAAAAGGAATAGCAGTTAAGAATTCCGCGGCTGTTAAAACACATATTAAAAATATACTGTATATCATATATTGACCACCGAATTGGCTATATATATATATATATATATTTTATTCTGAATGCCTTGCACTTTCCTCTGCCGGAAAATAAAGATCTTCAGATTAAAGTCTTGATTTGCGAGAGAGAAACCGATGGGAAATATCGGCTCTTGATCAGTGTCAGACTCTGATATGATTACCAGGATCTTCACTCGCCGGAGGTCATTTACATTTGAAATTGTTATCTGCATATTGGAGCCAAATTCTTCAGTTGAAGGTCAATTTATCAACTCTTGGGTTGCTCAATTTAGCGTAAATCTGTTGGTCTAGCCCCACAAGAACAGATCAATTGAACCTTTATTTTCTTTCTTCCCAGCAATGGGAGAGGAAATTTATTCCATCCTTCACATAAATAATTTTTCAGCCACCTAAAAGGAATAGCAAAAGCACTGAGGCTGTTTAAAACGGTGTACAAAAAACAATCTTTTTGTATTAGATGTTGACCACCGAATTGGCTGCTGGGGTCTTACTTTTATTCTGAATGCCTTGCAGTTTATTCCGCCGGAATGTAAAGATCTTCAGATTAAAGTCTTGATTTGGTATGACAACAGATAGGAAATATCGGCTCTAAATCTAAGTGTCAATCAGAACCTTACACAGGCACACACACACCACGGGAGGTCACATTAAAATTACAGATATTATATATATATATATATATATATATAGGTCAATTTATCAACTCTTACAGTTGCTCAATTTAGCGTAAACTATAGGAATAGTTCCACGATCTTTCTTTCTTTCTCTTTCTCGCTATTTATGCATACTCTCACATAAATATATTTTTCAGCTTCAGTAAGTGCAAAAGCACTGATTTAAAGGGAAATTTCTATCTTTTGTATTAGATGTTAGGCCTAATACCAAGGTCTTGGCTTTGTGTGTCAGTTTATTCCACCATATACATAACTACATATTTTGTGTGGTATGACAACAGCAGCCTAAGGAAACTAAACTCCAAGTCTGATCACTATATATACACACATAAAAATTATATATATTATATGTGTGTATGTATAAATGAATCACGAAAAATGGAACGTGATGAAATCTATAAATAAAGACAAAATCTACAAAGGTGCTAAGTAAAGGACAACAGTTGAAAAGCCTCGCAGCACTCAAGTGTTTTCTTTCTTTCGTGGATTTTGTCTTTTATATATATATATATATATATATATATATATATATATATATATGTATATATATATATATATATATATATATATATATATATATATATATATATATATATATATATATATATATATAAGATATATATATATACATATATATATATCATAAAGAATAAATGAATTCTGAACTAAAGTGCCTTGGTCGGAGCTGCAGGGCGGTAAGTGACCTCAGTCGATTTGGGAGTGTTCTTTTCAACTCTCAACGTAAAACCGTCATTTTTTATTGGACTGGTTCAGTAGTAATCAAATAATACATATTTTGGGTGAGCTGCAGACATATACCTATCTATGCTACTGCTGAAAAGGAACTGAATACAACCAATTTCTGGCCTTAGTGAAAAAAACACTACCTTAAAAGTAAGGGAAGTAAAGATGGGCATTTAGGTTTTGTAGCAAAGCAATGAACGGGGTAAACTCATATGGTATTTTTTGCAACAACTTTAGGCTTTTTTTTTTTTTTTTTGCTACCTTAACATTCGTAGTCCTTCCTATGAAAGTAAGAATATCAGGAGAGAAAGGGCGTAATTCTCTATTCAGCGACACGTAAGACCTGATTCTGCGACCACTGAAGACAACAAGATTCCTAAAATGTCTATGTGGCAATGAGTCTGTTGTGCGACTTTCTCTCTCTCTCTCTCTCTCTCTCTCTCTCTCTCTCTCTCTCCCCCTCACCTTCCTTTATTTCTTAGTATGCCTGCATCGAATAAGAGTATATATACTCGTAATGCTGGCCTTCCCAACGATCTTTACATAGAAAAGAAATAAGTTGCCTCATGAACGAATCCTTTTAGTTCGTTACTGCGGAAAAAAGAGCAGGGAATATTTTTTATCCTCATGTAGAGGCTTCATTAGCGAGGGAGTACGGGAACGGAAAATTCCCCACGCTGCGATTTGTTACCATCCTGTTCATTTCCAAGAAGACCACTTAAACTAGCGTCCCGCAAATTGGAACGGACCGAGCTCTATTAGTAAGTCGATACAGCCACTCCCGCGATGACTCAATTGAGAATTCTAAAGATTAATCGTTCCCGAGTTGGTTCCAATATTCTTTCCTTAATACACACCCGACTTTTTGTTTCTTTGGCTTGGGTAATGGGATTTCCAGTATGTGGGCAGTTGTCCTACTAACAAAAATAAGTGACTTTTTCATGGCATTCCGCGCAAAGAGCCTTATCGTGCTGTGAAAAATAGAATAAATTAAAATTTTGCCTTTAGCTACTGTACAATTACAGAGCATTAATAAAATATATACTTTAGTTATCCAACTGACAGTGAACTATTTTGGAGCTAAAGGAAGTGACAAACGCTATATAAAACACAAGAGACATGAATAAATCGAAAGCTTCCGGATTTTTAGAGACCATTGCAAGTTTTTCCCATCAACATTTTATATTTTAATTAAAATGTACATTGCGTACCTTTATAGGAATACCTTCAAAATTTACCTGTTAGTTTTATAACATTACGTAAAATTGAAATTAAATTTTACTGATAAATTTACAATATTCCAATGAACAGAATGTTATTCATACAGTTGCTTTGGAAAAACTTTTTCTTAAATTTGATAAATTAAAGAAAATTCGGATTTAAAGATACCCATCCGTTCTTCATTGGTTATATTTTCTGTATAAAATTCCTCCACTCAATCTACTTTAGACATTCTGTTGAACAGCGCAGTACTCTATGGTAATATTATAAAATATAAACTTATATTCCAAGGCTATTTAAGCAGTACCGTCGCTTTTCACGCTCCCGTCTAAAAGCCATTTGGAAACAAAATAGCAAAAAAAAAAAAAAAAAAATTAAAATAATAAAATAAAAAATAATAAAAATAAAAAAATACTTTGTGATATTCACATCATGATCAATTTGACTATCCATTAAGCAATACATACTTCCACTATAGCGCAATGCTAATCTTGTCAGTAGTCGACGTCAAACCTAACAGAATATGCGTGCAACATGGTTGCAACAAAACAGACTGCTGCCACGCCTTGACAGAGAAGAGAAAATCTGGCTTAGACAGGGAACGAAAGAAAGCAATTCAACTACAGTACGCGGGGTAAAAAGTAACAACCCCATTGGCTATTTTCGTGACTCTGTGACCTTTAGATTGCCTGGCATTATAAGCTAACTTTGTGAGGCAATACGAGATGATATTATCGCTTTTTATTATTTTACATCAAACGGCCCGTTACAACCGAAATACTGTGAGTGGGAAAATTACCCGCAGATACAACCAAAAATATGATATAAAGAAATATTTGTCATTCTGCTTAAATCTCTCTCTCTCTCTCTCTCTCTCTCTCTCTCTCTCTCTCTCTCTCTGCTTGAAGGAGATAACACTCAATTAAAATCTTCTCCATTTAAATACAATGTTTAGCATATATCAGCTATTCTAACATTATAACATTATCTCATACATGTCCAGTGGTGCAATACTCCGTAACTTTCCCCCATTTCTGATTTTCCCAATTTCTGTAAAATTCCCTTTTATAAAAGTGTGTGCGTGTGTGCACATGTGTCATTTGTTTTGAGGGGACAGACTTCCCTCTTCCCCTCGCAAGGCTCTTTCTTCTTTCATTCAGTCAGGCAGTGTATTTGGTAATGAAGTTGTCTGTCGGTACGCCTTCGCGCTCACAACAAGAAAGCTCTTTTCGAGGCCAGTATCAGAAAATAAACAAACAAAAACGTCAAATGCCGTTATTCGCATCCCTTACGGTATCCTCTTCCAAATAAAAAATGCACTTCCATCTTTTGGTGTTAAGATCAACAAGAGCCACAAAGGGAAAAACCACAGCATACTTTTCCCATTCTAAAAAAAGTGCTTTCTTTTAAAATCTCCAATTCCTTTGGTGCGATGATCACCAGGATCAAGCACTGAGGAAAAGTTCCAGCAAAGAGAAAAGGTTCCAGTACAGAAAAAAAAGGTCCCAGCACAGAAAAAAAGGTTCCAGCACAGAAAAAAAGGTTCCAGCACAGAAGAAAAGGTTTCAGCACAGAAAAAAAGTTCCAGCACAGAAAAAAAGGTTCCAGCACAGAAAAAAGGTTCCAGCACAGCAAGAATTCTTATAAACGTGTCCTACGCAGCTGTTTCCAGGTGGAAATCAACTGAACATTCATGTCCACGTAAAGGGATTATTGAGACGGTACACTGACCTTTTCTCACCCTGAATTTGGCATTTTCGGTCAATTTCCGATAAAGATGGGGGCGAGTTTTGCACCCCAAAAAAACGCTTACCCAAAAACATCACGGTGAAGGAATTCTGAAATGCTAGAAAGGTGATAACGACATTCAACCTGACTTTTCCACCAGTTCTTTAGATCACAGAGATGTTTCAGGAGAGTAAATGCTGAGCACAATGTTACAAATGTTAATTATGAAACAATTTATCGAAACTGATAAACCTGCCGTCACGAAAATAAGTTAAACATCGAACGAGCATAGAAAAAATTCATCTCTCCGAAAGAAATGTTCAAAAACAGAAAACAAAAACTTTAATTCATTCCCAATAAAAAGTGACAATCCATTTCTTCGTCATACAAAAACAGTATCCTATCTTATTTGACATACTTAGACAAAGCAAAACATCGTGAAACCACGAGTTTCGTTCAGGAGAAAACGGTGCATGATTGCACTGCCTTTAACCTGACCTGCGTAACGTAAGCCAGTGTCTCCTACACCGTCCCCTAGTTGAACTTATTCTCGTTTCATACAGTCATGTGGTGTATTAGGTAACGAAGTTATCTGTCGATACGCCTTCGTATACACAAAAAGAAAGCTCTCTTCGAAGCCAGTAAAGAGAATAAACAAGCAAAAATATCAAATACTGTTATTTAGATTCCTTTTCATATCATGATCTTCACGTCCTGTTAAAAATTAAAAAAATGGAATTACACCATTTGGTGCTGAGATCAACCAGAAGCACAAAGGGGAAAACCACAGCATAGTTTATCAATTCTAAAGAAAGTCCTTTCCTTTAAAATCTCCAATACCTTTGGTGCGATGACCCCCAGGATCCAGCAAAGAGAGAAGGTTCCAGCAAAGAGAAAAGGTTCCAGCACAGAAAAAAAGGTTCCAGCACAGAAAAAAAGGTTCCAGCACAGAAAAAAAAGATTCCAGCACAGAAAAAAGGTTCCAGCGCAGCAAGAATTCTTACAAAAGTGTCCTACGCAGCAGTTTCCAGGTGGGAATCAATTGAACATTTACGTTCACGTAAAGGGGTTATTGAGACGGTACACTGACTTTTTCTCACCCTGAATTTGGCATTTTCGGTCAATTTACGATAAAAATGGAGGCGACAATGGCTAAAAAAAAGTGCTCACCTAAAACATCACGGTGAAGAAATTCTGAAATACTAGAAAGGCGAAAACGATATCTAACCGGACTTTTCCACCAGTTCTTTAGATCATAGAGATGTATCGGGACAGTACATGTTGAGCACAAGGTAACAAATATTTATTATTTATCGAAATTTATAAGAGCGTCGTAACGAAAATAACATAAACATCGAGCTAATTAAAAAAAGAAGCATAGCTCCGAAAGACATTGTTCAAAAACAGAAAAGATGAAATATAAGTTCTTTCCGAATCAGAAGAGAAAATCCAATCTTCATCTACTAAACGACAGTATCCTACTTTGCATACTTAAACAAATGCGCCGAAGTTCCTTCGGCTTAATCGAGTTTTCTGTGCAGCGTATAATGCTGTATGAAACTCTCAGCTACGGCCCATGAAACTCTCAGGCAGCAGTGGTGGCCTGTGTTGTTGCGGTGCCAGACTCACAATCATGGCTAACTTTAACCTTAAATAAAATAAAAACTACTGAGGCTAGAGGCTAAATTTTGGAGCGTTTGATGATTGGAGGGAGGATGCTCAACATATCAATTTGTGGCCCTCTAGCCTCAGTAGTTTTTAAGACCTGAGGGCGGACAGAAAAAGTGCGGACGGACAGACAAAGCCATCTCAATGGTTTTCTTTTACAGACAACTAAAATAGGACGAAACATCGTGAAACGACGAAAGTATCGTTCAGGAGAAAACGGTGAACAATTGTAATGCTTCTCAACTGACCTACGTAACGTAAGAAAAGTTGTATGACAGGAATAACGTCGTGGTACATAAAAAATATATTTTCAAAGCAGTTTTCACACTGTGGGAAAAATTACTCAGTGCAAGTTTCTTCCTCTTTTTTTATTGGCATCAAAATTAAGCGCCATCTAAACATTTTTATATTTGTTTTCGTTTAGTTTCTTTTGCTTCGTTATTATAATAAAAATAAGATTATCTTCCGTTCTTCAACTAAAGTTTGTATTATTACAACAAAAATGCGACACGAGGCTGAAATATCACTGAATAGATTCTTTTCTTTATACAGTTTTGTCGAATACTTCAGACCTGGGAAATCTCAATATTTCAATAAAAAGAAAACATCGCAGAATCACTCAATCTTTAATCATGAATATAAGGCCCCCTCCATTAAACAACAATAACACAACACAAAAGATAGTGATAGCTCATTTCTTTTCGCCTGAACTTCACACTGGATCAAGCCCCGTTTATGACACGATAACTTATCACTAGCAAACACAACCTTACCGTCCCTGTGAGCTAAGGATAGGGGATTTAAGGGAGCCCATAATCTACCTGCTGGGTCATCAGCGGCCACTGCCGGGTTCTTCCTGGTCCTAGCGTGGGTGGAGAGTAAGCCTGAGAACTGTTTAGATGGCCTCTAGGATACTGAGCACCGAAGGAGGTTTGTTTCACTTAATTTAGTACTATTATGACAGACAGGATAAATAGTCAATAGTAATATTATCTTGAAGATAATATACCTACTAGCCAGACAACTGGTAAAACCGTTTTCAGCACACACACACACACACACACACAGAGAGAGAGAGAGAGAGAGAGAGAGAGAGAGAGAGAGAGAGAGAGAGAGAGAGAGAGAGACAAAAAAAATCTGTCACTAACTGTGGCATCTCTGTAGCTCAGTTATATTAATGGCTAACTAAAGCCGGGTGCTGACCGCATAAACAGGTTCAGAATATTTTGACGTGCATGAAAAAGATCAAAATTAAATTAATACAAAGCAACAATCTGGGGACTTGTGCATATAATCCAACACCAAAAGAAAGACGGGAAAACGACAAACAGTAATTATGAATATTGCTAACAGAACTAAGTCAACACAGAAGCTGTAAAAAACTGGTGACAATAAAGATCAAGGTGCTATATCTGATCCAGCAAGTCTACACGAGGCTCATAAAATCTATGACAGAGACAAGAAATCTGTATTAGACCTATATATTTGTAACCCTATCTGAACCGTAAATCAAATCTGAAGTAGAACCAAAAATAATAATAATGATTATACATAATCTAATAATGATTATATATAATCTATCTGTAAGGTTGAATCAAAACTGTAAAGAGGTAATATACTGGCAATTCTAGAGCAATCAGAAAATTCACAAGAGAGAAAATAATGGCCAACTGATCTTAACATTAGCCCACAGGAACAAAATGATTTATTTCAGAAAAGAAGCGCATCACCACAATACAACTCTTTCAAAAAAAAAGGAAGAAAGATGATTTATGGATTTTATCTCTATGAAATAAGATAATTCGATGAAAAATATTAAATTTATTATAATTAGAAACAATTAAAACTAATGTCCAAAAGTTAATAAAGACGGGATTGGAGAATTCTAATCAAGAGGCAAAAAATAATTCTTCGGGTCTTGGTTTAATACGGAGCTGTTATTTCCAGGCCACTGAAGCAATTAGCCATCGGGGGATTATCTTTGTCAGATATGGAACGATATGCTAATTTCAGCTCAACAGTTTCAAAAATGAACAGGAGAAAGCACAAAAGAGACCAATGGAATGAGAAAGGGTGTTTTTTCAATGAGAGAGAGAGAGAGAGAGAGAGAGAGAGAGAGAGAGAGAGAGAGAGAGAGAGAGAGAGAGAGTGACTCTCTCCAACTCCAACTTTCCTTTGGCTACTGAGGAAACTGTATAAAGTTAAATATTCAAATGTGAATGTTGTGTCCCGAAATCAAAGTTTGAGCTTATTTGCATATTACTGAGGTGGTAGAGTTGAGCGGGATGGATGGAATATAGAAGGGGAAGTGGTATGGGAATGGATCGGTGAGGGGGGGAAGTGCCACATAGCAGGAGGGAGAAGGTATGAGTAGGTGCACAGAGCAAGTGAGAGGGGTGATGCAGAGTCCCTGATGAGAGAGTAAATGGGAAGGTGGGACAAGATTGACTGACTTACATCTGTCCTGACCTCAATGGGGAATGGGAAAAATACAGGACAGATAGACGCAGCATAAGTTACAATTAGAAGTGGTACGATAAAATAACTGCCGTAAAATGAATACATCATAATTAAAACTTTAGCCTTCTTTCAATGACTTCAAACAGCAAATAACTACAAATCACCTCAAGAATGAATAAATGCCTTTGCATCATAAACTAAAAGGAGGGACATCCAGAGTCGAAAAGAAGGGGATCTATTACGAATAGGATCGTGAGGGGATGAATGGAACTTGATACACAGAAATCACTACTGATTTTTATCTATTAAAAAGGTAACAAAAGTGCTCCTTCCTTTAATACATTGTACAGGCTTACGAAGAGCAAGATTTCTTAAATTAACACAATCAGTAAAAAACTGACAACATTAACAGAACTTTTTTCATTGTTAAACGAGTTAAATGTATTAGTTATTAAACTGAAAACCAGATTACTGGAAGAAAAAAAAAGAGGTGAGAAATAAGTTGGTCAAGGTTAGAAGTTTTACACGATACACGACTTTTCATCCTACAAACTACTTGTTAATACATCCCAGTAGTGGAGTTATTAACACAGATTAACATCTGATTCTAAACTCCCTCTAAATTTACGCTCCAAAAGAATGGATTGGGAGAAAAACAATTGAATTACGAATACAATGACATTACATTTTCGTCAAAACATGATTTTGGAGCACTGTGCCCTTAGTACATCATTTTTATATTCAGGAAAGAGTAAAATCGCATGTAATTATTAAGTGCTTCATCACCAGCGGGATTCGAACCGCTGCCTGGTTGAGATACAACGATGTGACTGACCACTGAGCCATCAAGATGGCCCTTGATGGCTCAGTGGTCAAAGTCACTCTAAATCGTTCTTTTTAAACCAGGCAGCAGTTCGAATCCCACTGGTGATAAAGCATTTAATAATTACAATTCTCCTTGGGTGAAAGTTATTCCCTAGGTATAATGAACTGGACATTAAACGATATATGTGGCTGAATATCTGTGATATATATATATATATATATATATATATATATATATATATATATATATATATATATATGTGTGTGTGTGTGTGTGTGTGTGTGTGTGTGTGTGTGTGTGTGTGTTTATGTATTGTTTTAAAGATGTTAATCCCACGACATGACTCGGCGAATCCTCCTAAGCTGGGTTCACCCTTAACACAAAACGAGGAACACATTCAATTCCTTGAAACAAATGGCCATCCGAATGCATTTATTAACGACCAAATGAGAGACTATATTAAAGGAACGCCGTAATAAGTAAGCAAGAGAAAGCGCATCACATTTTTACAGTCTTGCAGCGGCAGGAAATTGCCTCCAGTTTCCAGCATAAAGTCTTTCCAGGCAGGTCATTATTTCGCTTCGAGATAGCTTTACTTCCTAACTCGCGATAGGAATGCATTAAAAGAATTACGCTGTCATAAGACGATTCCTTTACGAATGCTTTTACCTCGGTTCAGTGAGAGATACGAAGAGTTCAAGGCATAAGAGTTGTTCAGTGATCGATTTTCTTTGTTACAATGGTTTCCCTGCAATTTATCATATGCTTGATCTTTTTATCTACTGTACTTCACTGATCATAAACAATACTTAAACGATTCGTATGCTTACAGGAAGAACTTTCAGGATAAATCATTAAAGAAAAAAAATTTATTTAAAACTTTTTGCTTGTTAATTCAATTGCTGCACTCGCTTATTTTACTGTCCAGTAAAAAATGGATAATGAGCTTCAACTGTACAAAACAAAACGATATCAAGGGCTTCCAGATAATTGGCTGAAAATTGGTAAAATACTTTTCGATGTAGGCTATAAGTAAAAGGGAAACTTCTTAAAAGCCAAGAAAAATCATTCAAACTGTTAGGAAATAGCACATTCTGAAAGAATGATTATGTCATTACAATTCTGAGCTATAAAAAAGGAATAAAGATACTCCCAAGAAAATTCCTTTTCTTTTAAGTTGAGAAAACGTATCTTTCTAAACGAACGAAAACACTTAACGTTCTTAACGTTTAAATACAAAGGTAAACTGAATTACATGATTTGACCAATTAAGTTCATTAAAGTTAAAGAGTGAGGGAGAGCGCTAATTTATAAGGCCTTTGATTTTTCAGACAAAACAGTTAAACAATGATAAGAGGTGTACAGTGAGCCACAGATGTAACAAAATGATGCTGGAGAGAGAGAGAGAGAGAGAGAGAGAGAGAGAGAGAGAGAGAGAGAGAGAGAGAGAGAGAGAGAGAGAGAGACTGATTTATGGTTACTAAAACTGGCGTCAGAGCATCTAGGTTACTGACAGAGAGAGAGAGAGAGAGAGAGAGAGAGAGAGAGAGAGAGAGAGAGAGAGAGAGAGAGAGAGAGAGAGAGAGAGAAGGTGTTGTGTTTCAGGACATCAAAAGAGTTGATAAGGCAATGATTGCTGGGGTTCTTAGATATACACATTTACGAGGGATCACATGGCACAGTTACGCGAGATCAAGTCGATACAGAACATCTTTTCTTGGAAAAGGGCTTTTTCTGAGCGTTTTGGGATCACAGATCTCATTTTTGCCAAATCTGGGGTTTACGGATATAGTATGCCATCCGACTACGCGTCTGTCGAAACCAGCTAACGCATGTATTCAAAAATGCCTATCAGTGATAATTGTCAGGTAGTGTTTACATGGTTGCAGTTGCACACGTACTGGCGCACACGTACATGGGTTGCAGAAAACTCAAGGACAAACATATAAAAAAATCGTCATAAAATGCACAGATGTACAACGCAAGTGCGTGTGTTTGCGTTGGATCTCTTGCGAATATTTTTATACGTGATGTCAATCTAAAAAAAAATTCCTAAGTGCACAACTCAAGAGATATGCAGAAAGGCAGAAAATTCCACGTAATGGAACGATCGGTTTTGCTGACCAATGGAACGATCGGCTACTTGTCAGATATCCATTCCTGGGAGCCATACCCTGAAATAACAAACAATAAATGGGAGCGAGACTCAAGACTCCCAAGATTACATGAATGTTATATATAAGTGTACCATACACGAAATTTAAGAGCAGGAAATATATGAAAGAAGTAATAAAGTAAAACTTGAGCATGAACGCCTAAATTGATTGGAAATTCCTGTTTAGTTTAGAAGGGATCAGTATTTTCGTCAACCCTAAAATAAGAACGACCACTTTACCTTATAAGTGTCCATCACTAACAAAAATATCTGGAATAGTGCAACCGAGTTACCTTACCCATCAGCAGTTTGTTGATATATGGTAGTGAGAGCTGAACTTCCTCAAATATAAAAACATCCAATACAAACACCATGAAAATCTAAAAAGCTAATAACAACAAAAGTATTGTACATACATCATCTAAAATATCCCTGAACAAACTCATAATGAGATTTCTAATGTCATGTTATTATCTACATCTCAGCCCTAAGGCAAATTAACGAAACCCGAAGCATTAGACAGAAAGATGGGCAAAGAATTGGTTCACAAGGATTAACGAACAATGTTTCGTCTGCCCAATTCAAAAAACTATTCAGACCATAATTGATTACGTCACGTACCATTAAACAAGAAGGAGCAGGCACACTCGAATACGGCGAAGATTTTATAATAAAAACAATGGTCGCAGATGGAAGAGATTTCGATTTGGGGTAACAGCAGAAACTACTGACTTAGAAAATACAGATGATGCTTTTTTAATCAGCAAACCACGACAAGATTTACGCAGCTCTTTTAATAAAATGCATCACATTTCCAGAAAAGGGAGACTCAAACTAAATCTAAGGAAAACCAAACAATAATAAACAGTATTCATAAGAGGATGAAATAACACTATATTGAGAAAGGATGAATGAGACTGACTATTTCAAACACCTAAGAATAATGATATCCAGTAAAAGTTTTCTTGACTTCCAATTAGTGAAAGACTAAAACTGGCAAATGAAAAATTTAATATTGTCAGCCTAAATAAGATCTGGAAATCGAATACACTGAAACTGCATGAAAAAATAATTATACAGACGTCTAGTACGATCTGTGTTGCTATATGAACTAGAATCATGCTATGACAACAATACTACATATTAAAGGATTTAAAAAAAAAAAAAAAAAGAATTTCGAGAATATCAGGGGTGAGTCAGGTAACAGGATAGGGTTAAAATTTATACCATAAATAAAATTATGTAAATTATATAAAGACGACAGGGAAATAGAGATAGCTTGAACATCGTCACACAATTCCTGAGCAACAGTGCGAAAGCTGGGAGACCCAAACCTACTGGATGAGAATCATGAGAAGGGAGGCTTCAAATTAGTGGATATTTGCGGAAGACAAAGCACAGTTAAGAGATGAGGGGCGGAATTTCACTCTTTAGGTCACGCAGGGTAGCAGGTGGTTTAAATATAATATAGTATATATAGTATATAGTATATATTGTATATACACATGAGTGATATATATATATATATATATATATATATATATATATATATATATATATATATATATATATATATATATATATATATATATATATTGTGTTTGTCTGTGTGTGAGAGAGAGAGAGAGAGAGAGAGAGAGAGAGAGAGAGAGAGAGACAAATTAGTTTAAAAGTAATATTCTTATCAAAGAGTGTCAAGGCTAAATCATTGTAACTAACATTAATCGTGCATCCACTGGAATTCTTTAAACCCCTAAACAAAGAGAGAGAGAGAGAGAGAGAGAGAGAGAGAGAGAGAGAGAGAGAGAGAGAGAGAAGGTGAGTCACAGGATTACTGATTTGGAACAAAGAAAGGGAAAGGGATTATGAGCGGAAACAAATACCAAACAATAATCGAGAAACGCTCTCTCTCTCTCTCTCTCTCTCAATAAATACGAAAAAAATATAGTTAGAATAATTCCCGTGGCATTATAGGTTCATTATCATCATTCTCTCTCTCTCTCTCTCTCTCTCTCTCTCTCTCTCTCTCTCTCTCTCTCAGTGAATATGACAAAACATATAAAATAATTCTTGTGTATTCATAAGTTCATTATCATCATTCTCTCTCTCTCTCTCTCTCTCTCTCTCTCTCTCTCTCTCTCTCTCTCTCGCTCGCTCGCGTGGAAACACAAACACACATAGTATACGTAGACTCCTAACAAACTCAGCGAGGATCGACACGAACAACTGAAATTCAGAATTCCAAACTCGTCGAGCCTTAATACTCAAACGGCATAATTTCAGGAGCTGTGAATTGTATTTTCGACGGAAATCACTAAACCTCAAATTTGTTCTGGGAATCCCACTTAATTAATCAAAAGAACTCCAATAACTAACTTACTCTGACGCAGGTAAATAAACCGATAAAAAGTCCAAATAGAGGGACGGCCGTCATTGACTGAGTTTACTGTAGTCTGGCCTGCATATCTAAATATAAACAATAAATGGTATAGTTTAAAATTAGATTGTTCTCCTCTATATCGGATATATGGATATATAACTAACTTTATATCATTATAAATACATGGATATATAACCAGCTTCATATTCGATATAAATAAACAGACATAAAACCAATTTTACGTCACATATATATCTGGTATACTTCTGAAGTACATGAAACAAGAAAAAAACATTTTTCGTAAGTTACTTCTTTATACACAAAACTCGTATCGATAAATACCACGTAATTTACTCGGAATAATCTGATAAACATACACGATTCTCAGTGACATACAGATAAATCGATACAGCGCCCATACATTAAACGAAACCCTCAAATAGGGAACCCTGCCTATATGAAGAAAGATTCCTAGGAGGCGCCCAAGGCGCGTTTTATAAATTCAAAAAGAACACCCGGTCTTTGAGATTGGACCGACCCGTTAAGAACACTTACCGTACTCACACTCACACAAAGAAATACCCGTATTTCTCACAACTCCCTGAAAGGATTTTCCGAACTCAAGCACAAACACACAGCCTTAATGAACATACAAGTCCCTCTCCCCCCCTTTTTTTCCTTTTACCGTTGGGTTTCGTTCCTTTCCCCACACCTTTCGTCCGATCTCATTTGTATTCATAACCCGAAATACCTAGAGGAATATCATGTTGTGAGATGAGAAGAGAGAGAGAGAGAGAGAGAGAGAGAGAGAGAGAGAGAGAGAGAGAGAGAGAGAGGTAAAAAAAAAAGATGGAAAAAATAATGGCCTTTGGTCGCAGGTTCATTAAGTCTTATCCGTTCCTCATCGTCCCTAGACTTATCACAGTCATCTTGCTTTTTATCTGTTCCTTTTATTCATCTCCCGTAATTCCGAGAAAAGACGTCTTTACCGGATGTAGAAACTTTTTTTTATATTCAGTTCTTACACTCAAATCCTTTTTTTCGTGGAGTCTGTTCTCTCGTAAACCTGTAAGCATTTATGCATACAATGTGAGTGTACACAAAGTGCATGTTTATATATGTACACACACACACACACACACACACACACACATATATATATATATATATATATATATATAT
The DNA here is from genome assembly GCF_040412425.1 of Macrobrachium rosenbergii. Taxonomy (NCBI): domain Eukaryota; kingdom Metazoa; phylum Arthropoda; class Malacostraca; order Decapoda; family Palaemonidae; genus Macrobrachium; species Macrobrachium rosenbergii. Next base: position 28,846,567 of record NC_089799.1, on the reverse strand, counting down.
ATATATATATATATATATATATATATATATATATATATATATATATATATATATATATATATATATACATATAAATTCATTTCTTGACCAAATTCATTTCTTGACCACAAAATCCAAACATGAAGCGCCATTCTAGAACTATCATTATCCATAAAGTATAGATTATCAAAAATGTTCAGAAAATTGTGGTCATAACAACCTCAAAAACACAAATGATATCTCCCACAAAGGTCTACAATAACTTGTATCGCTAACAACCTACGGAACACCAAAGCCAAAACCATCTCGCTTTGTGTCACACTGAAACCCTTCTCCTTTAAAAAATTCTAAAATTATGACCTCGTCACGGAATACGTAAAGTGTTAAGGTTCTGCGACCATCCCAAGAATCCTTGAGGACTCTTGATCTGTGCCACTTCAACCCGGGATTATAAAAAGTGGAGAATCAATGACGCAGAAGCGACTCCGACTATGAATGGCATTTGCATACATTGGATAAGTCTTGTCTAAGAGGCTGCTGTCTGATCCTTGTTAAGGAGGAAAGGAAGATGGTAATCTTAATCGAGTTTCTCTCTCTCTCTTCTACACAGTGAGATCAAGTAAGCAGGTGGGTAAAAGTGCTCGTGCGTTTCAGAATGGTATTGCACCTTTATTTGAGTGTTTACATACGAACACATTAAAATCAACAGAACTTGCAATGATCTGCCTTTATGTTTATGGAATATAAAGATTTTAGGCAAAAAACCAAGCGCTGGGACCTGTGAGGTCATTCAGCGCTGAAACGGAAATTGACAGTTAAAAGGTTTGAAAGGTGTAACCAGAAGGAAAACCTCGCAACTGGAAAGTAAGTTGAAAGAAACCGAATATGAACGGAGGTATAGGAAAAGGAACGAAAGAGGTTGCAGCTAGGGGCCGAAGGGACGCTGCAAAGAACCTTAAGCAGTGCCTACAGTGCACAGCGTAAGGCGCACTGACGGAACTGCCCCCTACAGGGTTCATGTTTTATGGATAATATCCAATGATAAAGATGCTACGGTGAGCAGAATTTTTTACGTGCAGAATTATGAGCCTCAGATGCGTGTCTTCCGAGACTGATTCTTATGCATGTGCATATTTTAATATTTTCATTATGTCAAGTATAATTAAATGACTATTGATGATTAAAATTTTATTTAATATTTATTAATTTTTAGCGGGGAAGTACAGCTTACATCTTATTCTATGTAAATATCTTTAACTGAATTACATATGCTTTCTAGAGAGTTTTCATAATGAAGTTTTAGGAGCACATACAACGTAGTTCTGGATTTGTTTTCGTATCCGTTATTTTAAAATGAAGAACTTGTCTTTTTTCACTCTTTATGTATAATACAGTACTATGTATCACTGTTACGAAATACAGCACACTATTACATAGGCAGATGCCCATTTTATCTATAAAAAACGATACTTGAATGCACACTATAAAAACACAAAAGGCTTAATATGCTACCCTTGTTACTACATGCACTCAAGCGCGCGAGCATGTCACCTATTCCTTTCAACAACGTTATTATACTGATGACATCTCGTACTGCTAAACTACTCATCTCTATCTTTCCAGAGCCTTTGAAACTATATACGTTGAGAATGGGAGCTGCAACATTATTTTGTACCGAATTCCCTTCGACGCAATCTGCTGTCAAATTAGCTTCTGTAGGGCGTGGTCTTCCAGTCGGCCATGCTTAGGGAGGTGTAATTACTCTTCCAGGGAGAGTCCGATACTGTTCTTTGCATTACACAGAAAAGGAGATACCAAGTATAATTGCTGGAAATGTCGACATCATATGTACCAATCAGAGGAAATATTTTAATGTGTCTACTCACCATTTTTGGACGTGTATACGTACGATTACGCATAAGCTAATATTTACTATATATATATATATATATATATATATATATATATATATATATATATATATATATATATATATATATATATATATATATATATATATATATATATATATATATATATATATATATATATATATATATATATATATATATATTTGTATATATATATATATATATATATATATATATATATATATATATATATATATATATATATATATATATATATATATATATATATATATATATATACACATAAATAGATACATTTACAGATAAATAAAGAGACAGATAGACAGCTTATGGGTGAGATACTTGTTTACCCACCTGCGAAACAAAAACAAAATATAAATGCTGATATTTTCTTGTTTCGAAAGAGTGATGTCGTTACCGATACTGTTAAGTCTGACCAATCAATACTGTCTGTTTCTGTTAAATATTAACGCGAAAATATGAAATATTAACAAATTTCTCTTCATCTTTTAACTTGTCTATCTACATCCCATTCCCCACTCAAACTAATCATATTCTCAGATAAGCGATCATTTGTGGACTCCCTTGCTTCAATTCGCTAATGAACTGTTAATGGAATGACGGCAAATTTGGTGAAGGATTATAAAGGCGGTTGCCTTATGACGTAATAGACTTGTTAGTACTTACAATGTTATCGTGGAATAAATACTTTTACTGTGCATTACCACTCAGTTATCAATGTTCGATATTCTACCGTACAATCAACAGGTACCGATCAAACGTAATTACTAAATATTTAATCAAAATGTTATCGGTTATAGAGATGTGAGCCCCATTTGTAAATATTTAGTGACCTGAAGCAGGTCTGTACGTAAAATGACATTATATAACAAGCGAAGTCACAATGAAGACTTCGTTTGGAAATTTATTTGGTCAAAACTGTCCAGATTATCGTAAGATTATCTTACGATGACAATATGAATTTTTTATTCTTACCAGTAGTGAAATTCAGTGTTCGTGTCTTTAGCTTGCTTGCCCTCTGGGAAATCAATCAACAGTCACTTGGTAAATTACTTGGTAAAGAACACGCAAGAATCAGATAAAATAAAGATCAATAACCAGCAGGGGTCATAGATAACTCACGCTCAGCTGTCAAGTGAATGGGTGGGGCTTTAGAAAAATTTCTTACAAGGGGTCATAGATAACTCAAGCTCAGCTGTCAAGTGAATGGGTGGGGCTTTAGAAAAATTTCTTACAAGGGGTCATAGATAACTCACGCTCAGCTGTCAAGTGAATATGTGGGGCTTTAGAAAAATTTCTTACAAGGGGACATAGATAACTCACGCTCAGCTGTCAAGTGAATGGGTGGGGCTTTAGAAAAATTTCTTACAAGGGGTCACAGATAACTCACGCTCAGCTGTCAAGTGAATGGGTGGGGCTTTAGAAAAATTTCTTACAAGGGGTCATCGATAACTCACGCTCTGCTGTCAAGTGAATGGGTGGGGCTTTAGAAAATCTTCTTACAAGGGGTCATCGATAACTCACGCTCAGCTGTCAAGTGAATGGGTCGGGCTTTGGAAAAACTTCTTACAAGGGGTCATAGGTAACTCTGACTCAGCTGTCAAGTGAATGGGTGGGGTTTTAGAAAAACTTCTTACAAGGGGTCATAGATAACTCACGCTCAGCTGTCAAGTGAATGGGTGGGGCTTTAGAAAAATTTCTTACAAGGGGTCACAGATAACTCACGCTCAGCTGTCAAGTGAATGGGTGGGGCTTTAGAAAAATTTCTTACAAGGGGTCATCGATAACTCACGCTCTGCTGTCAAGTGAATGGGTGGGGCCTTAGAAAATCTTCTTACAAGGGGTCATCGATAACTCACGCTCAGCTGTCAAGTGAATGGGTCGGGCTTTGGAAAAACTTCTTACAAGGGGTCATAGGTAACTCTGACTCAGCTGTCAAGTGAATGGGTGGGGTTTTAGAAAAACCTCTTACAAGGGGTCATAGATAACTCACGCTCAGCTGTCAAGTGAATGGGTGGGGCTTTGAAAAATGTACAAGGGGTAGACAACTCACGCTCAGCTGTCAAGGAATTTAGAAAAACTTCGTACAAGTTGAACTGACAAACGACGGGAATATATTGACCCTTAGCTAGAGAACCTGATCGCCGTCAGAGCAATAGTTACTGATTTATCATAAGCACGGAATAAGTCAAATGCTGTTTAAGCAACTGACTACCTGACGCTGTTCTGCGATCGATAACTTTTGGATCAGACATCGTATTTTTTTGGGAATTGAGATCCGGTTCTGTATTAGCAATAATATTATTATGATTCATGAAATAAATGTTACAGTTATTTCTGTTTACAAAGAAAGTATGCAATCCGTTATGCGATGGACACAGCAGTGTTTATTTAGTCAAAAAACAATCCAACTCCAGAACGAGGTAGCACAAACAGAACTGGAGTTATCAAAACTGATATTAAAAATGTTTTCGTAAACATTTTGGATATTTATAGTTGCCATCCTAGCCTACGTAACTTCTTATTGGAGTAATTCAAACCTAAAATCAAGTCTCTCTCACAATTCCATTGTCCCATAACAACATATAAGGCGTTTGTGGCTTTCCCCTAGTCCAGAATATATATATATATATATATATATATATATATATATATATATATATATATATATATATATATATATATATGTGTGTATGATGTATGTATGTATATATATATATATGTATGTATGTATATATATATATATATATATATATATATATATATATATATATATATATATTCTAATAAACATTTGCTGTCAAGAACTTACAAATGCACAGTCAATTACCTTTTCGTTTGTATTATATTAATGAAATAAGGAAAACCGAAAGTGGTAACACATCCGTAAGCTGGAAACACGAATACTTTTTTTTGGCAAATTTTTACCAGCCATAATTTTTGTCAAATTTTACACCTTTACTAGCATGGTGAAATTCTGGATGATCAAGGGGAAAAAAAGTCCTTTTGTGAAAGAGTAAGCATGAAAAACAAATTTTTCACCTTCATTTTCTTTCGGTGTATTTTTTTTCGAATTTTTTTGTTGCTTTGACGTTTATTAGGGTTTCCCATCCCCTTAATGACTACCTCTAAATAAACTACTCTCGGCGCAGCATTATTAAAAATTTAACGATAATAACAATTTATTCTGAATCTTTAGAGCTTCATCAACAAATTAAATGTTGATTTATTGCATCATTTCGATCCCTTGGTTATGACAATAATTATCAAATATAGCGCGTGCCCCTGAAAACTATTAATTATGAGCTGTCACTCAGTTCATAAAAAAAAACACCTACATTTTTACACTGAAATTCTGTATTAAGTAGAATGAACATTATTACATCGATGAGTGGTGGCAAAATCTTTCATAAAGCTGAATATGATGGTTCGGCACTCAAAGGTGACGGTAAAATGCAGTAAAAAAAAATAATTGTTTTTATTATTTGGTGCGTATTCATTCGTATAGAACCACCAAATAAATAAAATAAATAAATAAATAAATAAATAAATAAATTAATTAATCAATTAACTAGCACAGGAAGCTTCCATGCAACAGAATACCCTTATGTTTAGAAACTGAAAGAGAAAGCAAATTGTGACAGAATTAACAACCAATAAAAAAATATAAGGAATATTTGCATACTCTTCTTCTGGTATTCACTTGAAGGAGTCGACTGTGTCATCAGAGGATAAATGCACCGAGATGCAAACAGAATAAAGGAAGATTTTCAGGTACAACAGTCTTAGGTCTCTGTTGCTTGCGCAGAGGCCTGAGGTCCATATCAGGCCTATTACACCATTTCACATATTCAACTCTCATGATCCGATTTAGGACAACTACTTGAACTGGCATATGCCACCAACAACGTCTAAATTTGTTAACTGCATGGATTGAGAGGCATTGAGCGAATGTGGAGGTACTTGATTTCAAATGATGATTCCTTCCGTTCGGATAATTGGAAGCGGGGAGGGCGGGGAGTTGTTTATAGTTCTTTATAAGGTTACTCTTCCCAATCTCTTTCCCCTTTATTTTGCACAACTCAGGTTTGGGATAGGTAATGTATTAAGTTACACGTCCATAGCCCCGTGCACATAAAAGGAGTGGATTTTAAGAACCCCAGTTTCCATGGGATTCAAATGATGCATAATAACAAACAGCTTCACCCGGCTTTTGGGAGACAGCGAACTTCTCGTTCTCTCGCTGTAATAAGCTTGAAACACCAAGTTGTAAACGGCGTAACTGTCCCTTGAAATTTGTTTTAACCAATAGCTTTCAACCCCCTTCCTCCCACCCCACCCTTTTTTAATCTCCCTTGCAAAAAGTTTTTCTACTTGAATCCGCCAGCGCGCTCTCTCTCTCTCTCTCTCTCTCTCTCTCTCTCTCAACCAATTCATTTTTTTGTTGGGGGTGAATCCGACAGCGGAGCGAGTCCAACTTCATTTAATCCTCGTATAAGCAATCGGCTTATGAGGGATTAAAGTCGCACGAGTAAACATCACAGCCAGGACACTTGCACAATGATACTTCGAATACTTCCAACACATGTGCATTACGGCGAGTACCTCTCCTGACAAGTACTACCGCCGATGTGACGAGGCTCAAGATTTTGACTTTGACAAACGTGTCCTGCGACGAAATTTGCTTTATACATACTCGACAGCTCATGTGGCAGCGGCCTGTTCATGGGAAACACTAATTCAGAAGCAGAAATATTAAAGCAGAGGCTAAAGAACTGGCCAAGCATATATACATAACGACGGGTTCTATTCCTGACTATCTAAACTGTGAAGTGACGCAGGCTACTATTTTGGCAAATAACATGCAATGTCACTTCGAATTCTTCCGGCAACGAATTACGACAAACAATTCTGACGTGTATCACGGCCAGTAAAGCTCGTAACAAAAGCTACGGCCTGGGAGTAAATCTAAATGTTTGGACGATTAAACGTTTACTACCACCAGTCTTGCTGCTAACAAACTTACTGCAGTGTCAATGATCGGAGGGTTTGCCATACACGAATGCAATATGATAAATACTATTCCAAAAAACCCACGTGGTTAATGAGAGTGGAGGTGAACTTTTTGATACACAATAGTATTACCACGAATCCTGCTGCGGATTAACTCGATAGCCGGTGTTACAGAGGAGATTTTGACAAAAGCTATTTCCGACGCTATAGCTTACCGTGTGTGCTTGCGTGGTAAGGAAGGCGACGTGACCTCGTTCTGTTTACTGGGGACGTGTGTTTGATTCCCGCTACCAGACATCAGAATTACATCATATTTCTTGCATTTGGATCTACGGCTTTGTAGTGACAAGCGTATCCAAAAAGCATGAAGAATTCGAGAAGTTAAGAGGGCATTGTGGCTATTACAACCAAACACGCGTGTGTGTGTGTGTGTATATATATATATATATATATATATATATATATATATATATATATATATATATATATATATATATATGCACGCGCGTGTGCGGTTGTAATAACAACAATGCCTATATATATATATATATATATATATATATATATATATATATATATATATATATATATATATGTATATATATATATATATATATATATATATATATATATATATATATATATATATATATATATATATATATATATATATATATATATATATATATATATGTTTAAAAAAATTACAGTAGACGCTCGTGACTTCAGTGTATAAGCGAATCCTACAGTAAAATGACAGGCAGAAGTTCAGTACCAAGCGCTTTCACGATGCGTTAATAAATGTGAAAGCGCCTGGCACTGAACTTCTGCCTGTCATTTTCCTGTGGGATTCGCTTATGCACTGAAGTCACGCGCATCTACTGTGATTTATATATATATATATATATATATATATATATATATATATATATATATATATATATATATATATATATATATATATATATTTTAAATATCTCATTGTTAATGAAATTATATATATTTTTTAAATATTCAGTATAACAGTATAACTTACGCCAAGATAAGTCCTCATGTTCTCTTACCAAGACCAGGATTCGAACCTATGCCTTTGGGGTTGAAAGGACGGTGACCGAAGCCCTTCTCCTAGACTACAATCTTTCTATTTTAAGTTTCAAAATACATGGTTACGAATACTGAACAGGGCAGGAGAACTTAACACAAATAATTTCCCTTAGGTAAAGTGAATTCGATATTAAGGGTTATTTGTGGCTTAATTTTTGAATGTATACAAATATCATGTGTAACATGAGCGAAATATTTTATAAATATATATATATATATATATATATATATATATATATATATATATATATATATATATATATATATATATATATATATATATATATATATATATATATATATATATATATATATATATATATATATATATATATATATATATATATATAATATATATATTTATATATATATATATATATATATATATATATATATATATTAGATATATATATATATTTATATATATATATATATATATATATATATATATATATATATATATATATATATATATATATATATACACACACACACGTACATACATACATATAGACATAAACGAGTGTTTTACAGTCCAACCAAGACAACTGAACGACGATAAGGACGGGGAAAAAAATGATATTCAGCCCTACGAAAAGTCGTACTTCCACAATGAACAAGAGCTGATGCAACTGCTATTAAAACCTGCCATGACAACGAGTCAAGATCAAGAAGGAAAATTGTTGTTGAAAATTGGATTTTTTCTTAAGAGTTCATCAGCCGAGAAAGCCTACAGGTCAAGATCGTGACACAAATAAGAGCACAGTGACAAATCGAGATCCTGTTGAACACTAGTCTCTTTGGCGGAGGCTATAATTCAGACATCAGATTATCAGCATTAATATCATTCTTGACGTATACAAGGTACAGTATTTTACCGATCCAATTACTGAAGACAATGACACCGTGTGTGAGTCATTGTATAGTAACGACTGACTGATCATAATCTTTTATAATCCTTAAATTAAAGGTGTTGACGTGTAGCAGACAGACAATTCAAAAGCATTCAGTAGACAGAATACCTTCAGCTAGGCTTTTCACATATGCAGTCGGCGATGCCGATCGAAATTTCGGTCTACCTCAACGCCAAATCAAAGTCCTTCAAAAGAAGGCATCGTGCTTACCCCATACAAAAACATGGGAAAAAGCACGTTAAAAGAAGAAGAAGAAGAAGAAAAGAAGAAGAAGATGATGGAGTATTTAAACCAGCAAAAAGCAACGTCTTTATGCAAGTGTTTGCACAATGTCTCAAGGGCTCGTGAACAGAATTTGGAGAAAACTTGACCGTTAAATGCACTGAGCAACTCGTGACAGATGGTGAATTTCTGTGAGAAATCCGCATGTGCAAAAACGTTAGAGCAAAATCTCCCAAATATTAATCCTACTGAGGTCACCTAAAGAAAAAGACTGCCAAGTTTCATCAAACACCACACACACACACACACACAAACACACACCAGGGGACAAGCCTTAGGCCTCTTTCCAGCTTTATTGGTGGAGGTATACCTACAGGAAACCTTGTGAAAGTTTACGGTAGAAGATGGTGACTAATTACTTCCAATTTTACCCTGAGAAAAGTTAAAGTTAACTGAACTGTCTGACTTTAAGTAAATGTTAAAGGTAAATTAACTTTTGGGACCTTCTTTCGGTTTGCGACATGTAAATATAATTATGAAGTCTTAAAATCACAATTAATTTTTCTTTTTACATGTTCAATGGCAACAAGTGATCACGCCCATTATGTTGCTTTAAAAAAATCTTATTACCAACTGCTGTACAATATCCTACTAAAGCTTTATAAAATACTGTAATGTCAGATATCGCAGGCACAGTTACGATACCAACCTGATTTTGATTTAGCTCGAGTTCTTGAGCAATAGTGATTACCAGGTAATTAAATACGCTAGAAGTGAAGTAAAACTTTGTCCAGAGTTAGCTTTGAACACTGTAACTAATATCTTTATCTATCTATCTGTCTATATATACATATATATATATAATATATATATATATATATATATATATATATATATATATATATATATATATATATATATATATATATATAAATATATATATACTCGGTAATTGGGCGGCTACTTAGAAATCTTAGCTTAATGATGAAAAAATATTGCCAAGACCAGGAAGAACATTCTTTATTACGAGCTTTCGAGTTGTAAAACCTCATCATCAGGCTGAAAAACCGGCAAGGATGATAATCGATGAAATTACAATAAAATGAATTGTCATAATAAGTCTTCAGCAAAAATACTAACCAAATATATAAAACGAACAGTAAATACAAACTAAAAGGGCGAGACGCAAAATAACGAAAAATTAAAAACGAACACAAACATAAAAATATAAAAAAACAAGTTGAAATGTAAACAAACTACCACTCACAAAGTAAAACATTTAACGACCCACTTGTGCACCTACTATGAAATTACACGATAACTAGTTGAATACCAGACGAGTTGTTGTTAAATTCCTGTTTCACCTTTTTAATAACGAGCGACTCTGAAATCAAAAGGTCCAGTCTATTTGAACAAAATGACAGTGCTGATGGCATTTTTACTTTAGATGGTAAATTATATAATCAAATAGATGGAACAGCTATGGGAAATTCCCATGGACCTGTACATGCGGAATGCTTTATCGGTTATTGTGAAAGGATTTGGAAGTCTGAATGCCCTAGTGCTTTCAAACCCTTGTATTATCGTAGGTATGTAGATGATACTTTCCTTGTGTTTAAGGAATTATCACATGTTGATTTGTTTTTTAAATATTTTAATTCTCGTCACCCTAACATTTCTTTTACTTGTGGGACAGAACAGGATAAGTTGTCATTTTTAGATGTACAGGTATATAGAAATAGTGGGAAATTTGAGACCTCTGTTTATAGGAAAAGTACGTTTACTGGCTTGGGATTGAATTACCACAGTTTTTCACCAAAGTTGTTCAAGAGGAATTCAATACGCACTTTGATAAATAGAGCCTACAATGTTTGTTGTGATTTTAATTTTTTTCATCAAGATATGGTCTTCCTCCTGAATTATTTTTCCGAAACTCATATCCCATTTTTGTATTCTACAAAGTTCTGAAAAATTTTTTAAATGAAAAGTTTTGTCCCAGACCAGTGTACAGTACTGCTAGTAAAGATGTAAAGTATATTAAATTGCCTTACCTTGGTCATACTAGCTATATGGTCCGAAAAAAGTTACAAGAAATACGTAAGCATTGTTTCCCTCAAATTAGTTTCCGGTTTGTTTTCAATAATCCTTTTACTGTAAGATCACTTTTGAGGGAGAAGCCTACTCTGCCTGTGGACCATAATTCCTGTGTCGTTTACTTGTTCACTTGTTCGCAGTGTGGTCTGCGATACGTGGGATCCAGTTCCCGCTGGCTCAGACACAGAATTTTGGAACACAGAAGTCTTTCTATTAGAAATAGGTTTCCTCTTTCCAAACCACCCTTTTCTGCCATTAGGGAACACAGTTTAGCACAGGCCCATCTTTCACTGACCTGGATTTTCAGGTACTGTCTTTTTGTTCAAATAGACTGGACCTTTTGATTTCAGAGTCGCTGGTTATTAAAAAGATGAAACCGGAATTGAACAACAACTCGTCTGGTATTCAACTAGTTATCGTGTAATTTCATAGTAGGTACACAAGTGGGTCGTTAAATATTTTACTTTGTGAGTGGTAGTTTGATTAAATTTCACCTTATTTTTTTATATTTTTATGTTTGTGTTCGTTTTTAATTTTTCGTTATTTTGCGTCTTACCCTTTTAGTTTGTATTTACTGTTAGTTTTATATATTTGGTTAGTATTTTTGCTGAAGACTTATTATGACAATTCATTTTATTGTAATTTCATCGATTATCATCCTTGCCGGTTTTTCAGCCTGATGATGAGGTTTTATACCTCGAAAGCTCGTAATAAAAAATGTTCTTCCTGGTCTTGGCAATATTATTCATCATTAAGCTATATATATATATATATATATATATATATATATATATATATATATATATATATATATATATATATATATATATATATATATACAAATATATATATCATATGAAACACATATACACACACTACATTGCAGAAACACACACACACACACACACACACACACACACACACATATATATATATATATATATATATATATATATATATATATATATATATATATATATAATATATATATAAATATATAAATCTGTATATGTATGTGCCATTCTTGACGTACTACACAATCACTGAAAGCTCATATTTTGTGTGCGCTTGTGTTTGCTATATGGCCAACGTTCTGCCAATAATATATTAAAGGGAAGCAACGAGCAAAACTAGTAAGGAAGTCAGAGCCAGAAGGTAAATTGTACATTAAGGGTATTATTAATTTGCATATCATCCCAGGTCTAAATCAAATAACCCCAATTAACATAATTCGATTAGCAATAAAACCCCGGTGGGTGAATGTCTTAAAATTAAAATCCCTCGCTGGAGAATTTCCTTGCTTCTGAAAATGAATATTCTTGGGTCGAGGACTCTCTTAATGACATAAAAAGGAAAATTCTTAGGACGATGAATTCCTTATCATTTTAGGAATTCCCTCTGAAATGCAGTACAAATGGAATGCCATTTCGCATTAAACGTAGTGAATTGCATGTATTGCCTTCGTATTAAGCAAAGTCTTATTATTTATCTATCTGTTTATCTATTCATTCATTCATTCATCTATTTACTTATTTATCTTTTAATTCCATTTGAAATCTTTGATAACCTTCCGGTTCTCTACTGGGATGAACATGCTAGCTCCATGACCTTTTCGACCCTGGTAGCAGCCTATCACAATCGACTGACTATAATGTAGCCAGTTTACTGTCACTGGCACGGTAGGACCGGTAAATATTGGACCAATGGAGATATATATACATATATAATATATATATATATATATATATATATATATATATATATATATATATATATATATATATATATATATATATATATTCTTCTTCTTCTTTTAACGTGCTTTTATTCCCATTTTTGTATGGGGTACGATGCCTTCTCTTGAAGGACTTTTTTTGATTTGGCTTTGGGGTAGACCTGTGGTCTCGATCGGCTGCCCTGCCTGACATCGCTTAGACCCCGGTACGTATATTTCATGTATCATACCCGACCCAACGCCCTTTCTTCCCAGCAGCGAGAAGTCATTGCGCGGGTATGGCGAGAGTTCGAGACGTGTGAGATGTTTGTTATGTTTTTTTAGAAGGTGTTATAGTGGCTTTGTTTTGTGTGTGTATTTAGTCTGTAACATCCATTTGCTTTTTAAGCAAACCTATCCGTTGATTACATATATAATCCCGGGATGTCTACACGGATAGCAAAGTGTCTGCCTCTCTGACCAGTCGGCTGCGGTTTTGAACCCGCGCCACAGACCTCTACGAAGTCCGAAGCTGCTGCTGTAACCGACTGAGCCACCGAGTATATAATACACATATATATGTATATGTATATATATATATATATATATATATATATATATATATATATATATATATATATATATATAATTCCTATCGCTTGACAAGTATAGGCCCTAATATGAAAAAAAAAAATCTGTATTCTGAATAAATGCCAAATCATGGAGGAGCTCCAGTGCAGATAACTTTCACGAAATTAGCCGCTTCATACACTCGTACAGAAGGCTCACCAGCATAGTGTCGCACCCCTTACTCACACTATAACATTAACCCATATTCTGCACTGAGTTCTGGCGTTACCTGGGCACGATGGTCCTTTATTTTCTATTCCTCTTAAATCTGCATCTACCCAACAGCTCCTAAGCGTCCTTCCCTTCCTCCACCACACACATCAAAGGCCATATTTTCCTCATAACCTAGCACACACACACACACACACACACATATATATATATATATATATATATATATATATATATATATATATATATATATATATATATATATATATATACTGGTCACTTTTTTCCCATGTTTACATGTATCTGTGCACATACATATGTGTGTATATATTATATATATATATATATATATATATATATATATATATATATATATATATATATATATATATATATATATATATATGTGTGTGTGTGTGTGTGTGTGTGTGTGTGTGTATGTATGTATGTATATGGCCAATTTAACTGAGTGAAACAACCCCTGAACACAGAAGTGGAGCTGCTGAAAAAAAATTGTTTACAATATGTTTGCAATACTAATACCGATGGAGGAATTGGTTTTACAGATAAAGCCATCCGAGAGGCTTTGTAATAAATGCAGGTCTTAGAAAGTTTACCATTTGCCTTTGTTGGTGTTTTATACCTGAATGGATGAAATAAGGAGAAATGATTACGTAAGACCACATGTAGGTGTGGGTGGGTGATAAAAGAGAAATGGTACTGAATGGAAAGCATATGAATTTGAAAATGATCATGATTTGGCTGGTAGGAGCATTGAGAAATTGCCGAGACGTCTGAAATAATTTGGAAGTGTTCGTAACAAAAGAATGTTGAATAAAGGCAAAATAAAAGATGATTGTAAAGGAACGAAGGAAAAACGGAGTTAGAACATATTCTTGTAGATGAAAGCTGAACATAATTGCCTGACTTTCACATTCACCAAAGGGCAAAAGATGTAGATCATGAAGGGATAAGAAAAAGTGATTTCCCAGAACAACAGAGAAATCAGCTCAGGGTGGACGTTTGAGGAGGAAGGCCATCAATTACCTCTTGCCAATGTAAGATCAAAGGGTACTTGAAAGGAAGAAGGATGCTGTACTGGCTATTTTTCTTATAGAGATGACATCCCTAAAAGTCAGGCAACTATACAGTTTCTCTTTCCATCACTGGGTTTCTTTAGTGGAAATATTCAAGAAGGGTTAATATGATATACAAACACTATTATCTAAGCTCTTAATTATTGGAAATTTCGGTTTCAAGAAAACTTTATTCTTCTCAAGACTACTAGATAAAATGAAAGTTGAAAAATACGAAAATATGGGAAAACCTTGAAAACAACAATTAAAATATGGACCCATAGAAAATTAATTCAGAGAGAAGGAGACAGTGAAGTGAGAGGTAGTGTGAGAGAAATGTAACATCTACAGCACCTTACCTGTAAATGGGGTCTTTATCCTCATCCTTATACCAGAGGATCAGGTTAACCTTATCCTGCGGGTCGGTTGGGTTAAGGTCACAGGGCAACGAG
This sequence comes from Macrobrachium rosenbergii, assembly GCF_040412425.1. NCBI lineage: Eukaryota > Metazoa > Arthropoda > Malacostraca > Decapoda > Palaemonidae > Macrobrachium > Macrobrachium rosenbergii. Next base: position 28,831,285 of record NC_089799.1, on the reverse strand, counting down.
GCACTCTCCCCTTCTACCCCTTCCACCGTTACCAACACTGCAAGAAAAAGAAAAATACATATAATGAATATCCTAAAGGAAAACAACACTCTTTTACAAATATAAAAGTTAAAGTTTTCATATCTGCTACTGCAAAAGGAAGATAGAACTGTTATTACCTTACTTCAGGATAAACGAAAAACAGTATAAAATATAATTTTCAAATCACTGCACGATATTGATATAAAGTATTAAATTTCTTACGCAAAGTATGGTATGTATTTCAGAAAAAACTGCAAAAAAAAGGAAATATTTTAGAATAGGACGTTTTTCATCAATATCAGGTGAAAAAAATGACAATTACTTTCTCTAAGATAAAGCTACCGTATAATACAGAACACAAGATTCAACTGCTTTTAACTTCGAGAATCCAACAATCTACACAAACTCATTATTAACATAATTCGATTAGTAATAAAACCTTGGTGCGTGAATGTCTTAAAATTAAAATCTCTCGTTGATAGACGAATTTGGAGATGAAATAAATAAGTAAAAAATTGTTCCGAAGTTTCTTCGGCGCAATCGAGTTTTCTGTATAGCGTATATTGCTGTATGAAACACTCAGCCACGGCCCATAAATCTTGTTGTTGGCACCTATAGCTGTGCCAAGCGTACCATCATGGCTAAATTTAACTTTAAATAAAATAAAAACTACTTAGGCTAGAGGGCTGCAATTTAGTATGTTTGATGATTGGAGGGTGGATGATCAACATATCAATTTGCAGCCCTCTAGCCTCAGTAGCCTTTAAGATCTGAGGGCGGACAGAAAAAGTGCGAAGGACAGACAAATAGCCACCTCAATAATTTTCTTTTACAGAAAACTAAAATGAAACAACTTTTTTCTTTCCGTTGAAAACCAGGAAAGAAATGTTAATTCTGAATTCATTTCAGTAACATAAAATTAATATCTAGGTCATGAAATTTGACTGCTCTTCCTCAAAGAGAGTAAATTCTGATTTACGAAAAATACTTAACTGACTTTTCCCTCTTCCAGTCGCTATCGGGGTGCTTGTGTTATCATTAAATGATCCAGGATTCTATCTCGAGCCTCGGTTTTTTTTTCAAAGCTATTGTGCCTCGATGGACATAAGCAATGAATTATGAGTTTGGTGGCCAGTCGACCGTTCTGGGTTGTTAGTTTGGATTGAACGAGATTAATTGATTGATTAGTTGTCTGGCGTCAAACTACCGGGGTTATTAATGCTAGGAGAGAGAGAGAGAGAGAGAGAGAGAGAGAGAGAGAGAGAGAGAACATTGCAGATGTGAGCGACCAGTGTTAAAAAAGAATACTGTGCGGAGTAAGGAATTGAAACTTACATTTCCCCCTCACTCCTCCCCAGCTCTCTCTCTCTCTCTCTCTCTCTCTCTCTCTCTCTCTCTCTCTCTCTCTCTCTCGCTTTGTTGTTAATCATAAAAAAATACATATATGAGTAAATATGTGACTACAAACAAAGGAAAATATTGATTTGCAGCACCCTGTTTTTCCCTATTCTTTTTAAAATATTACTTTACATAGATACCTTCGCTAGGAATCAAACTACAGCAGTTACAAAAAACGAGCAACCTCGTATTACCATCTCTTAAGTTATACATTCCCTGAAGGATTTGTAAATAATCGCAAACAACGTAAATTCAAAACCCACGGTAAAAACGATTTGTGCAAATTCTCAAAGGAAATCTAATGTGTCGAGATTCATAAAAAAATTAAAAACTTAAGAACAAAACTCATACCTATAAAGTAAAGATGTACTTCATCAGAGGTAAACGAAAAATACACAATTTATAAAGAAACACGCTTTTTAGTATCTTGCCACCAAATATTAAACCAAGTAGCCAAAAAATTATTAATTTATTACCATGAACTAGAGCCAGAAATTGTAGGAGATAGAAATTAAGTTCTCGCTACACAAATATTAAAGTGATATTAAAGTTTAGCGGGAAATGCTAAAAGATGTCTGAAAATCAACGATATTCTAAAACCAGGGTTACCGAAGCCTGTGTTGGAGAGGTTAATTTATTATGCTTATTATATCTTTAATACAGTATTTATCCTTTTAATTCAGGGCCAACTTAGCGTACTTCTGTTGAAAATTCATGACAGTTTTGCTGTCTGTACAAGGAATTCCCGTTTCATTACATGGATTCCCTTCTGGTAGTTATAATCCTCATACTGTAAACCTTATTTGCATTTTCAAGTCCTTTTCTGTAAACCAACCCTTATAGTGGACGCTTTCTTCTCATTAGAATTCACACAATGAGGCATGGAAACATTTTTGTTGTTGTTTATTTCTTCCCCAACTTGTAAGAAATTGAACATTTTTGGGAGGGACAGGGAGAAGTATTTTGGGAACGGGGACTTCGCAGTCTCTCTTCTGAGCGTCCTGAAATGATCACGGCTTTGAACCGCATGGTAAACGGAAAACAGCTCATGGTATTATGTACACACACACACATATATATATATATATATATATATATATATATATATATATATATATATATATATATATATATATATATATATATATATATATATATATATATATATATATATATATATATATTTTTTTTTTTTTTTTTTTTTTTCAGTCGTGTGTTTGAACGGCAGCAAATACAGGTTAAATTCTCAGGAACAGCGCATGTACTTTCAATGACTCTATTTAGCTTATTTCTTAAGAACAAAGTAGTGTTTTTGCATGTTTCAGCTGCTTTGTCAAAGTTAATGGATCTTGTCACTTGACTATTTTTTGCTCGATTCCGTTTCGTCATGCATGTTTACTTAATAAGCATGAATTTAACTTTCATAAAAGTGAGGCGATTACTCTTTGTCATGAAAACCGTTTAAAGTCAATCGGGTTTACCAGAAAGCTCTTCATTCGACTGCGCCTTTCCTTTCCATTCGTAGGGGCTTCAGCAACGTTCTTTCCTGGTAACGTTACAATCTTCGGATTGCTCGCTTCGATAACTGGTTCATTCCGGCGTCTACGAAGCTTTGGAAATCTCTCCCTGGTTTCACACTACTTACTACCACATATGCTTAAAACGGGTCCAGGCACCAAGTCTTTTTTCATTCACTCTTTCAGGCTAGGACTCACTCTTTTTCCTTTCCCATTCTATTTTTTTTTTTTTTTTACCAGGCCCAAATTAAATAAGTGCTCTGGGTCTTTATCTGAACATTTTCTTAAGTTAGGTTACGCTGTGTCGATGTAATAATTTCTGCCATTGAACATATCGCCATCGACCAGCTACCGTGAGAAAAAGGTTCTCAACTATATTTTTCATGGTTCGTAATACAAACTAATAATAAGTATGGTTTTCCCTACCCTGTCGTAATGGCGAACCATGAATGCGTCTAAAATAGCTTTGTAACTTTGCTTAGAAAAACTAGGCAACTAATGGACACTGAAAAAGTGCAGTATTTTGTAGAAAAAAAAACTTGTTTTGATAGATTCCGGTCGAGGGCTATTATTTTTATTGCTATTAGTATCTGCAAGAAAAAAAATCAAGCGCAACGACAGCACCATTATTAATATTTGATGCAGAAATGGTTAAAAAAAAAAACACACACACACATGAAAGGAAATAAAGAGGCCTCCCAAAATGGACGATGTCCATCAAAGAAGAAAATGCATCTACGTCAAAACTTTTCAACTCCAGTTTGTTTATTAAGAGGCGAGAGTGAAAGCTCAGGCAATTTATGAAGAAAAGTTGAAAAGAAAATATGGTCTACATCAACTTTCGTTTAAAAAAAAAAAAGTAAACTTCAGATGAGAGGCGCACTGGATATTAGTTAGCCGGAAGAACTCTATACAAATATTACTAACCTTCCTAGGAGAATTTCCTTACCAAAATTCTGCTTTAATCGTTTAAAACGACACACGCACTTATGCTTAAGAAATACACACACATATATACACGTAAGATAGGTCGTTACCAGTGTAATAAAGAAAATGCAATACCGTAGGTATACATACACATCCAAAAAATAAAGCACATGCGTATACCGAGAAAGAAAGAAAATAAGAGAAATTCTGGCGTATATCTGTATGTATATATGTACGTACGTATCTATATAACTAGAGACGAGTTTCCTCATGCGACAGAAAATGTAGTAACACCACGTACCTTCATCATTTAACATACTCCTAAACCACCGGACCCATACCGTGAAGTTTCTTTATCGTTAAGGTTCCCTAAAACCATCAAAACCATATTATGTAAAACTTGTTGCCCATTATTTGATCTTTAGAGCTTATTCTATACTCCATTCTTGCGGTTATATTTTATGTTGGTAGCCTTTATTGATGAACCTCTGTTCTCCTCTAATTCCGTTCCCGACATATTCATGCGAGAACATATATACGCAGAAACATGTATATCCTTTGCAGACCCATTTATTATACACCTCTATAAAAATGGTCACTAGGTTGGAGCGTAACATCTTGCAGAATTTTCTCTCCTTTCAAAAGACGCTTGGGCAATACACGGAAGAAAACAGGAACTCCCACTATTTGAACATATTTCCATTATATTTTCTGATTTCGTTGTCGCACCTATTCACGACATGAATTAAAAATGTTATGTGCTGCATGCCATGCCTGTCTAAGAGTTATTAGCTTTGAAAGAAAAAAAAAATGAACTGAAAAACTTCTCTACGTTAAATTTTGTCCATTTTTTCTTTGCCTATTGAGGTGCACTAAATATATACCACACGGTTCTACTGCGGCTGCGATTCCGTTCAATATCTGTTCAAACTTGTATTCCCGTGTTTTATGAATATTCTTGTTAGTCGAGTCAGCAGCACTGTAAGATGAATAGTATAAGATATTTTTAATATTTTATATCTTTTCATTTTATTCTCTTTCAAGGCTTTCATTTAGTTGCGTTTATATTTTTACTTATCAACGTACATGCATTTAACTACATATACTTCAACTACTTACAAAGAGCAGAAATAAATGTAATAAATATATTTTTTCTGGGAAACATTCCTAATCCTCCACCTGGGTTGATCTTGGCAATGTTGTGCACAGTAACATTCAATCTCACATCAGAATGAATATGAAATCATGTTCAGATGTGATTTCGTTGATAGAATTTAGGGGCATTTTCAGTCATTCAGTGCTTCAGATAATGAAATTATTTGATTAATTGTGGGTTATCTGGCGTCACAACTACCAGGGTCACCGACGCCGTCAGATAATGAAAAAGAGGAAGTTGGAGTGTTTGGAGAGCAAGATAAAGAGAACCAGCAAATAATGAAGTACAAGGATCTGAAGGTGGAATAGCGAGAACACTCCACAACTGCAACAAAAAGTACCAGAGGTGTTGGACAGCACAGGCTGAGGAAAGGAGGCGGGAATGGAGGTACAGTAAAGGGCTGAAAAGAGGATGCAGCTACGGTACCGAAGGGACGCTGCAAACACCCTTCAGTAATATGCCTTAGGGGACAACACCATGATTTCCGTACTCCCTTTGGAATGGAATATAGAGTTTAGGCCAAAGGCCAAGCACTGGGACCTATGAGGTAATTCAGCGCTGGAAAGGAGATGGAGAGAAGGCAGGTTTGAAAGGTGTAACAGGAGGAAAACCTCGCAGTTGCATTATGAAATAATTGTTAGGAGAGGGTAGATAGCAAGGTGGGGTAAGGTTAACTCATTTCTTTACTTCGGTAATTTACTTACTCACCTGAACACATAAATATTCATGTGCACAGTCATAAAACCGCACAGACATATTCACACAGTATTATTATTATTATTATTATTATTATTATTATTATTATTATTATTATTATTATTATTATTATTCAGAAGATGAACCCTATTCTTATGGAACAAGCCCACAGGGGCCATCGACTTGAAATTCAAGCGTTCAAAGAATATGGTGTTCATTTGAAAGAAGTAACAGAAGGTAACAAGAAATACAGAAAGAAGAGATCGGTTATTAGAAAACAAAAAAATAAATAAATAAATGAACAAGCTAATAAATAAGTACCTAAAAAATTTGAAAGTTTAAATTCCATTCACAGAAATATGAAACACGAAAATGTTATTTGTTCAAAACCCACTAAAATATTGGTCTCCACACGGAACTGGAATAAAAGATGGATCTCCAATAATCTAAAAGACCGTGAATCACTTAATCTCCTTGAATACGACAAAACAAAGCTGGATAAAGTATTCAGGTCAAACAAAAACAGACAACAAGCTTTCCGACTCACTCAAAGGGGCGATTGTGTAATATGCTAGATTATGGAGGATTATACAACGTGGAAAATGTATTTGAGTGAATTTATGTATGCAAAGGCACGTATACGTTTGTAAGTCGGTGCTTATGCATATCCTTAACATTAAGCCGGTTTCTATAAATAATGGTTGTACATACGTACACCACAAATACACACACACACAGAGAGAGAGAGAGAGAGAGAGAGAGAGAGAGAGAGAGAGAGAGAGAGAGAGAGAGAGAGAGAGAATACGCCTTACGTTAAGGGTATGGCCTAAAAATCGCACAATGAATAATTGAAGGATCGTTAAAAATTAATACATTTATACAGTATATATATATAGTATATATATATATATATATATATATATATATATATATATATATATATATATATATATATATATATATATATATATGTATATATTATAAAAGGACCTTATTCAAACTGGATGGTATTTAATGGAGTTTTTATTCAAAATACCATCCAGTTTGAATAAGGTCCTTTTAGTAATTCTACTAATGCACAGAACAATTGTGTATGTGATAAAGTTAATATGTATATATATATATATACACATGTATGTATGTACGTATGTATGTATAGGCAAGTGTGTGTGTGTGTGTGTGTGTGTTAGAAAAGCTTAACTGATCCATTTTAATCATACACCATGGTAACGACAAGGGCCATGATAAATAAAGCGAAATTCCAATTATAAACTTCTAATCCATGTAGCAATCAAATTGGGAAAAAAGGAAGGCAACAATGCCATTGGATAGATTCACTGTTATATATACCAGACAAGGAAGTTCATTTAATTCAACAGCAGCCATCACAAGGAAAAATTTCGACCAATTAAACAAACATGGAAACCACACAAACACAATGTTCCAACACGTCATCTGAAATATTGCATATTACGAAACAACGCTCCTCAGTTTCTCCCTTCCCAATTTCTCTTGCGCCTAACTACAAAGCCATACCTTGAACTCATTGAAACTACCAAAGGCTATGTAGTATCGTACGTCAGAATGGCAAACATACATACATACATACATATATAATATATATATATATATATATATATATATATATATATATATATATATATATATATATATATATATATATATATATATATATAGCTATATAAACCACATATTCATATATATATTTGTGTGTGTGCGAGACTACGACTGTACAGGTAGATAGCTACGTGATATAAGTTTATTGTCCATTATACAGTTATTAAAATTACAAGTTCTTAAATAAATATGGTGCAACAAAAGAACACAAGAAGTACAGATATAAATTTTAAGAATTAGAAAAAAACAACCAAAACCAGAAAAAATTAAAACCATACTGTAAAACATTTTCAATATTTTACCTTTTATAAATAAATATTTAAATGAAACTAAATAAAAAAAGGTTTGGATTCAAAATACAGTTCCACTGACAGATATACAGGAGAGGAGAATTAGCTGTTATTAGAACCGAATACTGGTCTGACTTTTTGGTAAAAAAAAAAAAATATATATATATATATATATATATATATATATATATATATATATATATATATATATATATATATATATATATATATATATATTATATATATATAAAGGTAAATTCCACGGAGGAAAATTGAAACAACAGAGTGGTTGCTAGGCCTTTCGACACAGTCTTTTACCAGCAGACTGAAGAGAAATATAAAAGTAAGTTTACGAGAAAGCTCGTATAATTGACAAATGACATACAGATATTCCTGAGGATGGGGATTGTAAAGGAAGATGCACCTGGAATCCAACACTTATTATATTCTCCTTTTGGTAAACAATGACAATTTTGCAAAATGAACATTTAAAAAAAATATTAAACAAACGAACACACAGAAAATATATATAAGCTAACTAATTAGTAACAAAGTCAGTGAATTTATCTATAAGATCATTCTTGAACATGTACTAATCCAGGGGTAAAAATAATACATGCCAGGGCTAAAGTTGAAATTACAGCTGGAAGTAAGCTGTATAACTGCAGATTCTAAAAGATTTTGTGAAGAGAAATCTTTCAATCTGGCAATCACTGAACTGTCAGTCCAATTGATCCTGTGGGAGTTTTCACTTAAATGAATGAATATTGCATTGGATGTTTGCCTAGCTTTGACAAAATACTTATGCTGTTTAATTATCACTTTTAAATCCTTACTAGATTGGCCTATATAAAAAGAAGAGCAGTCCAAGGCTGGAATTTTATCTTGAAGATAAAACAACTGACTACTAATTAGTTACCTTACATATATTTTCTATGTATGCGTATGTTTACTATTTTTTTTTGAAGATGTTCATTTTGCAAAATCGTTATTGTTTACCAATAGGAGAATATATTAAGTGTAGTACTTTTATAAATATGTAATCAACTTAATCACTCCAAGGTCATTTTTAGTGGTCAGTCTCTTCCCCTGTCTAATACTTTAATTAACTCCTCCCTGCTTTTAAGCCAGTTGGGCCTAATCTTTTGAAAAATTTCTCAAAGATTTACCTTTGTTTTGGAAGGTCCACTAATTCGTCAACTGTGTTGGATTCCAGCTGCATCTGTTCCTTATAATCCCCATCCTCAGGGATGTCTGTATGTCATCTGTCAATTATACGAGCTTTTTTATAAACTTACATTTATATTTCTCCTCAGTCAGCTAGTAAAAGACTGTGTCGAAAGGCCTAGCAACCACTCCGTTGTTTCAATTTTCCCCCGGCATTTGCCTTTATTTATACATTCATCATGTTCTACATCTTCGTGACTCACTTGTTATACATATATACACACACATATATACACAAACACACACACACATATATATAACTGTAGACATTTACAAACATTAAACTACAAATGCTGTTTAATATCCAAGTCGTTCTATCTTGGAAATAATAACGAAGGGGAATAATAATTTATAAGTGTTTAGTCATTTGGGGGATTCGATCCACTGACAGCAACAACCTCCGACTTCACCAACGAGTACTCTACCGTTCTGCTTTCAACAGAAGAGTACAGTACTTGTCAACAGACCGGCAGAATACTCGTCACTGAAGTCGGAGGTTGTTGCTGTTGGAGGATCGAATCCTCTAAAGTGACCAACCACATACAAATTATAATTTCCCTTTGGAATTATTTTTGAGATAGCTTTATGTTTGTGTATATAAAAATGTCATGGTGATGTGATAAAAATTCATATATATATATATATATATATATATATATATATATAAATATATATATATATATATATATATATATATATATATATATATATATATATATATATTTATAATATATACATCTCCAGTATTCTCATCCAGGCTTTGGATTCTTTATGTTTATCTATAAAAGTAATGCAAACCTTTTTCTATTCGGAAATATTTATTCACACAGTATCTACAGTAAAAATACAAATATGCCAACAGCGTATGCAAGTGAATGAAAGGCCGCAAATACTTACATAGGGGAACATGTAAAACTGTACTTAAACGAATGAAAGAGTTTTATAAAACCTGAATAGCATATTTCCAGAGCAATGGCATATTTTAAAAATGATACAATATTCAATAGGAAGTAACGAGCTGCATAAAAATGAAGAAAAAAACGAAAAACAAAGGAAAAATACAAGGACAAAATTAAAGGAATCATAAACAACTATTCAAACTGGAGTTAAATATTCAGGAAATCTTTCCATAGCTCAAAGGACAGGCACAAACAATAAAAGATGAAAGAAAACGGAAAAAATCTGGAAAGTCAGGAAGTAGAAAACGAAGGGGCGTATGAGAAAATCCCTGAAAGAGTAAAGGACCAAAAAATCAACTCTGAAAACAAAGGGATTAGAGCAAGTAAAAGTAAGGGAGAGGACGAAAAGGCGAAATGGTTTAAGTCTGAAATACTGGAGGGAAAAGTCTCGGTAATATATATATATATATATATATATATATATATATATATATATATATATTGCATACATATACACAAAAACACACACACACACACACACACACACATATATATATATATATATATATATATATATATATATATATATATATATATATATATATATATATATATATATATATATATACTGACAAGGCAGGGGTATTTATATCACTGTTAGCTATGCAAGTTGCGTGAAAAGTTTAAAAGTAAAGGGGAAATCCAGTATCATGCATACATAGACTTAGAGAAAGCTTATGGTACAATCGACAGACCGGCAATGGGAAGGGTGTTGAGGATGCAAGTTATAGAAGATAAATGGTTGAGAACTATTAGGAGTGTTAACGATGGAAGCCGAGTTTTTTCTGAACATGTAGAAGACAGAGTGATTCGTTTGGTGTCGGGTGTGTTTCGTCTTTATTGGCTGTTCAACATTTTGAATGACGGAAGAAAAATAAGGAACAACAGATGTATGGAGAAGGTAAATAAAAAATACGTTGTCCTACATGGATGGAAGTGCAAGAAGGATGCTTAATTTAACAACTGCATCTCAGACTAAAAGATGTATAGAAAGAGATGCTTTCTGAACTGAATGCAGTCATGGGTCACTGACGTGAATATTCTGAGTATTTTGAAATGTTTTCACAGTGGAAGCAACTAGAGCGGTACAGATAAATGACCAAAGATTAAAAATAGTCACATATATCTAGCGTTTGTGGAAGCCACTTCTGAGGGTGTAAGGTGAGCAATTAAGAGGTTGAAGGAGGGAAAGACACCAGGAGTTCATGGGATTACTACTGGAATGCTACCAAGACAGAAGCTATAGAGGCAATCTGAAGTTATTGAGGAAGAATACTTTAAAAGCTGTTGAGAGCAATTAAAGGCAATTACGACAGAAACGCAGGGTGTTTGAATGTCCAGCTTGGAGTGTGACCAGTTTGTTGCAAAGGTGAATTCTGAGGCATGGGTGTGCTGTCTTTACGGCTATTCAATATCATTACGGATAGAGTGATGCGGTATGTCAGAGAAATAGCATAAAACTTAAGTACATCGTTTCAGCAAAACAAAATGAGCTGTGGATGATTATAATGTGGTTACCACTGTAAATGGAGACCTGGAAAATGGGGCAATGGATGTCAACATGAAAGGTAGAAGAATGGGAGATGTTGGTTTATATGTCTGTTTGAGAGTAAATACAATGAATAATGGTAGGATGCGAAAAGAGGGAAGCCTCAGAGCAGGTGGAGTAAGAAAGGCAGCAGGGCATGTGCAAATGATTACGGACACTTGCAATTTCTATGGAAGCCAAGGTGGGAATGTATGAAGGAACTGCTGAGCCAACTCTCCTACAAGGAAGTGAAGAGTGGATGTTGATCCAAATGAAAGAGAGCAGGTCAGATCTTTTGAGATGAACGGTCTGTGTAGTATGAATGGCAAAAGAAAATTTTAAACGGGGAGAAATTAGGATATACACAGACGAAGTGGCGATAAAGCGGTTAACGTTAAGTGAAAGGTTTGATCTAAGCGTTTGGAGATGGCCGAGTATGAAGAAAGAAATTGCCAAAATACGCTGGTGAAGAGTGCACGCATATTTCGGAAGTGTTTGGAGGAAAGGCACAAAAAGTGTTGCATATATGGTTCATAAAAGGTGCTTGAGAGGGGTGAATTGTGCAGTGCATGTTGGGGTTCGCTGCACAACTAATGATCCTTTGGTGCAGATGCATGAAGGGGTTGATGTTGTGCAAGTTGACGATTCTGCAGTTAATGTAGCAATGCCATTATGCTGTTTCTTGTATGCTGCCAACTCCACTTAGGGAAATGGCTTGAAGTCAAAACATTTTCATATATACTTCTATTCATTACCTTACGAACATAAAAAGGTGAGGATAAATTTAGTTACATTATTTATTCATTAAAATAGACGTATAAACAAATTGATGGGTATAATGTTGAGAAATGGAGTGGCTAGAGATATATCTGTTCATATTCGGATGAAGCACATGTTTAATTGGAAGTAAGATCAATTTGTGGAATGAGGGTGAAACTGTGGCTGTATATGTAATTATGACAATGGGGTACCTTACGATAAAGATTACTGAAGTGTAATTACAGAATATGAGAGAAGCGATCAAGTATGGGAAGGGTATGCAGGAGGAAGAATAAATTAGTCCATAAGAACGAGAGAGAGAGAGAGAGAGAGAGAGAGAGAGAGAGAGAGAGAGAGAGAGAGAGAGAGAGAGAGAGAGAAATTTATGGTAAATAATGGTAATACTGTAGAAGGGGAAAATATGAGGAAATACTTTAAAAACAACAGGTGTATAAGGAAATACATACCGAAGGAAAGGTAAATCAGGATAGGAATGAAGAATGAAAGAAGCAAACGGGAGAAATGCTGTCTTAGGATAATGTAGTCTTGGGTCAACAACGCGGGAATTTTGAAGATATATGAAGAGATTAGAACAGAGGCAGAGGTGAATGACACAATGGTGTTTTTCTTACGTGGGACTGGAGTTAGTGGATACAAAGAAGAACCAAGCTCAAGATTAGTGCAACATTCATACTTAAGCTGCTGAATCAGTAATGAGTCCCCACTGCAGAAAACTTTCTAAACTTTCATCCCTTCACACACCACCACAGACGGATCATCAGAGGCTTGTCATAACACACTATGCAATTCACCTCCATCTCAATCACTTTGTGGGTCTTTCTCTCTTCCTCCTCCTAATACTTCAGAAGTATATCTATACTTTCTTTACCTATGCTAACATTTTGAGCACATCTGACGCATTTCTCCACATATTCTTATCCTTTCAGTGCTTCTAAAGGCACTGTGCACTTCAGCAGCTTAAACTTTCTTATACCATATTCAGCACCAAACTTCTAAAACGCAGCGATGACTCAGTAGTTCCTAATGCACACAATTATATAAATATGTATGTATATATATATATATATATATATATATATATATATATATATATATATATATATATATATATATATATATATTGTGTGCGTGCACGCGTTCCTGATATTTATGGATGCGTAAGTACAGGTGAACGAATACTACATAAGAGCTTCGAGAAGACTACTAAACAGACTATCATGAATATCTCATTATTTTCACAAAAGAACAGATTAAAGTATGACCGAGCGTACGTAGAAAAGTAAGGGAGTTTCTTCATAAAATGATTATTACTGTCCATACTGAAAGCTTTCTACTTAATAATAATAATAATAATAATAATAATAATAATAATAATAATAATAATAATAATAATAATAATAATAATAATATCCGGATCACTACAAACATTCACCAGTATTTCATTTCCCTTCATTTTTTTATGATACGCATATGTCTGAATTCTAAATTTTTTATTAAACATCCGTCATGGTTTATCCCTCAAAGCAAATAATTAAAATTCTAATATAATATATGAAGCAAGAAATAAAAAAGCATAAGAAACAAAACGAAATACACAAGACTTCTAAAGCTTCAAGATCCGTGTTTTAGATTACCGTTATCTTTATGATGGCAATTTAAATAATGCACTTGAAAACTTTTTCGGAGAAAATATGAGAGCGCAATTTAGGACTATGCCTACGAAACTATCAAGAACTTAAGGAATCACTTTTCCAGGATCCTAAAGTCTACTAAATTTTCTGTCAAAAGACTTTTACTGCTTGATAGCATCAATCTACAGTGTACATCAGCATAAGAACTAATCACCAAACGCTGGTAGGTACGAAACAGATGCTTTTGTTAGGTTCTATAACCTCAAAAAATTTGTAAATGTATTGTATTTTGATTTGTAAAGCTTCTGTGTATAGTATACCCAACTACAGTCAGTACCTAATGTCTGATCAGGACATACGAATTGTCAGGTAACTTAACTTTGAAGGATAAGTCCCGTCTCCCA
>NC_089799.1:28709613-28812113 GCF_040412425.1 Macrobrachium rosenbergii | reverse complement strand
AGCTCGATTTAATTATTCATTTCATTAGCGACTCCTTAACGGAATGTAGAGTTTATTTTAAAAGGTATATTTTTACTTTAAATAATTTTGTTTGTTTCAATGATGAGAATGGTTTATTGAACTCAAAGACGAAACGTCACATATACGTGACAAATTATTATTCCTCTTCATCTTCACAAGCAACTGATTTGATTGACTTTCTGAAATTAGGCAGGCAAGCCAAGCAACGGGGCACTATGGGCCATTCGGTGCTGAGGACAGTGAAAAGAGGGAATTGGGAGTTATAGACAGCAGGGTAAAGAAATCCAGAAAATATAGGAAATGAAGTACAAGGATCTGAAGGTGTTAGACTGCAAGACTGAAGACAGGAAACGGGAATGGAGGCAAAGTACAAGGCTAAAAAGTGGATGCAGCTACGAGCCGTAGGGATGCTGCAAAAACTCTACATTGCACCTAGGGTTTCTTTCCCGGGATCCCGGCCATATTTAGCTCAGTTTTGTTTCCCGGAATCTGGTTTCAAATCCTGGGGTTTTCACTTTCATATTTTTTGTAAAATTTACATTCAATAATGTATAAAAAAAAAAAAGCCCGGGGAAGAGAGATTTCAAGTTTCAAGAAGAGCTGCAGTGAACAAGTTCAACTACAACCAGGTGCTTGGTTTCTTACAACATTCCTACACCATGGCTTTTCACACTACCAAACTAAGAACAAGGCTGACAAACAAAAGTGTTGACTGCTTATGCTTCCTGAAAAGTTATTTCATGAACAACATAGCCTGAATTCACGAAAAGATAAGACAATCGTAAGGCCTACTATGCTCATCGTAGGGCTAAGAACTATTATCTACTATTCCCTATGAACTATGATGAGTTTAACTGGACTTGCGATCATCTTATCCTTTCAGGTATTCCATTTCCACCAAGAATGTGCTAATGTTACTCACGTATTGAAAAATAAAGAGACTTTGTCATGCTGCGTATCATTTTACTCCCTACTAAGTTAGGAAAATCATATAATTCATCTCTCTGTTCAAGCTTCCAGTTTTAAACATGATAAAGATTTCCACAGTTGAATAAAAACGCATAATATGCAGTATGCAATTCAACAAGTACCAGGAGATAATACCGGGATTTCCCGGGAAGGATCAAACTTGTCCCGAAATCCCGGGATACTGAAAACCTCCTAAAACAAGATACCCTAATTGCACCACGCGAGATGCAGTGACGGCACTAGGTCCTAAAGGGGATCCTAAAAAAAGATTTCCAAAGAAATCAGCCTAGTGCCACGGTTCTCAACAGACGACGTGGCCGAGGCAACTACTGCGTGGTTAGAAAACTGGAGAGAACATCGAAGCAATACAGAAAGGATCATCTCGATTTGGGCACCTTTGATTGAAGTACAATATCTACGATGCTGTTTCAAATTTATTAAACTCTAATTCTGCCGAAGGTGTTTCCCCAATACGAGCCATTTATAAGAATTTTCAGCACAGATTACTGGACAATGAAATTCCTTTGAAGAAACGTTGATCTCAAGTTGCTAGGAACCCGAATAAGTACTACAAAAGACAGTTTAAAATCTCAAGTGTCATTTATTGATCTGAGTGTATTATGTAATTTTGCAAACCACACTTCTTTCATGTATGATGTATGTATGTAATCTAACTGGTGCTTACAAAGGTGAATAAAATAAACAATACGGATAATATACCATATATATATAAAAGTATATATAAAATTTATATATATATATATATATATATATATATATATATATATATATATATATATATATATATAATATACTTATAACATATATACCAATTGGCTGTTTCTAGTAATAGGGTTAGCTTCAGAGCGCTACAATCAGCCTTTAATTGCCAAATCTGCAAATAAAAGTTTCATAACTTCCCGTTTCACATAGCTACACAAGGACTTTGGGGGGATCACCAGCTATCCGTCAGATTCATTTCAAACACTGCGCCTCTCACCGCTACCTTGTACAAGTTCGCATTCCTGTTCGATACCACCTCCATCTAATCTAAATGAAACACTTTCTCCTTCTCCCCTTCCCCATTCCTCCACATATTACAGAATTACATAAACTTTTCCCCAACCAACTGTACACGACTCAATCCACGTGAATCAACTATCTTAAAGCAGTGATTCATCATTTCGCCCATACTAACCTTTGGACAGCATCCTTTCCTGTGACTTTCTACACTAAACCATTATATCTTCATATGCTTAGTAACATACATTACCAAGTAGTTCATCTCACTGGCTCTACCTTTTGCCTCTCGTGTTCAATCAGCATTGGCATTCACTTCCATGAAGAGGATGCTGCTCAACAATCCCTTCATACTGCTAAGTCCAGAATTGTCGCCGAAACCCTCAGGCCATCCTCGCTTCAAGGCAAGACTCTACAAGATGAACCGAGACTCTCAGGAAACAGATCCAGCGCTCCTGATTCAAACAATCTTTTATGCATTTTTCAGAAGATATTTTGTGTCCTTGTCTGAACTGTAAGTACTGATGTACGTAAGGCACTGCAAGCTTTCTAACCATATGTATTTGAAATCTCTTCCAAATTTGTATATAGAATTGTTAACCATTCTTCAGGTGTGAGACAACACATCTGACTCTGTTGTCCCCTAATGTCAAATGCTACTTTTCCACTCGCAAGAGTTCTTGACCTGTCAGAGATTTTGTCAATAAATTAAAATACCTTGAACCTGCCTCTTACTCGCCGCCTCGTTATAATACATTCTAACAATCCTCTCTTCTTCCAAATCCATCGCTTCTTATACGTTGCTACTTCCCTTGTTTCACATATCTCTTCGTCTCCCCTTTTCTCTAATTCTACCTTCATCCGTATTATTTACTCTGAAATACCTAAGCGAACCAAATGTGTCCATTTCTCATCCGTCCATACTCATCTTAGGCTTTCTTATAATAAAAATACTCAAAATCTTTTGCCAGTATCTGAAGCTTTTTTTCTCAATCACCAAACAATCCACAATTCTCAGCAAACATCCGTCATTCTTCAACTGATCTACAAGTTACTAATGTCTGATCCAAAAACTTTGTGGCATATAACAAAGATTATATATATATGTACAGTATACATATAAAATATATGCAAAATATATACATATATATATAATGTTACAAGATACAATCCTTCCTACAAACGATAATGAGAGGCCGAACAAAGACAAAAACTTGTTTACGAGAGAGAGAGAGAGAGAGAGAGAGAGAGAGAGAGAGAGAGAGAGAGAGAGAGAGAGGAGTATAGAAATACTCTTCTTTTCCTTCTTTTGTTTCCTTGTTGTGTGTCCCCTATGAACGGGCGACGTTTAATTAGTATCGGTTTTTCATCCTAACTTTAAAAGGAGCTAAAAAGAAATAGTCGATATTGGAGAATGTGTCTCCAGAGTATCTTTTCCTCCCATATTTTCCGCCTTTTCAAGACGTATTTCGTCTCTCTTTCCCTCTCTGTGCACTTTTATACGTGCGCGCACACACACACATTCTCTCTCTCTCTCTCTCTCTCTCTCTCTCTCTCTCCTTGCGTGAGGGTTCCAACTTTGTTCTGAAATAACTTTACTGTTTTTCCATCTTTTGCAGACTTTTTTTTTTTCTCTTTCAAAATTTCATTCTTGCTGAAAACCTTCAACTTTCTACCTCTCTTTCTCTCACTAATTTTTTTTTCTTCTGTTTCGGTGTCTCCCTCTCTTTCTCTTCCTCTAGACGTTCCTCCCGCACATTTTTCCCCTTATGCAAATTCCGATGCTTCACTCTCTGTGCGGCTCTGCGAAAAGTAACCGAAGAAAAATATTGTTTCGGATACACATTTGTTTCTGGATTTCTAAGTCCTTACGTATGCGAGTTGCGATGCTTTCTTTTCCTGTAAGTGATTTTCATTCAGTTTATAGAAAGGATAGCCTTTGAAAAAAGAAAAATTCTTCACTATCTACTTAATTTTAAAAAACTACTCTGCACTCTGCTTCAAAGTTTTCCGCTTAATTATAGGAGAAACTGTTTCGCATAAACATGCCGCGTTTGCTTGTTATTGTCTGTCACCCCAACCAATCCATGGCTTCATCTTCAAACATCAGATACTCTGTGTCTTTAAAGATCTTTTAAAGAACATATTTTCTTTTCTTGCACAAACAACTCCAGAATTTTTCTTTTCATCAAATCTACCACTTTTTATCCTACACCGGTCATATGACCTGCATTTCAAGGACAAATTCTAAAGGTATCCGCTACCTTCGTAGCTGTGGACGTTAACACAGAGGTGTATGTCGCCTGCTTCTTGCCCTAGCAAAGGCATCCTTGGACACTTAGCTGAATAGGAACACCCTACGTCATTCCTACTCTAGTAAACAAAAGTTTCTAGCAATAGGCCTAACTTCATTCTTTCAGCTGTTTACAAACACGAGAGAAGATGTTTTTCTTTTCAGAGCTCTCCTCTTTCACGCCTTTACCTAAATGGGCGCTTCTGCAAGGCAATAAACGAGGCTGCAACGCGAAACTGTTCAGGCTATTTGATATCCCCATCTGACGGCAAACCAACCACTTTACAGCAAGTTTTAACGACACCAAAGTGTTCTAATACAAGACATTAAAATCTTTACTAAACTAAGCTGTAAGCGTAGACAGACACGACCGAAATATAAAATACTAAAACTGTTCGAACTTTTTCCTTTTCCATTTTATCTCACGTGATCGCTCTAACAACCCGAGATCTCGATCCACGAACCAACCTTTTTCTCCAACCGCAGAACGTAGTTGGAAAAAAAAAAAAAAAAAAAAAGCCAGAAAAACTGACCGGGAAAAACTATGGTATTGGATCGGGAGAGTTTCTCTACGATCTCGTTAAACCGGACGTTGAAAAAGTTTTCTCGCCTTCCACGTTATTAAGATCCCTAATGGAGATGTTATTCCTGTGTCAACTTCAAAAGCCAACAGTCATGGCTGTATAAATATTGACTGTCTGTATGAGAGAGAGAGAGAGAGAGAGAGATTCCTGTTACGAACTAGTACTACCTTGTAGAAACAAACAACACTACGTATTTTCTGAGGTAAATCTTCTCCCTTCTCTTTACCTCACGTAGGTCTTGCGTAATCGCCATATAAATATAGAAAGAGGCAGACTCCTAAACTATGTGTTGCTGCTGATGTTTGTTTGGGGAAGCCTTCAGTAGTTTAGCACTACTGTTGTATCTCCATTTCTAAGGACTTATGAGTGCAATAGAGAAGAAATTCTGTACTGCATGCGTGAGTTTACACTCTCTTCTGAATAACATGTACACGCTCGATAATATATGTAAAGGAGCTTGGCTCGCTACGCGCGTTGGAACTCGGCGCTTCTGTCTCCCCTACCCTCCGGATCCCATACCTACCCCGCCCCCACCCGGGGCGGACAAACAGGTTTTCAAGATGAGGGTAGATGTCTCCCCTACCCTCCCGTTCCCCTACCTACCCCGCCCCCACCCGGGGCTGACAAACCAGTTTGCAGGGGGTGGGTGGCTGTATCATGTCTCCCCTACTGTCACCCGGGGGAGAACAAACAAAATGCACTCAGATTTTATTATATATATATATATATATATATATATATATATATATATATATATATATATATATATATATATATATATATATAAATCAGTATATATGTTAGGCAGAGCAGAAAAAACGGGTTTGGGAAACACTCTGTTACACATCCGCACGCACATGCACACACGCACACGTGGATTATATATAACATATGTATGTACGTATGTGTGTATATATATATATATATAAATATTTATATATATATATAATATATATATATATACACACACACATATACATAGTGTGAATACATGTCTGTATACAGGGTTTTATAGATCTATTGGCTGCGCAAAACTTGGGAAAAGTGGAATGAAAAATGAAGCGTTTAATCTCGAAGTAAGTGGCAGACCAACCTTTTGAAAATGGAAGAGTACAGCTATTAAGAAGAACGAAAAGAAGGAGACAATCCAAAACACGTGTCATTTTTTTCATTACTGTCTATTCCATCAATGTTTCTACAAAGAAAAAACCTTGATATAGAATTCGTATTTCCGTCGTTCCTAGTCACTTCCTTCTTACAGAATGCTCAAAATAACAAAAAATAAAAACAACGTAATCTACCTTTAAAGAAAAATTCACATATTAGTTCCTTAAGTAAAATGATAATACGAGAATTCAGTGCTCTGTTTTGGCTATATGAAAAATAATTAAATAATACTGTTGCATTTCAGTTATTTGTGGTAAAGCATGGGCATAAAAGTAACCTAGTTGCAGAGGTCAAATGAATAAATAATTCAATGCATAACCTTGGCCACGAAAATACATTCTCAGCACGATTGATGTTACAACTGTCGCTGATAATGCGCTTTGATAAGAAATCATTGGCTTTATTTATTTACCTGTCGGAGGTATGTGCACGAGAGTCGTGTCAGACACACGGTACCTTTTCATTAGTAATTTTAGGGTTCAAACGTGTGTATGTGTAGCTTCTTAGCACGTTATGGTTTTTCGTTGTTAATGTGTGCAGGTTTTTAGTTTTGTGTGTGACTACAAGCGTATTATCCCAATGTGAATGACAGGAGTTTGATTGTGTGTGTGTGCGTGTGTGTATGAGTGTTTCTTTGAATACTAGATTTTTTCAAGGGACATATGGTTTAACATCATTAGTTAACGCGTAATTATTTAAGCGGGCTCTTCTGAAATTTTTACAAGGGAGAAGACAGAGCTTCATAGTTCTATATGAGTGTTTTACTGAGTTTCTGCACGTTCACACAAAACCATTTTGGCTTCAAGATTATATAACAGCGCCAGTTTTCTTTCCTCATGAAAAGGCAATCTTCTATCAATATTATAACCCACAGACAATACACCCGAAGATAGGGACGTTATTTTGCCATTTTGTCCATATGTTCGTAAAAGATAAGTTCTCTAATACCAATTTCATTGAGTTAGGTCACATGGACTATTTTTTCAATCAAAATGGCATTATCACTATTTCTAATAACGTCTGGTTGTAGTTGTACTCTTATGAAAAGAGAATAATTGAATAAATTTTGCTAGCTTAATTTTCTCGAGTTTTTATTGAAACTATCCACAAACCCACGAAGGTTAGGTATATGAAGAAATCATTTTCATAAAATCTTCAAGTCATAAGTGGGGGAGAATCACAGTGAGTGAATCAAAGAAAGGAGCTGTCTCACTTAAAAATGACTGAAAATGGGTGGAGTGTCTATGGAAGTTCAGTTTCAGTGCGTACGGGACTGTTGAGCCAAGTCTCCCTAAAGGAAGCAAAGTTTGAGTGTTGAAGTGTAATAATAAGGCAACAGGTTGTGGAAGTATGTCTACACAGTGCATGAGGAGTAAGGGGGATTAACAGAGCGATTTATTATATTTTTATCTATGATAAAATGACCAGCGTAGTTAAAAAGACATATAAATTATTTGAGGTATTAGATGAACGCTGTGGCAGAGGTGCCTAATGGGTAAAGTTGTTATATCTAGAAAGCATAATATTGAAGGTCCGATAGAAGAATGATCAGCATTTCAACGATGGTTACAAGGGCTGAGTAGGGAATATTTGTTGAGCATTTTTCTACATAATGAGGCCTTCCCATTATTCAACAGTTAAATGATTAATAAGACAAACTTTCGTATTTTCTCTCTGCAGGCACATCCTACTGAGGACAACAGTATATCATTGAAATCATACACAGACACACATACATACACTATATTTTTATATATATATATATATATATATATATATATATATATATATATATATATATATATATATACATATATACAAGCAAGAGTGCATGTAAAATACAGATGTATATTTCCTTAAACAGTAGATAACCAAACTCCACTTCTACCAAGAAAAAGAAAAAACAAAACCACGCTTCTCCTCCGTTTCTTAAGGCACAAGCAGTCAGCTCCTTCTCGTGCGTTTGCCGTTATGTGTCAATGGCTGCTTTCATTTCACCAAGTGTGCAAACAGAGGCTGCCAAAAATAAATATTCAGTCGCCGTACCGATGCATATGTAAGGAAAGTGGGAGATTCGCGCTGAATGCGCCTTTGTCATAGCTCTGTTTTCCCTCTTCTCTTTTACTTAGTTTCTCTTTCTCTCTCCTATTTTCTTTTTTTACCAAAGAAGGTGGCATTTTCAGAGATGCCTCATAATAAGTCACTAGTCTTAAATTATGATATTTATACAGAAATATGGAACGCAGCATTACAGGAATCCAAATAATAATAGGTTTATTAAGTACAAATGTAATTTGAAACTACATTTATTACGTGTGTCACTAATGCATCAGTCAAACATAATAACAATGACAATAACAGTCATAATCAATAACGTAATAAATTATAACCATAATTATCCTTATGAAAATATGACGCTAATAACACCAAAAAATAAAATAAATATGAAAAGGATCACTGACAATTCCAAAAAGAACCAGCACAATTTCTGTTATTACCCGTCAAATAAAATGGAAAGAAAAATGACAAGAAAACCAATACTGAACGGAAAGCCATTAAATAAAATGAACATTTACCCTCGATCGCTGGGCTATGCACAAATGACTTTCTCAGCATTAGAAGTTAATGAAGGCTAAAATGTCCTCGGGGTTAAAATTTCCTGGTAATATCAAACATACGAGGTACTTCTCTCGGGTATTGCAAGAGATCATTTCAGTGAAAATGAAAATTCCAGATAGAAATTATATATTCCCGCGTGTTGCTACTGCTACGTATTATTACTAAGACAATATGGAAAGATACACTTCACGGTGACAGCCAAGCCTTTCTGAACGATTGAGTAATTTTCTTAGACAGACGTTCCAACTAATATGGTTATGGACGCCAGAAATGTATTTTCATATAAACTATAGATTATAAAATAAGAAATAATAAACACCTCTAAAACGCTCTAATGACTGGTAGTTATTACTTCCGTTCTCACTTATTTTTGCAAGTTTCTCTTTTTCATTGGAGAACTTGGACTTACTTTTAAACACACACACACATACACACACACACACACACACACACACACACACACACATATATATATATATATATATATATATATATATATATATATATATATATATATATATATATATATATATATATATATATATACATACATACATATACATATACATATGTAAACTGCAACATTTACAATTCATACACATATGCAGAAGGCTACTCAAAAGGGCGTCGAACCCTCTACAAACAATGCACCATTCCCTTCATCACGCAACCGCTCTTCCGCTTCCTGGGTGCTTCTTTCACGACATCTGTTCAACCTTTCTAAATCTTCCTCTCCGCCTTTCTTTTAAATCTTCTGAAATTTCTACTCTTTTCACCATTTATCCACCATTTGCTCCCCAAGACCAAGCCACATAAAAATACTCTAATCCCTCTTTTCATCTACGTTAACAATTTTAACTCACGTATTTCCACTTCTTTCATCCTTTCAAAACCTTGCCTTTCATTTTCTTCCATTTATATTCAACATCTACACTTCACTTTCGTGAAGGACGGTTGTCTGATCAATTCGCTAATCCATTTCAGGGGCTACCCTAGACACTAAGCTTCTTGCTAATCATTTGCACACATCCTGCTACCGTCCTTGATTCAGAGATTCTTTGACTTGCCTCTTCTCTCATCCTACTAACATTCAAAAAATTATTTCTTGTGAAAAAAAGAAATGGAATCCAAAGGTAGATATATTAAAACTACCATATGACAGTACAGTGAAAGAAACCACTGTACAATTAAACAAGAAAACGATAAATATTCTTTTATCTTTCCTTTTAACAATACAGTCAGTAAGAAAATAATGTAGTAACAAAAGCAAAGGGCCCTAGGGTTCATATAATTCCGTGAAGGGGGCATAACACTTCTTACGTATAGTACAGGAAACGATGAAAATTGGATCTGCGCAGTAAGCAGTAAACATACAAGAAAAAAATTATCTGTACGGTGCTGGAATTAAAACAATAGGATGGAGCAAAAAGAGTTCAAATTAATATAAAACTGCAGTGACAAAAAACGAGAGAAATCGAAGGGGCACTCATCAACTCACCACTCGTAAAAGCAAGAAAAGAACCATTCGGCAGCCTACATAAGCTACTAAGTAGTTCTAAAAGAATCATGCCTATTGGATCTGGTCAAAAGGCCAAACCAGGCATTGCAGCTTAATGACTATAAGAGGATTCTGGCAATTCCAGACTGAAGCAAGGGAAAGGATAAGCGAGGACCACGTTAAGGTATACAACACACCATGGACGAGAGCAAGGACTAGAAGATGTATAAACAAGAAGTCACTTGACAGAAAAATTTACGGCCTGCTCCATGAGTAAGATCTCGTGCCAGCACTCAGCTGGTTTAATCTAAAAACAACAACTGACACTGAAAATAATGAACAGGGCAACTGTAAGACAAGAACATTATTTGAAAAAAAAAAAAAAAAAAAAAAAAAAAAAAAAAACTCATTTGTAAATATGCACATAAAAAAAGAAAAATTGAAACAAATTTCACCTAATGGGTCTCTTTCACTTAACAAATATTGATAAAGAAATTTACCCTATATACTGTAACTGTCAAGTTGCGTCTGTCGCCTTTAGTCTTAAGCGAAAGAATTTTCTTAGCAATGTCAGTCTAAAATATTACTGAACAATAATATTCAATGATCTAATCGTTTTTTTATACTGATTATTTAAAAATGAGATTTAAAAATGAAATCTGAAGACAGAAAACAAACCGTACACTCCCTGGTGCCAACTCAATCAAACTTCCACTTTCGTGCCACAGCACCTCACTTGTAATCCCGTCAGCTCATGATTTCATCTTTCAACTTCTTAACTGCATTCTCACACTAAGCCTTTCTATTCTCGCATCATCTCTTCCACCTTCCACAATCGATAAATCCTCAAAACACTAAAAAGGAATAAAGGATGAAAGTGCAGACATACTGGGTTGAAGGCATGCAGTCCTGAGTTGATGGAGTGTTTAGTCCTAGGGACACATTACATACATGCATACATACATACATACATACATACATACATACATACATACATACATACATACATACATACATACATACACACACATCTATATATATGTAAATATATAAATATATATATATATATATATATATATATATATATATATATATATATATATATATATATATATATATATATATGCACACACTAAGGTGCTAATAGGAGCGGAGGAGGTGTAAGAACAAAGGCTATTCTGAATACGAATACGCCTGAAGATCAAAAGCATATAAGCAAGAAAAAACTGATTTATTCAGGATAAACATCAGACATAGAATAAAACACTTTGAATTTGACCCCCAACTGCCACAAATATATAAATTAGTAATAAGAAAATATCTTTAAATTCCACGTACGTACAATGCATGCATTAATGATGGAAATATCCAAGAATAAAAACATTTCAATTTGTTCTTGTTATCCTCTACCTTAAAAATATGATGCACAAGCGGACTACCGATGAAAAACCTGAGGTGTTGACAGTAATTATTAAAAGACCAAGGAACAAAGTATTATATCGGATACTGTCAAATATCCATCGAAATGTCCAGTTTTAGTAGAAATAGTCCTGCACTTCAGAGAGGGTAAAATTACCAGCAGTAATGGTGCAAAAAAGTTCCAATTAGCTGGAACTACGGCACCAAACCGTTCCAAGGACCTTAGATGTTCGTGAAAGTCAACAAAAAGTGTGCTAGCAGAGGAGGAGAATCTGCACTTCTCACCTGTGAAATTAAAAGTGAATAGAGAGAGAGAGAGAGAGAGAGAGAGAGAGAGAGAGAGAGAGAGAGAGAGAGAGAGAGAGAGAGAGAAGCCCTTGTCGAGAGCTCTTGAATTGCAGATAAGCCTAGCATCTATTTTTAGCAACTAGTCTCCGAAATCTCTCTCACTTTCGTTTCTCTCACACACAAACAAGTATACCTATTCATAGGATTTTCTATCGTACAGATAAAAATAAAATAATAAAATAATATAATGTTTTATTTTGATCAGCAAGTGCCTTTTCCTCGTTTGCTATGTTTGGTGCATAATGTTATGTCTTTCTATATCACTTCAGGATTTTTTTTTTCTTAAAAAGGTTCACTGGTTTTTTTACTTAAAATTACGTTTTATTCTATTGCCACCAAATATTCCAAGATAGTCACTGTCTTACGAAAGGGATGTTGAAGATCTAATCAACTTTTTCGAACAAAATCTCTCTCTCTCTCTCTCTCTGTGTCTTTACATGAGAACGTTTACAATAACATGAGTGATATAGAAGTTTGCCGTTCATCCAAAGTAAGTTTGAATTTCAAGGACCGCCTTAATATGTGATATCTGCTCTAGAAACAAAATTTTAGTAACCCGAATCTTTCCTAATCCTTTACATTACTTTCATGTTTTCAAACACCTTTCTTATTTCTTTGCAAGTATAATTTAAATTTAATGAAGGTTATTTCTATCTTTTTATCTATATTTTTTTTTATACATAAAGCGTTCATACAAGTCTTACTGCTTGTTTGCATGCTTTTTCGTCTTACGTGACTTCTGCACCTAAATAGACTTTTAACTTGTTTGTTCCTGCGCTTCTTTTCGATTACTTGAGATTCCCGAGGAGCTCCTCTCCTCCTTTTTTTCGGATTCTGGGATCTATCTTTATCTTACCTTCGGCCTCTGCCCATCACTTGAATTGCAACTCGGAGTCATCCATCAGGGGCCCTGTCTTTTGGAAAATGTTTTCTGATCTCTCTCTCTCTATCTCCCTCTCACACGCACATTATACACAAACACTCGCATACAATCTCTCGGAAAATATTTTCTGATCTCTCCACATCTTTATCTGCGTTGCACTCTCAAACACACTTTATATGCGTGAATGTTCTTTCAGAAAAATGCTCCAGACATTTCTCGAGCCCTCTCCTTACTATAAATACACATACAGATATATATAGTATATACATATATATATGTATATATATGTACATATACATACTTTATATAAATATTAAATATATATATATATATATATATATATATATATATATATATATATATATATATATATATATATATATATATTACAGATATATACAAACACATACATACACGAGTGCATACACACGCTGACTTAGGAGAACAGGCGCAACTTTACGAGAAAAATATAGCCTTTAAAAACTGCAGAATGGTAGGTGTAACGTCACAAGGAAAAACACTGGGTTATAAAAACTGTGGAACAGTACATGTAGGTGTAACATCATGAGGTAAAAAAAATGAGATAGTTTAGACAATGGAAACTAGTGAATTTGAACAAAAAATTGTTAGGGGAGAAAACTGAGGTGTATCAAGAGCTAGGTTATCCTCTAAACCAAAAAGCGTGGTCTTTGAGCCATTACTCTTAAGTTAGCTCCTATTAGTTAATGTTGTCCCTTGATTTACAATTCAAAGGCACGAGGCATATGCAGTCCTGTTCTGAATCCCAAACCAAATTTCGACTGTCTTCATGACTTTAACATAAACTCAAATCAATAAAAGATTAAAAACAGAACCGGTTGCAAAGCGTCCAATATCTTAAAGTAGATAAAAATTATGCCTACCTTCTTGATGGATAAATGAGTTTGAGGATAACTTGTGACAAAAGAAGAAAGCAACACATGAGAGCCTAATCTTTCTTTGGCAGTATGTTTATTTTTCAAATGTTACTTTCCTTTGCATCGGAAATTACAATTTATAGATTGAAAACTTCTCTAAGTAAAGCAGCGACAGTTAGATTCGAAGATTCCATTGTAAAGTTACCCTTAGCTCTGGTCTCACTAACCTCACGAATCTATATATATATATATATATATATATATATATATATATATATATATATATATATATATATATATATATATATATATACATACACACACACACACACACACACACACACACACACATATATATATATATATATATATATATACACACATATATATATATATATATATATATATATATATATATATATATATATATATACATATACACACGTGCATTTATATACAATATGTATAAAGGGTGATATACTTTTTAAAAATCGTAAAACGGGCGTGTATACGGTGTGATTTGCAGTTTCAGAATGATTCTTCAATGCTTTCCACGAGTATTTAGGGGTCCCATTTGCAGTATCTGCAAAATCAGTAGTAAGGCAAGGGAGTATCTACCATTTTTCAGTTTTGTACTTTTGCAGATACTGCAGTCTTCCATTTTAGGGCATACTTCCTATATGAGTGTGACTCTTACACCTTTGTAACATATAGTCAGTCATAGTACTATATCCACGAATTACACCTGGCCTACCAGTCTACGCAGCTGCAAATGTGTACCAAGATCTGCTGGGGCATGTGACGATAGAAACGTTACTCCCAAGGGCATGCTGAAGAACCTGAACGTCCCCCCCCACCCCCCAACCTCCACAACACTGCCCCCATAGAAGTTAGACGAATGGTATAAGAACAACTATTTATATTTTAATGCCCTAACTGCTAGGGACAATATACATGACTTACTCTTCCATCACTTAAAATACTTTAAATAAACTCATTACTGAACAAATACATAAACTCATTATTGAACAAAAGTACAAATAAACTCCTTATGGAACAAATATATAAAATGATCGCAAAATTAATACAGAAAATTCAAGACTTCTCTAATCATCACTTGGCGTGGCACTTTCCACTTGTAATTCTGCCTTCAAGATAACCTGAATCCATATGTGCCACTTGTACAAATTAACTGCCTATCACGCCTCCTCGGCTGCTTCTCTGGCGCAACAGATCCTTCCCTTTTCAGAGGAGGTCTAAGGTTTATTACCTTTTACTTAGTGCTTCTAAAACTATTCTATTTTCATTTTAAATATCTATATCGGTGTTCTAGAAAAAAATTAAATGCAAATTTTTTAAGTACACGTGTATATTTCTTTATAAA
The DNA here is from genome assembly GCF_040412425.1 of Macrobrachium rosenbergii. Taxonomy (NCBI): domain Eukaryota; kingdom Metazoa; phylum Arthropoda; class Malacostraca; order Decapoda; family Palaemonidae; genus Macrobrachium; species Macrobrachium rosenbergii. The sequence goes on along the minus strand of NC_089799.1, from coordinate 28,797,012 downwards.
TATTTGTTCTTTAGGTTTTTCGTGCACCGTGTTTTCCTTATTTTCCTTCATCAGTGAGTAGTCAACGGACTATTCTTGCTAATTCTAACTATCTTTAGTATTTTCTTATTTTCATATATAGTTTCCTTATACTTTCATCCATATATGTCCTTACTTCCATCTAATATGAGGAATGGTCGATTTATTCAATCTAGTTGTGTAACTTCCTTCCATCTCTCTTTTAAATGATATTTAATTTTGCACTCTTTATTGTGTATTCTATCGACTGTTTTTAAACACATGAAAATATACGTTTCCAGAACGGAGGAAAGACAAAATAAAATTACGCAAGAAACGAGAAGGAAGTACAGCAAAGAGTAGAAATAAATACAAGCGCAAAAAAAAAAAAAAAAAAAATTAAGACAACAGGTCAGAGAACACCACGGATGCCAAGAGAACTGGTAGTGCGCACTAACTCAAAGGTACCTACGAATAAAGGTGACTGTGGGTTATTTCCCATCATTGTCTAAATCTAAATAACTACCAGTGTTTAAAAAAAGAGGCAGATTCTCAGAAACTCTTCAGATGTTCAAATCCCATTAATTGGTGTTTCAAAACACAACTTATTAATTTCAAGTCACATCTTAGTCACCTGGTTCCTATTCAAATTTATAACTGACACCGGCACAATTTCAATATAATCTAAACATTCCGTTACCCGTTCAGTTTGTGCTCCATGGCATTCTTTCAACGTACATTAGTTCCTAACAATCTAATTATATAATATATATAAATATATATATATATATATATATATATATATATATATATATATATATATATATATATATATATATATATATATATATGTATATATATATATTTATAATATATCACTACCCTCTACTTTTTTTCGTTCCAGTTTCTTGTAGATTTTCTTTCACTGTCATCATCGCATCAATGCTAAACTTTCTGTTTGAGCTTCATGATAAGCTTACAGATAACGTTCAAATACTTGCATTCTAAAAACATTAGCCACAACTTGGATTCAGTGCTGCTTTTGATTGGTAAACGAAGAGTCTGTTATGTAAACGCTTTTTTAAGCGCCTTCCGTAACTCTCTAGTTTTTCACTACTTGAAAAATATATTATCATTGTTGCTGTTATCATTCACAACGAAAAACAGTTATTTGGAACAAGCCAAAGGAAGACCATGAACTAGCTAAGCTAGCTTCCGCAGAATGACATGCGCTCTTTTGTGGAAAGAGAAACAGACAAAGCAAAGAGTAAAGTTACTTAAGGAAAAATAAATACATGAATATAAAAAAACCTAAGTTTATGCGACTATAAACAAATGATGACAAGAGCAAAAAATATCAAGGGAAACACTATCCTGCAGCTGTGTAGTACAGGTAATGAAACACCTTTGGTGCTGGCCAGTGTGACATTCTGGCACTTCAGATAAATATCAATGCTAACTTTTTGAAAATGAGTACCATGCACTTTTTTCAAAGTTACGGGCAGTAAAGATGATAGCAGAAGTTCTTTGCTGAAATGCAATCTGTTTACAAAAGGTGGTCACAGGCAGTATCTAAAGGCGACGTTGTGAAGCATCACTTCAAGCAAATTAGTTTGAAAGATGATCCAAAGAGGCTCACCAGATCCAGATATAAGAAAATTCCAGCAATGGCAAAACAAAAACTCTGAAGCATGTGACATTAAAACTGTTATCATCTCTGTTGATATAGGAAACATTGCCAGCAAACATAACTTTTCTAGCACCACTGGGTATGTGCTTCAAGCGATACAGAAAGGACATCTTAGTTAACGCGATGACTCTTCCAATATTCCTAATCAGTGCTGGGTACGAAGAGTGAAATGTCGAGTCGAACCAGGGTACGATTTCCTGAATAATGTTGGTGCAAAGTCCAGCATTGTACCTGCTGTTACTTATCACTCAGGCATGGTAATTGTGAATTATGCCACTCTCATTAAATATCCTGTTACCCAAGGTGTCACGGGACCTTGCTTTCATTTATTTGGCATTCACTTCACAAGTGCTCTTTATTTTAATAATTATCATTACTTTTGCTTATTTTTATTTGATGTTATCATGTGGCTTTTATATTTCCCTTCTCCTGGTTCTTGTTTTTCCTTACTCACGATTTTCCTGTTCAGTGGAAGCTTGCTTCGTTTATTCTGTGTATGTGTTCTTATCAAGAATGGTGATATAAATGTTACGATTTTTCTCTTCAACAAATCGCTTTCCTTCATTTCCACTAGCCGTGTCCTAGGTCCTCATACATCCTTTTTTTTTTATCATCATCACCTTCAGTTTTCCTCTTCTCTCTCTTCTTCCAGTTCACGCTTAATATGAACTCGGTTCTCTTCATTTTTTGTGTTCTTTCATCATCTTGACTTTAATTCACTCTTCGCCTCTCTTTTCTTCTACCTCACGATTTTTTACTTTCTCTCTCTCTCTCTCTCTCTCTCTCTCTCTCTCTCTCTCTCTCTCTCTCTCTACTGGCTTAAAGCGAAAAACACATAGAAAAGAGTAGAAATACTTGAGTAAAAAATAAATGTATAAATTTAAACAGCTGTTGACGAGAGCAAAGCATGTTGAAGCAACTATGCACTGAAAGGAAGAATGTTCCACAGCTACGTAGTACAGAGAATGAAAGACCTTTGGTGCTTGCCAGAGTGACATCCTGACACCTCAGCGAAGTGTGCATGCCGAAACGCTCTGAAGATAAGTGCCATGCAATCATTTTAAAGTTGAGGGCAGTAAAATGATAGCAGAAGTCCCTACTGAAATACATTTTTGTGAAAGGCGTCATACACGATATCTCTAGCGACGTTGCAAATCGTAACCACCACTTCAGTCAAATCTGTTGAAAACATAATGATCCGGAAAGGCTCGCCAGATCTACATACGAGAAAATTCCAGCAATGGAGAGACGAAAAAAGATGTGAAGTATGTGACATTAAAATTATTGTCATCTCTGTTGATGTAAGAAGAATTGCCACCAAACTTAACTTTTCTGGCACCCCTGTGTACAGCTGGGTATGAGCTTCAGCAGATACAGAAAGGATATCTTGCACTCAAAGTTTACGCGAAGGCTCCTCCAATATTCTTAATCAGTGCTGGTATGACGAGTGAATCATGGAGTCGGGTCTGGGTACGAATCCCTGAATAATGTTGGTGCAAAGTTCAGCGTTGTTCGTAAGGCTTCCTGTATCTTGATGCCAAACTATTAATTTCATTTACTTCAGATGATTAATTGTGCGTTGTTACAATATTGTTTACCTGCTGTTACTTATCACTTAGAAACGGCAATTGTGAATTAAGCCACTCTTATTAAATATCCTGCTGCCTTAACGTGCCATAGGACATTTGCCTTCATTTATTTGTTACTCATTTCTCAGCTACTCTCTATCTTTGTATTTATCATTATGTTCCGTATGTGTGTGTGTGTGTGTGTGTGTGTGTGTGTGTGTGTGTGTGTGTGTGTGTGTGTGTTTTCACACCGCGAATGATAATATCAATTTGAAGATTCTTCTTTTTCAACACACTGCTTTCCTTCATTTGCATTAGCCCACTCCTAGTTCCTCTTCCATCTTTTTTTTTTTTCCGTTTCGTCATCATCACCATCGCAATTTTCCTCTTCTCTCGTCTACCACTTCAGGCTTAATATGAACTTGGCTCTCTTCATTCTTTTTATTCTCTTTCATCATTGTGACTTTCAATTCTTTCCTTCTCTCCCAGTTCTGCCTCTCGTTCTTTGTCCCCCTTTCACCTCCAGCTCTCTTAGCTTAAAGGGTAACACAGAACAGGGTGCCCGTCTTTATTTCATGGTCCGGAAAAGGAGTGAGGCTTAACCCAAATCTGAGATTTGGGTGGTATGTAGAATAACGTTCAGAGGCTACACCTGATAATACAGTCCTCCACTCGACTGACAGAGAAGAATAACAGCTGTTCTGAATTTCTTAAAACCTCCAAAAATAACGTTACCAGATCAATTATTCAGAGTCGGAGATTTTGATTTTCTTGAGTGACTGTAACATTTTGTGTTTTTTTGCACATTATCACGCTTGGGGAGGGGGTTGAGGTTGTGGGGGAGAGAAGCCTACTCGGCCTCCGCCAAGTCAGGAGATGGCTCCCTAGGTGAAGGTTAGGTTAAGGGAAGGGTAGGTTAGGAGGTATCCCCGTTACATATGCCTTTGAGGATATTTTCATGTTGATTTAGACGAAAGCCTATGCCAATGAACCTGTTCGAACGACAAGTCCCGTTTTCTTCTGTAAACAACACCTGGGTTGACAAATTTAAGCACAATGAATGTGGAATGGGGTGGCTTGACTGGTGTAGTAATCCCGCCAGGTTTTAGGAAAATAGAAATCTCACCTAAATCTCTACGGATCAAGTGTCAATTTAGTACTGACAGAGAAGAGATCTTACACCTGGCAACTGCCTTTACTTTAAATTCAATCTTATCATAAGAGTAAACAAAATATTACTCTCAGATGTGAGAGTAATATTTCAGCCAGGGACGAATGAGGATTCCATACAAAGGCTTCAGAAAGGAACTCCCAGCACCTAAACAACACACAACATTTAAAGCGGCAAATGCGATAAGGAAAATGCTAACAAAATTGACAGATGAGAGGTCCAATCCGTTTCCATTCAGAAAAATTAAGGAAACTGATGGGTTGGATGAGACCTGTCTTGGAGGCCTTAAACTTAACAAATTTATTGGATCCTCATTCAAATACTGAAGCAAGATAATGGATGATTTATAAAGAATGTAATTTGAGATTAATACGAACAGAAGAGGGCTGGAATGCACAAAAGTGAAAAAAATATGAAGGTTGAATGACAGGCAAAAATTAGGATAAGAGGTAGATAAGGTGTAGTCGAAATAAAACTAACCTAGGAAACACCTTTGTAGATACGAAGAGGAGACGTTGAACAACTGATGTATAATGGTTAGATAAAACAAATGAATAGTGAAACAAAGCAGTAAGCAGGAAGTTTGGTTACGAAACAAAAGATTCTCCACAGCCCAACAACGATGAAGATCAAACGCCAGTGAGGTAGGAGAAAAGGTCCCCAGAAGACCTAGATTTAATAAAAACGCACTAGGATTCCGAAAGAATCCCCCCTACATTTATTTTATGGTATCCTTAATTAAAATCAATAACACATTTCTCTACGTGACCTTTATTGTCTCTTTCATCACTATTATACCCCTATTTTCTTGTTTCTTTTTTTTTATATCTCATTTTTATGATTCACTTCCTTTTTTCTTATTTGTTTATTATTCCTATCATCGTCAACATCCATCATCATCATCATCATCATCATCATCATCATCATCAACATTTCCCCTCTTACCGCTGCTCCGCGTTACGCTTATCATTCTATTCCACCTTCAACTTTTTTTTTCAACCCCTTTGTCCGCCATCACCAATTTCCATTTCCACCGTTGCCCCGCCTTCCGCCCTGGTTTTATTATTCCATTCCTCTCCTCATCTCTTTTTATCCTCTTCCATCATCATCACCATACCCTTCTAGGGCTCCACCTCAACCTCCACCACCTCCTCCTCCTCCTCCTGCCCTTCTACGACTAACACGTAGCGTCGGCCGTCCATCTAATCCAACGAATTCAAGACTTCGTAATTTATCCAAGTTTTCTCCTCACCCACGATTTATACGATGATGTTCTAATCCTTCTTCTGCATTTACTGTCCGCCATTTTTCTTCGTCTGCGCTAACGACGTTATTACAAGGGCCTAACCACCACCCCGTCCCTCATACAACCCCACCCCACACAAAAAACCCTATTCCCTCATTCCCTACTACAGAAATCCTCCTGATATAATTAAGGAATTGCCGGTATTCGACAGGGTAATGTTACCTGATCCGATTAAGAAGCTTTGTTATCGTACGAGATTTTTCTTGCCTTGCACTTCTCTCCCGAGTAAGTCATCTCAGCGTTTAATCTCATTTCACAGAATCCGTCTCTTCCTCCTCGTTCTTTAGGACGCCGTGATTCGATATTTACAGTCATCCTTTTTTAAAACATGCAATCTAGCTTACATTTACTTATCATTACCATCATTATCAATATAAATATTATCTTGATAAATGAAGCTTGCAGGAACTTCAAAAAGATCGTATCTATTATCCAAAGAAAGCGACGCAAAATGAAAACTTTTACTGAGAAAATCGCATGAAAGAAGTGTACCATCAAAACCAAAACGATGCATTAATCAAAAACTTTACGATAGGAATGAAGACTTTAATTCGAGGCTCTAGGCAAGAAAGAAAATCTTTTTTTAAACGCACTGCTTAGGCAGGAGAAGTTAATTACAGCCTTTTCATAATATACAGCCTTCCGTGGAAGACTCAAAGACTGACTCAGGGCTTTGTGTATGATACAATGCACTACTCCAATTCGCAGTTTTTAGTTTTCTGTAAAAGAAAACTACTATGATGGCTTTTTGTCTGCCCGGCCGCACTTTTTCTGTCGCCCTCAGATCTTAAGAACTACTGAGGCTAGAGGGCTGCAAATTGTTATGTTGATCATCCACCCTCCAATTATCAAACATACTAAATTGCAGCTCTCTAGCCTCAAAAGTTTTGATTTTATTTAAGGTTAAGGTTAGCGATGATCGTGCGCCTGTTACCGCTATAAGTGCTAACAACACAGGCTACCACCGGACTGTGGATGAAAGTTTCATGGGCAGCGGCTGAGAGTTTCATACAACATTATACGCTGTACAGAAAACTCGACTGCGCCGGAGAAAAAATCGGCGTATTTTTTACTTATTTTTTTTTATATATAAATTGGACACACCACTGATGCACACTCTTCATTAAGGACAAGTCTCTGATTTACATTAGTTTTCCTATGGGAATTTTTCATTTACAGTTTCTAATGGAGGGAAGAATAATATTTCTGATGATAGGGGAAAAATGCACAATGTTTTATGTAGGTGGAAAATTCTAATTGATGGACTTTTCATGACAAACGAGAATCAAATAAGTAACTCTTGAAGGAGGACTTCATTAGTATGAAATTCTCCACTTTCTAACAGAATGTGATACTCAGCAAGGACAACAGAGGGTGGCAACCCTTAAGTTAGACATACACTGTTATTCAGGAATCTACGCAAAACAATTTCAAAATGCAAAACACAAAACATTCATTCATGCTCTAAGGGAGGCATAACTCTAATCATATCTTTCGGTATGGCGGAAGACTAATTCCTAATTGCAACTATATCTAATACAAAAATAAAAATAAAACTGTTAAATACTGTGAGCCCTGGTTCGCTGCTTTTTTATAGACGGTAAAAGACTGAATTACAGTCTTCCTTAAAACTTAAAGCTTCTAATTCCGAACTCCGTGTAACACTTAAGACTAATTCACAATGTTAAATGGAAGACTTCCCAGGATTATCAACGAACCGACAATACCTCGCAATTTTGAGTTTTTAAATTTAAAATTGTTTCTAAACTCCATTTTCAACGCCTATCCCATTTCCGCTTTTGGAAGTGAACATGCCATCATGGTCCAACATTTTTCATATTGAGTTTTCATCAAATTTGGCCGGAAACCCTTTTCAGATTAACAATTCTGATATAGAAATCATCCCCCTCAATTCCTCTCTCTCTCTCTCTCTCTGTAGGTTCCTATCAACGTCCTTTTTCCGTTTTTCAAACGAAGATATTTTCCACATGACATTTAATATATACGTAATCATATAAATACTAACATACATACATACATACACACACACGCACACACATATATATGTTTATATACATACATACATACATACATACACACATACATATAAATATATATATTATATTATATATATATATATATATATATATATATATATATATATATATATATATATATATATATATATATATATATATATACCATTCTCCCTTTTGGGAGTTCTCAAAAAACATAAAATATATAAATTACAGCCCCGTTAATCGTTTAACTGACGAATCAAGGATATACCTCGTGCAGAAAATTGTCAATATCAGCCGCCTCATAAGCCTACACAAAGTGCCACTCTGCAATGTATAGTATCGACTACCTAAAGAATAGCGCCAGCTATTTACTGTGGCACTTCCTGGATACTGATGTCCTTTCACTGCAACACCTTTTCCACAACATTCAGGGGAACACTTTCTCGGTCCTCTACTCGGTGATCTCGCCAACACCAAAACCTCTTTAAGACACAGATGCTAATCTTTTGGAAGTTTCTTATTTATCTCTCCATATTTGGTCTCAGGATTTCAATCAATTACTTTCATATATTACTGGAAACCTGTATGCCTTCAAAGACACTACCTTTTTTTTTATGTCACTAATCATCACAATTCATTTCCATCGGAAAGAGTTGGTACAACAATGTCTTCATACATTCCAGCTTGAGCTTCTAGAGACATTTACTCTTCCCATCGAAACAAATTGCAGAGACCCTGCTACCATCCTTCTTTCACGACTCGGTGATTCGCCTTTACTTGATATTCTCTTTCCTGGCAGTCATTCGCCCTCTTTTTAGAAATTCTCTAACGGTGCTAAATCATCTCAAAACTGATCATCAACAACTAACATTATCATCGTCAAACGTCAACCACTGGACTCTCGGTTAACGAACAATTTTCACATCACGTAAGTTAGCAGGCAGATCTTCAATCTTGAATTAACACACCCTCGTCTTGGATCCCCTTTTACACAATATCAATTACACTAAATGTCGTGTATATTATACATGATAAACTAATAAATATATAAATAAATAAATATATGTATATATATATACATATATAATATATAGACATGCTATTGTCTTCCAACATTAAATCATCTTTCCCAAAAGAGGGTGGCACCGGAGAAAATACGAGAGTAATCAACGTCACATTCCTAAATTAACTTCTGAAGGTGGGAATGATCTTCCCATATAAAAAAATTCCAACTTTTTGCCCCTTCACACACACGAATATATTTAATTAGTCTGATAAGAACTGCAATACTATATGGCCACATACCATAGTATGGCAAGAAAATTAAATCTAAAAGATCATGTCAAATAAGAATAAGGCTTTAAAACGAATATAGGAGTCCGATGGCAGGAATGAGTGAGAAGTGATGCGGTAAGGGGGTTAGTGTCGTCAGTGCACCTCACACGGTGCACTGTAGGCATTACTTAAGGTTCTCTGCAGCCTCCTCTCGGCCCCTAGCTGCAACCTCTTTCATTCCTTTTACTTTACCTCCATTCATATTCCTTCTCTTCCATCTTGCTAACTACCCTCTCCTAACACGTTTCATAGTGCAGCTGCGAGGTTTTCTCCCGTTACACCTTTCAAACCTTACTCTCAATTTCCATTTCAGAGCTGAATGACCTCATAGGTCCCAGTGCTCGGCCTTTGGTGTAAATTCTATATTCCATTCCATTCCAATCCATATGCAGGTGAGATAATGAAAGGAAGATGAAGATGGTTTGGACATGTCTTTCCCATCCCCTAGGTGGAATAATAAGCGACAGTGCAAGCCGGACTTCTGTGGACACCAGAGTAGTTGTAAGACTGAGACTTTGTATAAATATATATGTATATATACATACACAAACTATATATATATATATATATATATATATATATATATATATATATATATATATATATATATATGTATATATATAATATAATATATTTACACACACACAGTGTATGAGAGAGAGAGAGAGAGAGAGAGAGAGAGAGAGAGAGAGAGAGAGAGAGAGAGAGAGAGAGAGAGAGAGAGAGAGAGATCCATTTAACTTAACTGCGTTACATACAAATCTCTGAACCATGCTCATACATACAAGGAAATATGTTAATAACTAAATATAGAAGCTACACTGATACAAAATATATGTGTATTAACTTCACTGATGATGCTATGCCTTGACAACTTCTCTAGCGTATTCTAAATTCTATTTCATAATCCATCGGGAGATGAAATCGTCAAAACAAAAGCCCAGTCCATTACTTAACCATAATTTCCTAAAAAAAAAAAAAAAAAAAAATAAAATTCAGCTACACCCTAACTAGACAAGAATTTCGTACAATTTCATACATTTCTCTCAATTCAAATCGCATCACGATTCTCTACATTCCCACGTCAGTTTCAAATTGTTTCATTCATTTTATCATATCAGTTCGGATGGGATATTCCGCATTCGTCAGTGCCCCCGGAGGCGCTAAGATTTCATTCCTATGAATGAAGCATTTTCACAGATAATCGTTCATGCTGGCTTTCTATCTCTCTCTCTCTCTCTCTCTCTCTCTCTCTCTCTCTCTCTCTCTCTCTCATATATCCCCCTGACCTCTCGTTTCATCCGGTGATTTATGGCAAAAAATTCCCCCCGGCTTTTCTTCATTAATTTAGGTCGGATGTAGGCTTGCGGGCATCGGCAAAGCCGGAGTCTTTATATGGGCTGGCCACTGAAACCTTTTTATTCATTCTTTGAAATGTGGAGTACAATTTTGCTGTGATATTCCGCATGATCTGAAATTCTCTCATTCTCTCACAGACATGCCTAAATACAGACTAGTGATATTCAGTAATTTTTTTTTTTTACTTATTGCTTAATTATTATTCCTGTTGCTGTCAATCACGGTAAACGCTAAGAGCACATGCCTAGCTAATAAAAATTCTGCACAGAATGCAGCCTCTATTCATCATCATTACTGCATTAAATTATAGTGCAGCATGGCAGGAATTCCTTTTACATCATTTTGTTCTACTTTCCTTTCTTTCCTTACTAATTGTTTCTCCTTCTCAGGTAGTGTATGTATATGAGTGTTTTTCTTCAAATAATAATAATACTAATAATAATAATAATAATAATAATAATAATAATAATAATAATAATATTATTATTATTATTATTATTATTATTATTAATATATTCATCTTTAAATATATGTACATATACATAACTGTGGATTTGCTTCTCCATCATCATCATCATCATTATTATTATTATTATTATTATTATTATTATTATTATTATTATTATTATTATTATTATTGAATAAAAGCGCATTTTCATATAGAACAAACCATCTAGGTCATTAACTTATTAAGAAAGCTTCCACATAATAAAATGCTGAAACGTGAAAATGCAGGAAAAATGCTTTACAGCAAAGAGAAACAGAAGGATTTACAAATGTATCATCCCCCACTGTTTCTTTTGAGCTCGCTGCTTGTCAGACTTAAATTTTTTTGGCAACACTGAGAAAAAACCGGAACAATTGATATTGCTCTATAATGTTTGTAAGCAGTACTTACGTGACCCCTTTCGAACAGGCGCCATGTTACATAATTTTCGTTCATTAAACAATGCTCTTTGAATAGGAAAAACGGTTAAATATACTAAGTTTTCGAAAGTAACAAAGGCATCTTTGAGGAAAATATGTATGTTTCACATCTGAATCTCAGAATCCTAACTGTTTAAGCTGCCTAAAATCCATAATGTGCTCTGAAGGAAAATCAGCTTCGGTAGAACTTGGCCCAGACTGACCTACATTTGGAAGGGGAGCAGGAACAGAAGACTGTTTAGAGTGGGTCGCCGCGTCCTTCAGAGTGGTTAAAAGGTTCCCTTCATTAACTGGGAAGACTGGGAGAGTACATGCACTAGATCAAAAGATGAAAGATTTTATTTGATTTTTACATGAGACTGCGTTATTCTTCTACTTGAGCTTTCAGTGTCTCTTGGCAAATCTTTTAATTAGCTTTCAGTTGTAAGACGACGGCGACGTAGAACATTTCGCACGTGACCAAATGAATAACGTAGCGTTTCAGAGATGAGACTGATTACTCCAATTTTTTAAAAGTTCCCAGAGCATGAACACTTTGGAAGAACACGTGGCATAAGCATTCCTTGATAATGCTCAGCAGAGAGCCGAGTATAGTGAAGAAAGAGGGAGGTGGGCTGATTGCAGCATGAAATTCTTGATTCAAAAAAGTAGCAACAGAGGGCCATTTGCACATGCGCAGATTGATGTCAGACTTGTTTGGTCGCTCTCTCGTCGTTATAGGGAGACTGAAAGCACTTGAGTATTCAGAACAACAGAGACAATGCTGTTAGTTCTCAGTGCACTGAGAGCGGCCATAAAACTATGGTGACAACAACACTAAACCGTACAAAAGAAAATCTTAACATGTACTGCTAATTCACTTAAACATTTCCAAACTTAGTGTAGCATTTACAAACAACAAATACAATGAAGAGGGATCTCTTAAAGAACTCTGGTATAAAACAAAACCAAAGGTTGTACTTTTCATATTCCATGTTTGTGATGGGCAAATTCTATCAAGCGAGCTGGAAAAACAGTGAAACTTTCGTTAACTGATGCAAAATAAGCATACAATTCATTATATCAACAGGATGTATGTAGCTGGTGTCTTCTCATAATATATTACAACGTAACATGACCGAGTCTGGTTTATAAAGCGAAATTTTGATAAGGTGAGGAATATTAGCTCGGACTGCGCACACTTAATCCATATATTTTCATAGAAATAGGTAAAATGGGAAGATTGCCTAAGAATTTTCGTTAGCACTGATGTCATGGCTTAGGACGAAGCCAGTCGATAATATAACTTTTGTTTCATCCATGTCTTGTGGCGATTTGCATACATTATATATACATATACATAAACACACACATACACAATATATATATATATATATATATATATATATATAATTTATATATATATATATATATATATATATATATATATATATATAAATATATATATATATATATATATAATATATATATATATATATATATATATATATATATATATATATATATATATTATATAATTTAGAGGAGAGAAAGAGAGACACACATTCCAGCATTCTCTGAATTCAAGACTGGTGTCACATGTTGTAGTATACAATCAAATCGAAACGCTCGTTGTGAGAAATGAGTATTCATTTCAATCGCTTCCGAGATGAAATAAAGGAAGGAAACAAAACGAAAGAGAAAATGAATAAAAAGCCCCCCTCCTCACTTTTGTTCTCGGTGCAGTGAGAGAGAAGAGGTGGCGTGGGGGGTGTTCAAAAAGGACTCTATCCCCCAAGGCAGCCGAAGGAGAGGCGGGAGGAGAACTTACCCCAAAATAGCGCGGTTAGGCACGAAGAAAAGAGGAAATAAAAGCTTCATAATGGACGGACGTCTAGGGGCCCCAACCCCCGACCCCTTCCTTTTCTGTTTCATACAGAGCCTCTGAAGTGAAAAGCAAGTTGCATAAATTATTAAACCGCGGCTTGGGCTTTCTTCTTTCTTTAAAGGGAGCTAAAAGTCTCGACACCAACCGAGCCACGAGGCACGACGACGACGATGACGAAGGCGACGACGTAGGTGTACTGCTTAATGAGGGCTCTTTTACCAGGCGGCGATGTCAGGAAAGACGGTACTAAGGAAAGCAAGGGCGAAGGCGAAGGCGAGCGAAGGGCACGGCAGAATTGGGCGGAATGTCAAATGGCTTTTCGTTGAGAATATCATACAGCACATTACGAGAACTTGAACAAATGAATTGTTACTCATAAACAGTGAAGAAAAATAAAATAATGCTAAGGTCATGGCAAGATAAGAACGAATAATGTAAATAATGTGAAGGAAAGGGCGAAGAAAAGACGCGACAAAACTACTCTTGACAATAGGAAATTACTGTGAGGGAAGACCTTACAAGCTAAATCTTCGATGCTATATAGCAATTGTAATTCACAAAAATGAAACGTACAGATGTCCCTTAAAACGCCTTTCAAGGGACAGTTGCCTCTCTTTCTGCCTCTCCTTGAGAGAGTCATTGTTCTGCAGATTCTTTGATATGTGATTTTCCTGGTTCTTTTTTTTCTTCTATTATACTTCCATACACTCATCTCTCCCCCAACCGGCCCCCCCACTCTCTATCTCTCCGAAATAGGTTACATGAGTAATTGCCAGCGAAGCCTGCAGAATGTAGTTTCCAGCAGTTTTTAACTGTTCTTTTTCAAAATCAATTCTCTCTCTCTCTCTCTCTCTCTCTCTCTCTCTCTCTCTCTCTCTCTCTCAACGAAACATCTTTTACAGGAATAACTTTTATACATACAGTCTCATTCTCTCTCTGTCCGCAATATTTTAAATTGCAGTAACATGAGAACTAATTTTACTTCACAGTATTTTTCTATTCTTCATGAAAATCTTTTCTCTTTGCTTGAAAAAAAATCATGAGAGTAATTATAAAGGAAAGATGTGCTGCTTTTAGGTAGTTTTTCTATCTCTCTCTCTCTCTTTCTCTGTCTGTCTCTCTCTCTCTCTCTCGCAAACTACCTGATGGCGAGTGATGACCCCCGCGGGAGTTGCCAGAGGTCACAGTGCCACTCTTCTCGGGCACATTTCTTCTTCCTTTTCCTGTTCCTCAAATTACCTCGCCTTACTCTCCTCGTCGTTCTCTTCACTTTTTCTCCGTTTATCTTACAGAGCTTTGTGTTTGACACCCACTACTTTATGCAGCTAACATTTCGAATACTGGTATACTGAATTATTTCATTTGATATACTGTATATATTAAAAAAAACACATAAACCTCTATAACGTTCAAACAATAACACAGCAACATTCAAATGCTTGAAAACGGTACACTTTTATTACTCTTCGTTTCAAACATGTTCATCCTAAATTAACTTCTCGCAGGATGAATTTACGCTCAAACCCGCTCACTACCAAGCAAAGCAAATTAAAAAGAAATGTTCTGAAGGCAAGGTATTATCATTACTCTTTATAACAAAATCAACGTGATTATAAATTTACGAATAGTTCCGCGCAGTACAAGATACTGACCGGCCAGTTTCCTCTACTACAACTCCCACGTGTCCTTATTCAAAACATGCTAAAATTATATAAATAAAAAAAAACTGTTTTGGAAAATATGCATCCTCCAACACCCAAATAAAATATCTCCATAGAGCTCCATCGCCAGTTCACGCGCTAAAAAAAAAAAAAAAACACACACACACACAAATAACCTCATACAAAAGATGGTAGAACTTTATATGACAGTTTTACGGAGCGCATCACGTAATTCTTCCGAAATTATACATACAGAAAGTACTGCCCTCCTTTATCTTATAGTGTGGATCCCCAGAGCCATAACTTCTACCAAGCATATGCTGAATAAGTATTCAGCACATACTTGATAAAAAGAAAAAAATGAGAGGAGTGTTCCACCACTTTTTTTGTAGAGTTGTAATTTATTTATTTATTTATTTAATTTGCATTTTCAAGCTCTAAGAATTGTGTGTGAAGCAAGAACCTCTGCCCATTTTTGGAACTACTGCTTTCTTAACAAGTGTCGTTTCCGTTATCGCATTCGATTTTGTTAGATGTGTTTGAAATTTCCATGTTCTAATCATATTCATCAGAGGAAATTTTCAATAACGGTATTTTAAATCGTAATACGTAGGTGTTAACTTCATTTCATCTGCTGCTGCTTCTTCATTTCATCAGTTATCATACCGAAAGCAATTTAAATTTAGGCTGACCAGATTTTCCAAAAACAAATGCCTTTTTCATTTTCATGTTATTATTTCATTCTAATCCTGGAAAAATCATAATTTCTTGATTACCTTCTTGCTAAAAAATTTTCTAAAATATTTTCCCGAGTATATACCTATAACTATATATGTAATACATACATACATACACACACGCACACACATATACATATATATAAATTGCTTTTACAAAAACCAATTACTACATTATTTTCATATTCTCGTTAGTATTTTGGACCCAACTACTTTCCAATGTTTTTTTTATATCAAAATCAAACTTTCAAGTATTTCAAGTTAGACCTAATTTTATCCCTAAAAATCTGCCCTTACTATTTTGGTACAAAGGAACAAATTAACTATTTTTCGAGAGCAACACTACCATGTGTCGAGGACTTAATTACGATATCATCAAGTGTTCTGATTTCGGATTGGCAGATTATTCTTCTGATAGTGAAAGTCGCATCAAAATCATATTCAATTTCCTACAACATGCACTGCTTTATCCCCTGGTCTTTTCATCTCCCTCTGGTGATCTTCCGTTCCCTTGATTTTCCCTCATTTACCACCTGGAAGGAAGATGCAGAGGCGATGATTCACTTTTCATCCAGTTTGCTTCTCTTGCAGTTCAATGAGGACGGAAAATAAATCGAAAAGGAAGTGTTTCATGCAAGTAAAAGGAGAAAAGGTAAAAGATAGGAAGAAATACCGAGTAAATTATCAGAGAGAGAGAGAGAGAGAGAGAGAGAGAGAGAGAGAGAGAGAGAGAGAGAGAGAGAGAGAGAGTTAAGTATCTTATTAACAGCTTCCCCCGGTAAGGTTATGGGTTACCATGATTTAGGCCCTCCAGTTTAATGGTGTGCATTTTGACGGACAATGAACGTAAGTTTGGTATTTTTACTCTGTTCTCTCTTTCTTTTCCTACCCTCGCTTCGGCATATTACGTAGACTTAGAACTAGGTATTAAGAATGATGTTTAGGTCAACATAGGCCTACTGAATTTAAAGGAATGCGATGATAACGTCTCCCCTTGCAGTTCGAGAATCGAATACTGGTCACTCAGCGTGTGAGCGTAGAGCTTTTACCACTGTGCAACTTGGGGGAGAGAGAGAGAGAGAGAGAGAGAGAGAGAGAGAGAGAGAGAGAGAGAGAGAGAGAGAGAGATTTGATAAAAGTGTATTAATATTTTCTGCTCTTTCATCCCAGTGAAGTCTAAAGGTTGTTCAAGTAATCCTCCTCCTGATGAGTTGCCTAACCGACTCCCTTTTCAAGACCGAGCTAAGCCTTCGTAGTACTCTTGGCCAATTTTCCTTTAGAAGATCACCGCAAACTTTTGAACTTTTCCCCCTTCAAGGTGAATCCTTCGAAAATTAAAATATAAAAGGAACCAAGAGCCGATGATACTGAACTGTTTCCTATACGTAGACTGCCAGCATTTCTTATGGAATATGAAATTTATAAGAGAATTTGAAAATGTGTTACACGCTTTCTAATGATTTTCTTCCTACTACAGGTGAACAGAGGTTTCTAACACATCTCGTTAAACAAAAACAAAAAAAAAAATTAATAATAACAATAAAAATATACACACATGCACTTTTGAAAGGCTTTCTTTCCGAAAAGAATCAAAAGAGCGTTCAGCATTGTCCCCTCTTCCTAAAATGCAGCATCAGGAAGCTTCTGAATTAGATTCCCTCCCCTTGGGAATCATAAGGTCCGAAACAATGCTAATTGTAATGACTCTTCCATAAATCTGTATCTATGATAAGCAACTTTCTGTTATTGACAGCTCAAGGTGTTGGCATAATTTCTCTAATAAAAACCAAAGATTCTTATAAATAATACCGATGAAATAATCTTTCATAAGTCTACAACAGGATTTTTAGAAGCAATATTCACGTTCACCCATTCATCAAGAGCCCAAACTGTATGTATGTATGTATGTATGTATGTATGTATGTATGTATGTATGTATGTATGTATGTATGTATGTATGTATATATATATATATATATATATATATATATATATATATATATATATATATATATATATATATATATATATAATCATCTAGAACTGCACGCTGCAAGGACTTGTTATCCTTTAGTATATTTAGCCAAAGAGGTCTCCACGCAGTCTGCCACGATAATGTACAGGCAATATTTAGAGATGGTCCACAGATCCCGGCATATGGGGGTGTTAGGAATCTCCAGGTTTTTAAATACTACACATAAACTGAACATGAGAATTTGGAACGTAAGAAACCTGAACCAAACTGGAAAGAATTAACAGGTAGAAAAAAAATTCAAGGGATATGGACTGGACATCTCAGCTGTTTGTAAATACCGGTGCAAGGGAATGGTAAAAGAGAGACTGGATGGGAGGTCTGGAAGAGTGTGCAAACAAAATGGGCGTGCAGTTTATTAGCTGTTGTACTAAAAATATTTTGGGAATTTAATGTACTCTTTTCCAATTATATGACATCCTTAAATAGACTCGGGCAGTTATACAAACCAAACAGATCACGTAACCCTTAACCCTATGAGAAAAAAGGACAATGAGAAATATGAGAGGCTACAGAGGAGAAGTCAGTAATGATCACCAGCTTGTCACTGTCACCAAGGCTGCAACTAAAAGCACCTCCCATAAAAGTTGAAAAGAGTATCCGCATTTGACTCAGTAAAGTTTACTGAAGATGAACCTCGAGAGGCTTTTCCAACTGAATGTCGAAATAGATCTGCAATTCTAGAAACCATAGCAGAGGTGGAGCAGGCTACCAATGAGGACTGGTTTAACATCAGGAATGTATAACAGTCTGCTGAAAAGAAATACTGGGATATAAGGTAATGAGATAAGAAAATATCTCCATTAGTAAGCTGATGATGTTGACAAAGTCATGTAATCAGGGAGCGGCAATATTGTTAGAGTAGCCCACAAAGATATTAAGAAAATATCCACGGAATAAAAGAAAAACAAGAAAATGCCCGTCAAAAGGAGGAATAGGTAAGTCAAGAAAAGAAAAGATCTATATTGCTACATGGACATGAATCATGGTATGACAATCAGTCTAGACCTAAAAGATTTTATCAAGATCAGATTAAAACTTTAAAAAAATAACAGAAGTCCGAAGAAAGGAAAAAACGATTCCATAAAGAAAATCACGGAGGTTCCATATGTAGATGGGACAATGATGAGAGAATAGCACGTGATAGTGTCAGCTGGGATCTTGTGGGCACCAGAAAGAGTTGGAGGATCCAGAACTACTTAAATCAGATAAGAACTATGAGATGGGAGGCTGGGTCTAGTATAAATCTATGGAAAATAAAGCACAGGAGAGACGAGTGGCATAACGCCATAAGCCCTTTGCGTCACGAGGCGTCAAAGCTGATATATATATATATATATATATATATATATATATATATATATATATATATATATATATATATATATATATATATATATATATATATATATATATATATATATATATATATATATATATATATATACAGGTAAAAAACGTAGTAAAAGTCTTTTGAGCTGGTCTGATGTATCAGTAATGGTGGGCGATAGGTTGGTAAAAATAAAAAAAAAGGTGTATGATTCGGATATTTTAGGAGAGAGGAAAAACAGCGATGTAGTACTTGATAAACAGCGTGAGTAAGGTGTTGAAGAGGGAGGGATTCACTGCCCAGGAAGCGTGAGGATGTGTGAGAGAGGGGGAAAAGGCTCACTCTCTGTAGAGGGGTTCAACACACTATCCTGAGCCTACTACGGAGGTATATGAAACATATAATGTTACAGGAATTTCTCGCATAGACGAGCCATCAACGCTTCTGCAGTTATGATTTTAAGTGGCCAGGAGCTTTTTTTTTCTATAAAACCACTTTAATTTTGAGATTTTCCATATATATATATATACATAAATATATACATAAATTATATACATATATATACATAACATGTATATGTATTGGAGGACCGGAAAGCCAACTGGTATGACAAGAATGCACTTTCACATCAGCGTTCAGTGACATCAGAGGGGCTGTAATATGTTGAATGTCCTAATGATACACAATCATGTTCTTCTTTTAAATGTCATACTTCCACAAGGCTGATTCGCATTGAAGTTAACCTCCTAAGTAAACAAATATATTACTTAATCAGTTCTTCGACATTTTCAACAATATCAGTCTGTTTATGAGAGTAGAGGAGCACGATAAATCTAAAGAGCCCATCCAAAAGTATTCGTACCGAACCCATACACAACTAGCAGTTTTCGAGAGGTCATCACCTCCTCCAACGCTTCGTGACGCAAAGAGCCTTTATGAACTCAAGTCTTCATTCTTTCCTGTGCTTTATCTTCCTCAAACCTTCGCTCATTGCCGGCTTCCTTTCTACTATTTCTCCACCAAGTAGGTCTGAGTCTTCCTATTCTTCTGGTGCCCACAGGAGGCCAACTAACACTATCACGCACGATTCGTAATTTCACTACTTCATTATTTATTATTTTAACTCTGTCCTGCCATCTGACTTCTGATGGTCTTTTTAAACATTTATTCTCCATCACAAAATCTTTTTGATATAGTTTCACTGGCGTAGTTCTTCATTGGAAGGGTGGGTAGAGCTCTCGGCTAGCACGCTGCTGGCCCAGCGTTCGACTCTCCGACCGGCCAATGAAGAATTAAAGGAATTTATTTCTGGTGATAGAAATTCATTTCTCGTCATAATGTGGTTCGGATTCCACAATAAGCTGTAGGTCCCGTTGCTAGACAACCAGTTGGTTCTTAGCCACGCAAAATAAATCTAATCCTTCAGGCCAGCCCTAGGAGAGCGGTTAATCAGCTCAGTGGTCTGGTTAAACTAAGATATACTTAACTTAACTCATGTCCGTATAACAATACATACCGTACATGATTATGCAAATTTTTCTTTCGTATACAATTCTTATCTATTTGATTCATAAATCTTATTCAGTCTGCCCATTGTTTGATTTGCCTTTTTTAGTCCTTCACTAAACTCCAACTCAAGAGAACCTGTACTGGATACATTGCTCCAGAGTATTTGAAAGATTCAACCTCATTATTCCTTTCTCCACCTAATGTTATTTTTTCATCTCTTGACGCATACTCTGTCCTCATTACTTGTTTTCTTATGTTCATTTCGAGTCTTTTCAATTAAAACTTATTTTAATTATTTTCAGCAGTGTAAATGTAAAGGACATTGCATCTTTGTCATTTTGTCCAGTAATCTCAAACAATAAATACTTTACAAGGAAAGTACAATATACAAAGTACTCTTTACATATTAAGCTTACTTCTTTAAATTTAAAACGTACCCACTGTACTGAATAAGTACATTTTGTCTACAAAGTACCTTGGGTAAACTTATCCTAGTCGATATACCGTCTTTGTTTTGCCCACTGGTACATTTTACCTGTTAGATACATTTTTCTCTGGGTACATTATGCATATTAAGGAACATTTGGCATGCTGGATATATTCTGCCTCTTGGGCACATATTGTCTACAGAGTATACCGGTCGTGTTGTGGCCACTGGGTACATTTTGCCTATTTGATACATTTATTTCTCTGGGTAAATTATGCATGTTAGGTACATTTTGGCGTGCTGGATACATTTTGACTCTTGGGTACATATTGTCTATGTGGTATACCGGTCGTGTTTTGCCCACTGGTACATTTCGCCTATTAGATACATTATTCTCTGGGTGCCTTATACATAAGTACATTTGGCATACCGGATACATTTTGCCTCTTGGGTACAAATTATCTACAAGGTATACCGGTCGTGTTTTGCCCATCGTGATACATCTTGTCTACTGAGTACATTTTGG
Organism: Macrobrachium rosenbergii; assembly: GCF_040412425.1. Taxonomy (NCBI): domain Eukaryota; kingdom Metazoa; phylum Arthropoda; class Malacostraca; order Decapoda; family Palaemonidae; genus Macrobrachium; species Macrobrachium rosenbergii. The sequence goes on along the minus strand of NC_089799.1, from coordinate 28,775,549 downwards.
CTATAAGGTACTTTGGACATGTTTAGTCTAAGGTGTATATTTTCTTTGATTGGGTACATTTTGTTCACTCAGTGCAATGGGAATGTTTTGTACACTGAGGTCTATTGGGCACTTTTTTGTCCTTTGGTTACGATTTGTCATTTTGGCGCATACTGTCTATCGGGTACAATTTTTTCATTGGTTACAATTTGTCAGCTGGGCACCTTCGGCCACGGTGTTTTTCAACGCTTATTAATAACAGAAAGAAAATGGTAACATAATTTAACTTAATACTGCAGTTCGGAAATATCTACAGCTTCACTGCAATTAGTAGATTTAGACTCGCTTTCCTATATACCAGCAGAAATATTCGTTTTTTTCATGCAAGCGATGTAATTTTCTTTTATTTATTTTGTTATATATATGGACTGACGTCAAGCTTAAAGATTAAGCTCATATACTGCCTTTTTCATTCTTTTTTTAGTCGTTTTGGCTATATGTTCATTCACTCATAAATATTTCCATATAATCTGTGAATTTACATCTTCACGGACTCGGAAAGTAAACCTAAATCATTCAGTTCATTTCTCATTACTCTGAGATAAATTCAAACCCAAACTGCGCTACAAGTATCATTTCCGTTAATCCAATATATAACAAGAGAACAAATTTTTAGCTCGTGATGGTTCTCAAGTTGAAAAGCAGGAATCCATACCAAATTAAATCAGAAATAACTGCAGGAACGCGTTTTCATATTCCACCAACAAGAACTGTAACAGATTAACAATAATGATAAAAAGGGGCTTTTAATAAGAAGATTACAACAACTAGCTTCTGCTCCTCTGTTCAATATCGACAGAGCGGAAAATAAAGGAAGGAGGGTGAAAGGAGAAGGGAGGAGGATGAGAGGGACCGGAGACTTAACATCTGAGAATGGAGGATGAAGAAAAAGGAGGTAAGGTGAACGTGGGGCGGGGGTGGCGGTGGGTTTGGAGAGAAGGGGGCGGGTGAAGGGATTCTCCTCCGGGGTAATCCGGGGTCTGCAGCTAAATTGGAGTCTTGGGTAAACAGTCTTCTCCGTTCTACCCCAACAAAGACCGACAGGACCTGGAGGTGGTGGGATTACAACACAGAGCAAATGGCCGTAATGTGGATAAAATGAAAGGATTATCCGATCTAATCTGCCATTTCCACGTTGATGCTATTATATCTCTCTCTCTCTATCCTCACAATATATATATATATATATATATATATATGTATATATATATATGTATGTACACATATATATATATATATATATATATATATATATATATATATATATATATATATATATATATATATATATATATATAGAAATAAACAACACACAATCACGTGTGGAACAGAAATAAATTTCTGACTCACATCAGGATCGAACCCAGGTCTTTCAGTTGAAATATATGGCCTAGTGGGCAGCGCCCTTGCCTTTCAATTGAAAGACTGGCCTGATCCTGAAGTGAGTCAGAAATTTATTGTGTATATATATATATATATATATATATATATATATATATATATATATATATATATATATATATATATATATATATAATACATGCACACACACTTCTGGGGCACAGTTTTAAACATATTAGCATTCATTGAAATCAACGGCTTTTATGCTGTTGGTCAACAACATACAGGCTATTGATTTCAACGAAAGCTTTAAAATATATATATATATATATATATATATATATATATATATATATATATATATATATATATATATATAGTTTACTCGCCACTGAGTAACACTTATGACCAAAGCAGTGAAGGGCATGGAGCATCCTCATCCAAAAACGACTTCCTTAGAACTAGAATGTTAACGACCTCTAAAGCCAACTCTTTTATGGCGAAAAGGTGTATAGAGAAGTAAATAACTGAAGAAACTTTCATACTCATTCATACCCACACAGATACATATTATATATATAAATATATATATGAATATATATATATATATGCATATTTATATAAATATATATATATATATATATATATATATATATATATGTATATGTACAGTATATGTACATGTATATATATATATATATATATATATATATATATATATATATATATATATATATATATATATATATATATATACATAAAGTACATACACACATACACACACACATAAAGTACATATATATATATATATATATATATATATATATATATATATATATAATATATATATACTCGTATATATCATATATCTATATTCATATATATATCCACCGTACACCTTTTCCCCTTGAAGGGGTGTTGCACTAGAATGGCACATCCTTAGACAGGCGAGGATTCTAGCACCAAGGCCTTTCTCTTGACCCCTGCAATGGTTGGTACCCTTTTATGGCTGGGTGGACGGCAGGAAAGGAGCAACCCACATTATATCTAATAAATGTGAGTAAAGCTCTGCACGATTTAACTACATAGCCTGCTTTGGCTAAGTGCATCTTCTAACAGTGGGCGGTGGGGTCGTAGCATCCCTACGATATATATATGTTTATATATATGTTTATATATATATATATATATATATATATATATATATATATATATATATATATATATAATATTAATAATGCTATACTCACAAATATCAAGCCACTAATATGACTTAATGTCGAATTTTGGGAATGTCTATTACTCTAACGGGATTATAACAGATAAATGCATCTGCCTAGTGACCGGGATTCGATCATGTGCCTTTTGGTTCAGGTACAGTGACACACAGTCGACTTATCTATTCGGCTGTCAAGAGGCAACCCTAAATTTCCTATGACGCTGATTTTCGCTTGCGCTAATGACCTATATATAGTCTATGGGACCCACTGAGTCAGTATGTAGTCGACATTATAATTATGAGGCTTTAAGTATATCACAGAACTCAGTTATTTTCTTTGATGATAAAATCATACGTTCCTGAAACTTGAAAAGACTTTTCGTTTTGGAACTTCTGACTCTCATACTACTCATGACCTCGATTACTTTATGTAAAATATTTGTTTGTTCATCAATATCAATGCCACATGCAAAGTGTTTTTGAAAGACGTTTTCGTTATGCAAAACTTTCTCCATGTATAAGGATATCTCGTAAAATAAGTACATAAGAAAAAAATTCACAAGGTATGCACAATTCTCCCCGATTATAAGCCTGATTGCTCATCAACAAAAATTAGAGTCAAGTAAATTATTTTTAACCAGTTTTATTAAGTGAGGAACATCAGAAAACAAAAAAAACTCCTCTCCCTGGCTTGGAATTTTTGAAAGATATGCTTCCAAAAGTTCAAATTTTCAACTATTTCTTAATGCAAGCAGCCCATAAAAGGTTTGTTTAGGTGCGCGGCGTCACAAAGTCTATGAATTATACCCATACCTGTGTGCTGGCTGACCTGTTCTTTCCAGACGGTGGTGGAACCTAAACGAGCCAATAAGGGAGGAATGGGTTCAGAAATCAGATTCTAACCTCCTTGGTTAAGACCCAATTTTAAAATGAATCATCAGATGAACTCGTGCTGGTCAGAGCTCCGGTATCTATACCAAGCTCCTTTTTTCCCTTAACACCTTACCACGCTTAGGGGAAGGGTTCATGCTGGCATACGCCAGCTTAATTCGTACCCAACCAACCTTCTCTGTACTGTTAATTGTTTTGTTTACCTCTGTACATACATGTTCTGACATCTCACTGGCAGATAGATGTGCTGCAAAATAGCAACATAAAATAAAAAATAAAAATAATGATGATAAAAAATAATATCAAATGAAACATACTGTACGAAAATGTGTTTAGGCGATGGATATATACTTCGTAAGCTATATCAAACCTAAAAATACAAAGTATCCTTTCTGAATTGAGATTTCATGCAAGTGCAATTTTTCTTCTAAACTCCACATGTGAGTTTACAGACTGAAATTGATCTTAAAGTCTAATAAACCATGAAGGTTTCGCGTAAGCTAAGCGGCCCTGACCCGTAAAGGTTAATAAACTTAAAAACTGAACTTGAGAGGTCTGAAGTGAATCCGTAAAGGGCCGCAATAAAGTTCAATAGCCACTAAAGTGACTGAGGCATTATTCATCTTTGCTGCATTTGTAGTGATGAAAATACCCACTTATAAATGGATATAACATCACTGCAGTTGTTGGTGGGGATAATCATTTGAACTTTGGCCCTTTTCATATCGTTTTCATTTCTCCCACGGGAAACACCACCTGTACTAATAATAACGAAATTAATAAACAAACTTCTTGGTAAACAAACAAAACAGTTACGTACCCGAATGGAAAATGAACAACCATAATTACAGGCATAAAAAGCAAGTGCGTTATACAATAGCCATAAACTATTAAAGGAACCGGTTGAGAGATAGTCCAATTTTCCCACATTCAGATTTATAATTAATATGAAAACAACAAAGCAGATCGCAGTCCTAATAATCAAATTCCACTACGCAGCCCATCCGGCGAAAACTTTTGAATAGAGCAGATGAGATCTATAAAACTCAAACCGAAGTTATCAGCACAACGTGAAAAGAAATTGGGCGATCGCCTCTTTAACAATAACCTCTCCCCATCCATTACGGAAATTCCCCCGGCCCTCAATGCCTATTCTCTCTCTCTCTCTCTCTCTCTCTCTCTCTCTCTCTCTCTCTCTCTCTCTCTCTCTCTCCATCGGCTTCACCAGGGGCCCCCAACCACGAAGCTAACAACGGAGGCCACAAGATATCAATTAAAGTTTGCAAAAGGGATGCCTAGCTACCCGTTTGGGAACCATTTATGCCCGCTAACGAGCCGGAAAATTCGGGACGGCCAATTAAAAAAGATTCCTGCTGCTGTACTTGTGCCCACCTCCCCCCCCCCCACTGGGGGAGAGAGAGAGAGAGAGAGAGAGAGAGAGAGAGAGAGAGAGAGAGAGAGAGAGAGAGAGAGGGTGGGTGTGGCGGATAATGCTACTTGCATTACAGAATATCATTACAGAATATTAATCACTGATGCTTGTCGGTAGTTGCACGCCTATTCTTTATATCCTTGCTATATATTTCGAAGTCCGTCACACTGAAGCCCTCATACTGTAGTTAATGGAACCTGCTGTGGCTTAAGATATTCAAAGAAAATGTTAATGACCGTCGCTTTGTAATGCCGCTTTCTTCACTTAAAAACCGAAACGTCTAAAAATATTCTGAACAGTATCTGCAAGAATGACATTGCACTAAGTTGACAACTTTCATGTACATCATCTCCAAAACTGCCGACAGCTAAACTGAAGCTTTCAAAATTTTTTATTTGGGAAAATGGGGTGACAAAACGCGTCACGGAGTATTTCTTCAATGCGTAATCGTACTCATATTAAAAGCAATGAGAAGACAAATGTATTAGTAGACTCTAGCGATTGTGTAGATAAAAATTAGTTTCATATTAATGAAATGCTAACTTGCTACGTTTCTTAAGTAAACATTTACATTCAGACATAACTCTGTAGATGTTTCTTCTGACCTACGGATATAAATAGAGAAAACATCAAAACACAGAACTAGTTTCTTAAAATGTATATTCTAGAATCACTCAAAAGCATAAATTACCCTGTAGCATTAAGAAATGAAATTACAATGTTCAAGAAAATATTTTCAAGTTCTGAAGAAAAATCGGATCTTTCCTAGACAGTGACCAGTATGTATCCACCTTTGCGGCGTGTTTAGTACAAGCCCGTTGGGGATTACCGTAAAAACGTATACAAAAGACTGTAAATATCATAAAGATAATGAACCCAAAGAAATATTGGTCCTAGATAACGGCCCCCGAAAACCCTTGGGGGTCACTATGTGGGAAAGATACGAAAAATCACTATGCTCGAACGAAATATTTAATAGAGACTAAGGTGACGAATGTTCTAGGAACAACTACAACTGCTGCATTTTAATTTAAATTGTGTAAGGTCTTTCTTCATGAGTGTTTAGAATTCATGTTACTATTCTGAACATCCGTAAAAATGACCTGAACGCTGAAGGTCAGGATAACGTACTGTAATCTTATTTCTCTGGCTTGTACTAATTTTCTAAAACAACACCTTCATTATCTACTCTAATCAAATTAGTCGAACCTAAGGCTTTTTGTAAAAATTTTCCTCCTCATGAAAATGTCTGTAGTTTTATATATATATATATATATATATATATATATATATATATATATATATATATATATATATATATATATATATATATATATATATATACATACATACATACACACACATATATATAGTATATATATAACAATAATACCTTACTGTGCGTCATTAACTTGACATAAGTAATGTTTTCATTTACACACACACACACACACACACACACACACACACACACACACACACACACACATACACATATATATATATATATATATATATATATATATATATATATATATATATATATATATATATATATAAATATATAAATACATAACAGGCTGTGTCATTAACCTGACATAACCAATGTTTTTCATTTATTAACCACTCTACTTTCAGAATTCAAAAGCGTGTTTACTCGGATAACTTGGAACATTTCTCAGTTTTCATTCCTAAAAATATAAGAACAATTTGGGGGAATTTTACAAGATTCTAGGAAAAAAGAAAATTCAGTGGCAGGAAAAAAAAAGAAAGTCCTAAAACTGAAAGCTTCCCCATTTCACCTGCTTCGACACCTTTAAGTCCTTCAGGGTGTCTTGGGGGTTCCTTTAACTAGACGTTAATTACTTTATTTGATAAACAGTTTCAACACTTACTAATAAAGTTGAACTCTAGCGAATTAAGACACCCTAAACTCAATTAAGACCCCATCAGTTGCTAATTGTCAAAAAGGAGATAAACATTGCTGCCACGGTTTTTGTTGCCGACTAACAATAATGCTAGAATAATATTAATGCCAATAATACGAGTATGGTAATTTTGTGGTGTAACTTAATATTTTTCACCATATTCAGTACTAATCTTGAACATCATCTATAAGTCAAAATTGTTCTAGTTGTTATTACTCTTAGTCTGTCAGTTCTACAATAACATAAAGGTATATGAAACTCTGAGGGACATCTGACCTCATTCCAAAGTTCCATGTCAGCGATGTTTATTAAAATTATTGTAAGCCTGAAACCATTAGGAATACTCTAAATCACGCTTTACAGATATACATTCATAACTAGAGAATAGTTTCACACCTTTATTTAAGTTCTGAATGTTGCTATTTTTACGGGTTAAAATACATAACTTTTATACCAAGTTTGTTTTCAAAACTGTTTTTTTTATTTAAGATTACGAATGGACATTTTCCGTTAATTCCTATCGTAAAAATGTACCTGATGACTTTATTCTGAACTAAAATATGGGGTCATGCAGTAATAATGGTCAGGAGTATCTTTCTGCGGCATATGATTAATATCTGAAGGAGAGAGAGAGAGAGAGAGAGAGAGAGAGAGAGAGAGAGAGAGAGAGAGAGAGAGAGAGAGAGAGAGATGCACAGTGAACGATCTACATTAAATGGAATGCAATCTAAGGAAACCAACCACATCGTCATCACAGGCTACAACAAATAAACAAAAGAAGTCATAAACTCCAGAGGAGCAAAAACCCCTCAACAATTACAATGGAACGGATCATGACGAAAAGATCAGCGCTAAATAATTTCACCAAAGAGAATACCAGAAACCATCGTCTCCATCCTTGAATTCTCAAAACTTAAAAACACAGTAATACCCACTGCTCCTAAACCAGTCTAATGATATATATTAATATATTCCCTCGGCACTTGTTGCTTGCAATAACTGTGTCGACGTAAATATCAAAATTCGCAAAGAGATCATGGCCTCAGTCTTCTGTATAAACATCTATAATCCTTTACAAACATATTATTACTTAACGCAGATATATGCAGAATTATCCATATTGTATCTCCTGCCTTCATTTTCTCATTGTGAAGAATTATCGAAGGTTTAACCAAGAAAAATTGTTTGTCTGTATCATAGGGGGAAGTGGGGGGAAGGGGTTTGGTAATTAAAGATTTTAATTTTTTCTAGTAAATAAATGAATTAAGATTAGTTTTATTAAGGAAGTACGCCATCTCTATATTTCAATAGTACTTGTCTTTATTATTTACTTATTATGAAAAAAGTCTGATGAATTTGTGTAAAGATTTTGTCTGCCCCTCTTTCGAAATCTCTTTTAGTCTGCAAGTTTCCATTTCAGTCAGAATGTACGAATAAACTCTGGTATGCATAAATGTAAAGAACATATACATTCTCACAGCCCCCTGGAATGCCATTTATCATAAATACTCTTAAGCTTCCCCACTTAAATTTAACTAACTTCTAGAATCCATTCCCCTCCAAGTCTTACGCATAATTCTCATCCTCTTTCCCCAGACAACATAATTCTCTGTATAAGTTGTCTCCTTTCTCCAAAAGATAATCACATGATACGAAATGTACAAATAAACTTGATAGTTGCAGAGGAATGAATCCCCATTAATACCATATAAAGTCCTAATTCTACACAAGATACGGCGCATGAAAAGTCGTGCCTCCATTTACTACACTTTGAAACGAGTTTGTGCGTTTTACACACACACACACACACACACACACACACACACACACACACACACACACACACACACACATACACATATATATATATATATATATATATATATATATATATATATATATATATATATATATATATATATATAAACATATAGTATGTGTGTGTACGTGGGTATAGATGTTTGTGTCTGCACACTTGAACACACGCTTGCTTCAATAATGTCAAAAAGTAAAATGAAGACTTATGAACATCATGTACCCCCATATTTAAACCGAGCCACTTAGCTAATCTTGTATGCAGTCTTGCACTTCCTCGGATACTAAATCACTTTCATTCAACCTATTAGAAGTATACAAGTCCCCCTTCCAGAATGCATTTCCGGACAGCACGCCCTTTCACCAACTATCCTCTTCCATACTAGTTAATACGAAAACGGTTTCAGAACAATAACCCATTACTTGCTCGTAAACTTCTTTACCCCTACAACCTTCTGAATTCGTATATATTGGGCATATCTATTGTTTATCCTTACTTTTATAGAAGCGGGTTAAAAAATCCCTTAACAGAATCCAACTTCAGCTTCAGTAGTCATTTATCATTTATCCATTCCACTTCTACCAGTTATACAAAATATTCAGCATTCGACCTTACTCTTGCTCACGTTCAACTTCAATCTGGACCTCTTCCATACACTTTTAACTCATATAATTTTTTTTCTACAGCCCTTCTTTGCTGTCAATAATCGCTTTGAATTACCTGAAAGCATCTGCCATCCCACACATATCTTTAAACTTTACTTACACTTTTTTGGCTTCGCCCATCGATACAAAATATATTTATAAGTCAGAGAGTCAAAGGACATCATTGTCTAATACAGCTGTCATTTTATCATCCATTTATTCTTGCATTAACGCAAATTTCATTATAAAACAATCAACAAATTATACTATACACTGTCAGTGGCCTCCACATTGCATTACATTAATTGATTCTAAAGGAAAGACACAACTATCATTGAATGAAACGACACCACATATTCATATCCACACACATCTGATCCCACAGTGACGATTACAAAACGTTTCTCTAATTGTTCACTTTAACTTCAAATGATACCGCCTGACCAACAAACGGCGCACAAACACCACACAAACACAACAGACGAGTCGATATTCCTAATTACATTCACGCACGCACGTAGGCACAAAATGCGAGTGTGTATTCACCGTATATTAATTAAAAAACAAATGAGCTCTCGATATAACTAACTGTTAGTTTTTTTTATTTTTCAAAAACATTTGTTAATTATAACAATACTAGATTTCACAGATCAGTGCTTGGCTCAAATCCTTCACTAAACCATCCACCGTTACTCAACACCTTTAAATTCACACCAAACGCCTCTTCTAAGACATTCCAAATTTCCTTTAATCCCTTTGCTCTTACTCTATACCCCATCAACACACCCCTCCTTTCTCTTTACTTGCTATCTACTCATTCTACACCTAACCACCTTCACTCCACCTCTAAGACTTTCAACTTTTACTTCTAACAGTTTCACTCTCTTTCCTATTGCTTTTTCCTTCTCACCCTACTATTTCAAAGTTTATTTTCCCTGCCACCTTCATTCCACAACTATTAACGAATAACTCCCTACCATTCCTCAACCATTTACAGATTTGAAAACCCTCTGCCTTCTCCATTCCCTATCCCTTCCAATATTAGGAATTCTTACCATCCTCATTTTTAACCCATTCAGATTTGATGGCCGCCCCTCCCCTGGGCCAAACCTCATTCCCCATCCCTTCCATCTTCATCCTCACCCCATCCTATAACCTCTCTCCTCCCCATTATCACAATATCTCCCTAATTCCCCTCCCCCTACCCCTCCACCTCTAAACTCCCTTGAAAATGAACACTGCTTATTCAGCCGGAAGTAACGGCATCAATAAGTTAGTTAGCTCCGCCATTCTGTTAATTAACTGATTTGGTGTAATTAATTATCGGACTGGTAAACATTGGCAGGAGCCAGCGCAAAAAATATGTTTGCTGTATGACCCAAATGCTATATTTTATGGTACGGGGGACTTAATTTATTTCGCGTTTGGATTTCCGATTTCGGTATCAATTGGAATTGTATCACATATATTTCGTGCATTAATTGAATTATACATCACATATAATAGATACCGTATACATGATCTCTCTCTCTCTCTCTCTCACTCACTCTCTCTTTATACATAAATATATATATATATATATATATATATATATATATATATATATATACATACATACTGTACATACATATTTATTATATATGTATATAATGTATATATATATATATATATTTATTATATATATATATATATATGAGGCCACAAATAACACTATACCTAGACAATAACTTACATCCGAAGTGAATGATAAGTGAATCTGCCCCAGCCAAGCTCTGAACCTGGATTTGGTTTATTTCGAGTGAAATACGGTCAACTAATCCATTCGGCTCCCAGAAGACATATAACTTTGAGTCTGCTGTATATATTCTTGTTGAATTCAGGTTCTCTAACTTAGAATCGATGTCAACCCATCACTATAATAGACGACAGATAAGTCTGTTATTGTAACATTTGGCTAATTATGAAGTTTTGTCACCTATATACACGTAACACACACACATATAAATACATACACGTGTATACTTATATATCTGATCACAAATAATGAGTACTTTGCACTCATTATAATAACATAACCGCAATGACAATAGCATCGCGACAAAGTTGATGACAGAAATAAGTACTAAACGCATGGTTATATATAATGACCACAAATAATGAGTACTTTGCACTCATTATAATAACATAACCGCAATGACAATAGCATCACGACAAAGTTGATTACAGAAATAAGTACTGAACGCATGGTTATATATAAAAGAAACTAAGTTCATGTCACTCATATCGGTGTTTACAAAAAATGGGCTCTTATCATTGAAGCCAGACAGTCAATGTGTATAATTCCGATAAATTGTTTTTTTATATTAATTTTCATTAACGATAAATATTTCAGCCTTTACATGCAGAGTTATCACATATCAGCAACATAAATCATCGGGTTTCAAAAGGCTAAAGTTACATTAAAGTTCACTCATCGGCCAATTCAACGTAGATGATCATAGGTTTAGCGATGCCTTTCTTTAATATTAAAACCTCGGTCAATTCCATATTTTTATTTCAGACCAGGCATCGAAAAACGCAACGAATCCGCCTTATAGTCCTAAAGACATAAGTTAGGAAGGTTTCTAATCACATTAGCATAGTAGGTAAGAGTTCTAATGGTATAGCCCCCAACCCCCTCGATTATAAAACGAAAATATACTATGTTGTGAAAGCTTCTAAGTTTCCTTGTTGGGCGAGTCGATAGAGTTCTCGGCTAGCACTCTGCTAGGCTCGAGTTCGAGTCTCCGGCCGGCCAATGAAGAATTAGAGGAATTTATTTCTGGTGATAGAAATTCATTTCTCGGTATAATGTGGTTCGGATTCCACAATAAGTTGTAGGTCCCGATGCTAGGTAACCAGTTGGTTCTTAGCCACGTAAAATAAGTCTAATCCTACGGGCCAGCCCTAGGAGAGCTGTTAATCAGCTCAGTGGTCTGGTTAAACTAAGGTATACTTACTTTGCGAAAGCTTCTGACAAAACGCTTTATGTCAACTTCCATGAAAAAGACGACTATTGTTTTTCTAATATTACTTGAACACCAATATGCGATCATAAAAATGAAAACTTAAGAGAAAACAGGTAAACAATCAACTAATACAATAATAAATACAAAAGCAAACATACTGTGTTTACAGCAGTCACCTAAAATTTTGCATCCGCTTTTAAAACGTATCATCCCCAAAACCACTATCATGACGCCATCCGTCAACAGTGGTAAGGAGTAATTATTCAATGGCCCCTATATATTTGTCACAGATCTTATAATTAATTCGTTTTCCCATTCCCTACTGACTGGGCACAGCATTATAACATTTGAATAATGCGTTAGAAATGTCGCCGTTATATCTCCGCTGTCAAATATTTCCAGAATTCTTTTATACACTAAATTCGTATTGGATAAATTATGAAAAGACTTCTCTTTCTAGTCTGACACAATATATATAATTATATATATACACACATATATATGTGTGTGTGCATATATATATACATACATGCAACTAATACTAATTTTCATATAAACATTATATATATTGGTTGACGGGCCCATCTCATGAGGAAGACAAACAGTCACTATACTAATCATACTTTAATAGCTAAATCAAAAATTAGCCCAGAGAAAAAGAAAAACATCCAAGCACCGACCGTTTAGTAACCAAACTGTGTCATCAGCAACACCTTAACACCATCTGCATGCAACGTGCTACTTATGTCCCATCTTGTACAAAATCCCTCTCCTTCATGTTGTGATCCACCTGTTCGAATACTTCTGCCACAAAGTCTAGCTACCAATTTTTAGTTTTTTGTAAAAGAAAACTGTTGAGACGGCTATTTGTCTCTCCGTCCACACTTTTTCTGCCCGCCCTCAGATCTTAAAAACTACTGCGGCTAGAGGGCTGCAAATTAGTATGTTGATCATCCACCCTCCAATCATCGTACATACCAAAGTGTAGCCCTCTAGTCTCAGTAGTTTTTATTTAATTTAAAGTTAAAGTTAACAACGATCGTGCGTCTGGCACCGCTATAGTTACCAACAACACAGCCGTGGCTGGAAGTTTCATGGGCCGCGGCTGAGAGTTTCATGGGGCGTGGCTGAGAGTTTCAAACAGCATTAAACGCTGTACAGAAAACTCGACTGCGTCGAAGAAAATTAGGCGCATTTTTTACTTGTTAGATTTGCCTCTTCTTGCTCTCAACATTTATGAATTGTACATTTTTCCACCAATCTCTCCTCTTCCATTACCTTCATGTGACTACTGTATATCACAGCCACTGGAATTTATCTTTTTACCTCTGCTTTTTTTTTTTTTACCCCACCGCCATATTTCTATATATGTCAGTTATTAAAATCTCCTGGAAAGGATATGAGAACTCGAGAGTGGGGGAAGAGACGCATGCAGAAGGGAAAAAGACCTCGCATCCAGAACGAAGTTTAATGAAGAGGTAAAATGACTTACGTGGGGGAGGAGGAATGGGCACCAGGGAAATGGAACAGATTCGAGAACACTGGGTGGACGAAAGTACAGGTATGGTAGTAAGAGAAAAAAATTCGAGTGTAGGAGGAAGGGGGGGGGGGCTAGATAAGAAAGGGAGGGAACTCATGTTAGAGGAAGAGAAGATTTCAGGATGAAAAAGGAAAAAGGAAGGAGGAGGGATGGGAAAAGGGTAAGGGGGACTCTTGTTACTGAAGAGGGCTGGGCAAGATGGGAATGGAAACTGCGTGGAGAAGTAAAGAGAGGTAAGAATGTCAACTTGAGTGAAGGATAACGGATGCCTAGAAAATGGAAAAGTGAACATAATTTAGGGAGAACAGGTAGGACAGTCGATATGGATAGGTAAGAATGGGATGAAAAGAGAACAATAGTGGAAGAGGAGAGACCGAAAGGAGCTATGCAGAACTAAATTGGGGGAGGTAACGTAACTAAGAAGTAAAGGGTGCTCTTGTAGAATACAAAGGGTGGGTATAAGGGAAAGGAAATTCCTAAGGGGTAGTAGTCTGATAGAGGATTAAGGGACTAGAATGGAAGAGGCGAGAAAAGGAACTCGCGTCATATGACGAGCCTGGTCAGAAGGCAGAAGGAACTCGGAATGAGGCGGAGTGGACAGGAAGGGAAGGGAACTCAAGTGCAAGAGGAAGGCTTGGTAGGAGGGAGAGGGAGATCAAGTGGAGGAGCAGGGGTAAGCAGGAGCGGGAGTGGCGGGGGGGGGGGTGAACCTGAAGAGGAGAAGGAAAGCCAAGAGGAGGAAAAACGAAAAAAACCAAAAGCGCTTTACCAAAAACTTCTCCCTCACTCTCTCAAAGTTTAAAAAGGGTCTGAAGAGTCGAGGAGGAGGAGGAGGAGGAGGAGGAGGAGGGGAGGAGGAGGAGGAGGAGGAGGAGGAGGAGGAGGAGGAGGAGGAGGAGGAGGGTGGGGGTAAATGGGTGTGATATGTCCCCGATGGAGGATTGGATAAATCGTATCTTGTCCTCGAATGTCGATCCTAATGCTCGTGTTCCACTCTGACGGAATGTTTGGCTGGGATCTCTTCCTACTGGATCCTCGTGGGGTTCAAATCGCAGCTTAAAGTAAAACTGACATTTTGCGTACACAGCGTTCTTGCCTCCACGACATGTAATAAATAAAAGGTGGCAAAGTAGCATACTTTGAAATAGAGAGAGAGAGAGAGAGAGAGAGAGAGAGAGAGAGAGAGAGAGAGAGAGAGAGAGAGAGAGAGAGAGAGAGTTCAAATTCAAATCTTTATTTCCAATTTACATTGGTTATTCACATACAATTTTACCATATTTACAATTGCTATGTTAACATTAACATTAAAACGTTTACGAAAAATATTTCAGTTTATTACTGAACCCATCTGCACAACCAGTTTAGTAATAAAATATAAAACATTAAACACATAGGTGTGTATATATATATATATATATATATATATATATATATATATATATATATATATATATATATATATATATATATATGTATACACACACATACTATATATATCATGCTATAAACTGTGTATGTATGATATAAAATCTATATTAAAAGAATTTATAAGAAAGAGAGAGGAGAGAGAGAGAGAGAGAGAAAGGGATAGATTCTGGTACCTGACTGCAATTTCAGATAACTTTCTAAACCGGTTAATTACAACTTTCTAATTAAACTTAAGATACAAACAGCAATGACCTTGCTTTCACAAAATAAGAGGAAATCACTAAAGGGTGAGAATAGTTCTCATGGAAAATATACAGAATTTTTAAATACTGTTCCCAAAACTGCTCATTTCCTGAATCAAAAATAAATTCCAGGGCACTACTTCTGAATAGTAATGTGAGCTCCTTTATATTCCAAATACTCTTTCGGAATAAATAATGAACATAAAAGACCAACACATACTCTTGAATATTAAACCGGTCCAGATTTTCCCGAGAGAAATATTCTTTAGCACTGATAAAATAACACAACAATTTGTGTCAATCTACAGAAAATGGGAAAATTTCATAGAGTTAAGTTTTAAGTACACAAGACAAAGTATTTTCCATAATACACTAAAAGATAAGAAACAGTTTTCAGTTTACACTACATGAAAAAATTACTTTTCCATTTGCATTTCACACATCCTTAGAAACACACACAAAATAATAACCCGATCATCTGTCTTTCCGCGTCAATAAAAACAATCAGACATGGCAAAACTTATTAGCAATAACAACGGTGCATTTTATCACTGCCATAATCATTATTACAAAATCTTTTACTGCAATAAGCTATGTGACGAAAAAACACTCCTAGGAAAGGCGTAAGAGCAATTAAGTCTGAAAGCTACGAAGTGGAGAAGATGGTGAGCAAGAAATGAAATACGATATCACAGGCTTGAAGGCACAACAAACCGAATATCCTGCAATAAACTTTGCTTAGACATTCCACCGGATCAGGAAAAGACTAGTTCGAATTGCTGTCTTTTACACTACTAGACACCAGATTCTCACTTGCAGCAAAAGTGCATATCACTTTTACGGTAACAGACGAAATTCTCTGCAATTTATCGCTTATTGTAGATTACGAAAAATCTTCAGAGACTAACTCCAACCACAGATTTATATTTCAGAGAAGCACTGATGGTGACACTCCTTTTCTTAAACATCGAAATACCCACTTAAAGTCAGGAGGGGTTTCTCGTATTGGTCTACTTTGGCTGAAACTGCCAATGAAATCAACCAGGTATTCCAAGTACTAGTCTTTCAAAATAGCCTCTCAAAGAGATAGATTGCGTGGCAGGTTAGGATGACTAAGAACAGGTATGCAGACAATCTTGAGGAGGATTACGTGCTGAAACATTACAAATGAGAACAAAGTATCAGATGTATACTCAGGATAAGGAGCCCTGAAGACAAGGTTTCCATTTTAATCTTTACAAAACCAGCACACAGTAGACCTCCTTTGAAGTAAACATGCATTCTTGATGCCTTACTCCTATATAGTTATGATTACTATGCGTCGCTATAAACGTCTCTCATGTCACATTCAATTCAACAGTGAGAAATAAAGAACCACTGAAAACATTACTGTATATCTAAGAACTACTTCACTAAACTGAAGGCAGTGTCCGACTGCCGTTGCCTATGAATAATGGAAGGCCGGTACACTCAGCATTACCAACCATCTCAGAATAACAAACATAAGATACTCTCCGCATTCTTTATAACTCAAAGACACTTAACATTCATTCAAGAAACTTTTGAGCCAAAACATCTTATCGAGCATACCACAGATACCCACATCCATCAAACAGGACTCCACCACCGCATCCAAACTGGTAGATGCAGTTTCCCATTCTCAGTAACCATCTTTGCAATTGGAGGATTGCCAGGCCAATATGCAAACCAGTCAAATTGCAGCACCAATTGATAACCACCACTTTCCAACATCTTTCCAGTCCTCACTACGTTTCTGTTCCTATTTTGTGACAAAATCCTCTGCCTAGGTCATGTGTCATTATATGCTGCCCAAGGAACAAAAACCCGTTCTGGGTATGTGGCCATAAAAATCCGGTCGTAAATAATGAAAATATATTCTTCGTGATACATTGTCATTACAATTTCATTATCCATCATGTTGACAGTTCTCACAAATCACTGCTATAACGGGAACTAGAGCAGCATCCCCATTTTATCTCATCCTGGAAGAAATAGTACGGAAAAATATGACTATCTAATAATCATGTAAAAAATGAAGGAAACAGATGAATCTTCCACGTTTGTCTGGCAATGGCGCTATGGCTCGATCACGCAAAGTGGACTTGGTAACAAAACTTTTACAGAACAGCTTATCAAGTTAGAAACAAATAAATGAAAAAAAAAAATACAATGACATGCAGTCGTCTGCATCTGATTTGATTTAATGCCATGAATATCAGACCATAAGGTCACGCTATCGAACTTCGTTTGTTTGTTTCCCCGAGTTTTCGTTCCTCGATAAAGACGCATGAGTACATAGTGGCCCTGATGTTCACGTGACTTGCGCAATTTCAATTAACTACCATGGAAGCACCATCGTTTCTATCTTTTTTTAAGTAGCTAAGCGCCCACGATATGTACAGCTACCCAAAATGAAGCACAGTTGTGTTAAATGAATCAGGAAACACACGGAATACCAAGACTTGGACATCCTTAAAACGAATAACATCAGAAGTCCATCCAATTTTTAAACTGAACCTTAAAAATAAATTGACAATGATATTCAGTGCCATCAATACTTTTAAACTGATGTTCAATAAATTGTAATCTTCCTAAGCATGAATAGCACAGTAGCTCTGCAAACAGGAACACTAAATGATCGTTAATTTGCGGTCACAAATAACTAATTTATCTTATTTTCGCTCTTTCCCTCCAATACTCTTCACTTACGGTATGAGACTGGCTTTGTTCTATCTCACTAAGTTCAGACTATTTGGATACTCACTAACTAAAAATAATGTAGTTTCTCCGTAAAATCAAACTCAATCGTTTACTGTAAAAATTTAAAGGACATTCTCCTGCTCCTCTTTCAAACCTAGTTTCCTCTACAGTTGGAAATATATTCTCTCTCTCTCTCTCTCTCTCTCTCTCTCTCTCTCTCTCTCTCTCTCTCTCTCTCTCTCTCTTCTGCTGTAGCATAGTCCTTCATATAAAACAAGACAATTTTCTTCTTTAAACAAGCGTTTCCTCACTTTGAATCCTAAAGCCTTCTTCATCTGTTTCCAGTTTTTTCTTTGTTTTCTGGAATATAAACATTCATGCACTGATCTTGAATTTCTCAGAGAGAAAAAAAAGAAAAACATACAAATTAGCTGTTTCGGTAAGGAAAAAAAAGTAAAGCGCATCGGCAAAGAAAGAAATGCAGTTACCAAATAACGACTGACCGTCAAGTCTGCCATTTATCATCTTCAATAAACTGAAGTAAAAGAAAGATATTCTTGCTTTACTTTCTAAATTTAGTCACTCTATTGCAGTGACTAAAACAGACAATATTTAATAGCCTTTATTTCCATGACACAGCAGGTGGCTGCTTCACACATTGCAATAATCACTAAACGACAAAGCTGTAAAGTGCTATGCATGTCTTGTAAAGCCATTCTTTTTGTTTTCGTTTAATTACATATTGTTATCCTAGAGGTCCCACGATTAAACAATGAGACAAAGCACTGAATATATTAATAAACTAAGTTACGTAGAGACAGCATTTCTTTGTCAAGTAAAATAATGGTAATATCATACTAGTAATATCATCAATATGATTTATAAAAATTATTTTTAAGTGATTAAAAGCTTATGTACGAAAACGTTCCTTAATTCCCCTGTAACATATGAGGTATGTACACACGTGTTGACCCACAAACGAATGCGCGTATACATAATGTATATACTGGACATTATCCAATCTTTTTTTTTAGCCATTATCTGGCCTCAAGTAAAAGAAACGCAAAAGAAGGGAGAGGAAAAACGGTGCCATCTACTTCTAAGTGAGAATGAATTTCTCAGGCCATAAAAACTGCAAATTACTAACTTAATTAACCCAAGGAAAATAAGCGCATACATTTAAAATGTAAAACCCAGTGTTCCTGTACAGAAACATGCTGAAAAAAAAAAAACAGGAATTTGGAATATCCTGCTAAGATTGCTACTGCCGAGCTACTGCCACCACTGATAATGATATTAATAACCATAACGAGACCTCACATCCCCCAACCTACAGCCGCCAGGGTGACTCTTATTTGGAAATGGTACAACGGCTGCAGCAATAAAAATTACACCCGGCCGTCAGCTGAGCATGAACCGGCGGTCTTCTATGATAATAAGGCGACACTGGATATATAAAACCGGACCCCCTGGCGGCGTCAGCAGGAACTATATTTTGTGAGGCAGATCAACGGAGGGAAATAAACCATGAAATTGTGTTATGCACCCAAGGAACAGCGGCCTCTAAGATTGCGTGAGTTTTATGTAGTTTTGTGGGTATTTCCTCCTTGCGTGTTTTAAGTTTTATTTGTTTTTTTTTTTAACTTCATAAATTGTTTTATCTGAGATCTTATGTTTGACATTAGTCAGCAATATTTTAATGAAGTGTTTTCTAACTTCTCCATTACTTTAAGTCTACTAATATGGTTAAAAATGTCTTCCTTATTACCTAATATTTTACATAATACCTCTTATGATGACAATCATTACCACTATAATATATTATTATCTACCAATATTTTCAAAGTTTAAGACATTATCTCTGTTAGAGAAGTCATAATTGACAATATAACTGGCGAAATGGCAGCACCTGGCGGTGCCATTACTCCTGATATACAGTAACGAGAGAGAGAGAGAGAGAGAGAGAGAGAGAGAGAGAGAGAGAGAGAGAGAGAGAGAGAGAGACTTTATCCATAAGGTGACGACGATTAATTTAAAGGGAAGAAATCGTTATTCTTTTGTAATTATGACATTGTTTGCCAATATTACAACCAGTAAGCTGTTCATTATTCTGGTATTTGATTCACGTATTTGATTGCAGCTGTAAATGCTGCTATTTGCTCAGGATACATATAAATTAGTACCCTAATACAATTCAACTTGCATTTTAATATTCTACTTACATTTTTATTCATTTATCAATTTGTTAATGTATCTGTTTTTCTAATAAGTGATCTCCTCTTTCTGTATTTCTCATTACCTTCTGTTGCTTCTTTCGAATGAACACCATATTCTTTGGAAGCTTGAATTTCAAGTCAATGGCCCCTGTGGGATTGATCCATATGAATAGGGTTCATCTTCTGAATAATAATAATAATAATAATAATAATAATAATAATAATAATAATAATAATAATAATAATAATAATAATAATAATAATAGGTCTTATTAAAAAGGATGGCTGTATTATGCGAATTTAACTTATATAGTGTCTTTTCTATCTTCCTCATGATTCGCTTTTCGGGCTCAGCGATGTTAGTCAGCAACTGGCCGATTTTCCAACATGTATATCGGCCAGCGATGGGAACGATTTCTGATTGGATATTTTAATAAAAGACTTCCCATATTCCGCACACTATCCTTTTCCAACATGAATATCGGCCAGTTGCTGACTAACATAGCTGAGCCTGAAAAGCGAATCATAAGGAAGATAGAAAAGACACTATATAAGATAAATTCGCATAATACAGCCATCCTTTTTAATAAGACCTGTTTAAAAGAGGGTTTACTCCCTTCAAATAATAATAATAATAATAATAATAATAATAATAATAATAATAATAATAATAAAAGAAGAAGAAGATGAAGAAGAAGAAACAAAATTGCTCTTAATCTTAACATAGTTCTGGAACAGATCAATAAGTGATAATGAATTTGGTATCTGGCTGACCTCCACCCAGTTCGAGGTTGCGATTAGCCGATCTCGTAACGTGCTCCGACTCGACTGCTTGCAGCGTATAACACTGCACTTGACTTTGAACATTTGACAATACTTGATACTACCTTTGCCTTCAAGCTTTCTTTCATTCTTATCTTCCAAACCTACCAGCAATTTATCCAATGCTTCCAGTAAACAAGAAACCCATTAGCTATCCACTTCATCGGCCACTGCACTTGCAAGTATAGAAAGTTTTTTTGTAAAACTTTGGACCTGTGACCAAACTCCAGCTACTGGGGCTTTATTTTATGAGACTGAAGGTATTTTAATTTAAAAGTAGTAGTATTCTCGTTGTTCTTGGGAAGTTTTTTCTTAATCCCATTTTGGTTATATTCCCTTTGGGCCGTAAAGATCTGAGATGCGAGGAAGGCAACGGATCAGAAAGCCATTAAATTGGTGTGAATCTGCACTACATGTTAAACATCACAGTTTACAAAATTATATTCCCTTTACCAAAGACTTACAGTGTTCCAAGTTTGAAATTTATCCAGATGTTACGTAGAGGAAGTAAAAAATATGGAAATTTCTAGCTACATGTACATATATACATATTTCAATAAGGAAAGATCCTCACTTAAGCTTACAGCTGCGGTGAGCTACACAGACACTGTAAAGCTGTGTGCCTGTAACGATATGGTCTACATGTTTCAAGTAGTATTTTTCCTCTGTCTGATAGCCAGTAGCCTCACAGGTTCTTCAGTCTTTCAATACAAAATTGCAGGAAATGGTCATTTCCTTTCCACATCCCTTATGGTAACTTTGTAAGCCATCGCCGAAAAATATCGGGTAAGGTCAAATTACAATCGTTCTTATTTCTCTAGGAAGCTTCCATTACCGGCATTTTAAGCCAGAGGCTCTCGAGAAAGTAGGTCCAACTCTCCTTGAAGGGCCCCAATGCTGAATGTGAACCAGTCTCCCTGTGACTGTTATTCCTGCTGATGCTTCGAAGTTTAATGGAGACTGGAATGCTTCTCTGAAGAGCCATGGATAACCGATAACCGAGTTTTTGTATATATGTATCGGCTAAATTCTGTGGTTATTTACTTGTTATTCTCTTCCCTCTGAATTCTATTCCATGGAAACTTTTTCTGGACATATATGGACTTTTCTCACTTTCGTTAATAAATAATTTCCCTCTAATATGTATATCACGTAATCTTTTTAATTCTCGTTCTAACCGTCCTAACCCCCGATGATTACCTTGGATGCATTACTGTTTGTCTTTACCGAGCAGAGCATACATTCTATCTCAGTCGTGATGATTAACTCGAAAGAGTCTATTACACACATTTTACTGATGGTAATTAACTCTGAAGATTCTCTTAGAATATTTTTTTCTATAATACTTGAACATCTTTGTATGCCTTTCTCAGTAACCCGTTTAGAGTTAAATGTCACGTTAACGTCAGTCTCAAAATGTCATGAAAAATCTTTCCGCCTCTACGCTTTCATCGAAGTTTAATTAAGTGGGACGTCGTCATCTGAAACCGACGGGAAGACAATTTTTCTTTTTATTTTTTTTTATGAAACGTTCCATTTGAAACTCCCACTCTGATTGGTTGACAGGGACATACATTTGAAACAATACCACTAACTGGTTAACACGACGTATGCGCGTGGAACAAGGGCCTCTGACTAGTCTCAAAAGATGCTTACGATTAAAAATTAAAGCACTACCTTGGCCGTGAAACACAACTCAAACGACGCGTTTGACAGTAGACGGTCGAACTTGGTAGCTCCAGTTTTCATTACTGTTTTTTCCGTTTCTCCCGTCTTAGACGTTTCCCACAGGAATGACTTGTGAAGAGTCAAATTAATGATAAACGAAATGAGTTCTCAAAGGAACAAATGAACGCTGCAGGAACTTCACTACCAAATACAGTGCTTAGGGGAAAAATATGGAGAACGTATGGTTGTTGCCTCTGCGGATAGCTTGCCACTTCAACTCCCGGTGAAATGTTAGAATGCGATATGACACTGTCATCACGCACTGCCAATAAGCAGTGAAGAAAATCTTAGTTTTCTTTGGACCACGCTTTGTAAGGGAAAGACATATTGTCAGAAATACAATGATGTTTTCAGCCTATCAATGATTCTAAAAAGAAACTTTCAGGATTCAATTACTGGCTTCAAGATTAACGGTTGTGCTGATGACAACCCATAAATGAAAAGTTACTGGAAAATTACAACGAACATCATACTGATAAGGAAAGCTAGTGAGTGATAACGATTTTGCACTTATTACTAATATATATATATATATATATATATATATATATATATATATATATATATATATATATATATATATATATATATATATATATATATATATATACACACTAGCGGATCCATGGGGTGGCACCTGGGCACGTGGCCCCTCCCCATGAAAAATAATGACAAAATAATAATACTGAAGATTTAAATAACAAAAACATAAATGAGAAATAGAAAAATAGGAAAAAAATCTATTATAGAAATAATATATACAGTATATATTTATATATAATATATATATATGTAGGTATGTGTGCATCATATGAAAATTGGTGCCCCTCATTGAAATTTTTCTGGATCCACTAGTGTGTGTGTGTACATATATGTATATATAATAGTATATATATATTTATAAGTATATTTATATATTTATACATATGCATATGTATATCATATATACATGTATGTGTGTATGTATAAATATATATTTTCTATACTCAGAAGGAATTATCAACTCACCGACTTCCTCACACTTCTGGACACGTTCGTCTCCACACGTCTATATCCAAGTGAGAAATAGTCATAGACGCTTTCACTTTCTGGAGCAGGATTAGAAGCAATGAACAAGCGGTTTCAGTGAGGACGCACAAACGTGTGTTAGTCGACCTCAGGTACATTTTACTAGATCTGAATAATTCATTACTGATTACCAGACCACCGTCGTCTGATAAGTGACAGTCTCGACTGCCGAACGAGTGCACCAGCTGGAATTCTTATGAGTATTTTCTAATCGGAGACAGGCTTCTAGATATTAGCGTGTAAATAAAAGTTTTATATGTATATATATGATTGTACATATGTGAAGCTAAGGTGTTACATACATCATATATATATATATATATATATATATATATATATATATATATATATATATATATATATATATATATATATAAATATATATGTAATGACTGTACATGTGTAATATGATTTGTAACTGGAATTCTTGAACATTTATTTTAAAAGAAACCTAAATTTCTTTACGCATGAAAAGGTAAGAGTAAACCAATCAATTAATGAAAAGGAAAATGAAATCAACCTAAATTAACCTATATTTAATGAAATTGCGAGGAAGTCGAGAATTTAAGATTATATATATACACACATATATATATATATGTATAATATATATATATATATATATATATATATATATATATATATATATATATATATATATATATATATTTATATATATATATATACATACGTTTGCACATTATGTGTAATCTAGTTTGTAACTGAAATACATGAACATTTATTTAAACAACTCAATTCCTTCACTGATGAAAAGATATGCGTAAACGTATCAAGTAATACAATTGGAAATAAAAGCATCCGAAACACTGCACTGTGGGTATAAACTATTTCGCCCTGAAATGTCGGGGATGAATGACTTCCCAGTCGTTCGCCTGACCGATGGACAGTCTACAAAAAAAAAAAAGTTTATTTTGCCGATTGCTTACTCAGTTTGTGAAAAAGATTTGCAAACTATCCGGCCATCATTCATTTCGAAAGTAAATTACTGGAGATTTTTTTCATTCGTTCATTCAGAACAAATAATAGATCCGTTTTGTTTATGTATCTGTTTCCTTTCATTCGGGAAATGAAAATTCTCGAATTCATCTGTAAACATTGCATTCCATTCAGACATTATAATAAATAAAATACACTATAATACAATTTTTGTGTAACTTGGTCACTTTGTGGAAAGATTTTTTAAACAGTTTAAAAAAACTACATTTACTTTAATGGCATCTCATCCAGGACAGGAAAAAATATTTGCACGTAGTTCTACTGTTTGTATACAAATGTCTTTTTAATAATATTACGAGATAATCCGTGGCCATTTGATCATCGTTTTCAGGCGAGCATAACCGTTTTCTATTTCTATATTCCTAGCTATAACCCTTAGTCTGCAGTCACATTTCCAAGACGATCGCATTACTTTGTTACTATAAAACACTGCGCTTCGCTTTAGTCGTGTTATAGTCAGATCGAACAATCGCATTGATACAATACCTTGCCATAAAAACCATACTTTATACTTTTCGCAAATGTACAAAAATCATCCTTTCATTTCGGAAAAATTATCAGCTTTTGAACACCCTCATGAATGTTCGTCGTTACTGAAACTCTTGACTGAATAATTACGTCCCCTTGGTTCTGCAGTTAAAGGATGAATGATTCAGGGATAAAATATAGAATTTAGGACAAAGACCAAGCGGTGGGACCTATGAGGTCATTCAACGCTGATAAAGGATGAATGGCGCATGTACTTTTGCATTGCATCTAATTTAGAAAAGCTACCTTTTATAAAAAACGGCTTACAATCCTTTCATCTTTAGGTGTTCCCTCCAAAGACCTAAAACATTTCCAGTCCCTTTCAAGTTTTAGGCTGCTGGTCCATGTCTTTACGACACGTCAGAGTTCACTAATCACCTTATCACCTAATTCATATTTTAGGACGACTGGGGCACGGCTGATTTTTCAAGAAACAAGCCCAGGCCATTTAAATGCGCAAGTTCGATCCGAGGTCTCTCCTTGGTATGAAGAGGCTGAGAGCTTATACACACACACACACACACACACACACATATATATATATACACACACAACACACACAATATATATATATATATATATATATATATATATATATATATATATATATATATATATATATATATATATATGAATTTTATCACATCCCCGTGATTCATATACAAGCAGTAGGCGACAAATGTCCTTTGATATCCAATTCGCTCTACCTCTGAAATAATATATTTTTATATATGTTACCCGAAGGGGAATTTTTTTTAGTTGATAATAAGTTCGTCGTCTCGTGGGCTCGAACCACGGAAGACAAGAACTCAGGACTACAGTGACGCGCATTAAACCACACGGCCATCAGCCCACGAAACGACGAACTTATTGTCAACTAAAAGATTCTCCTTTGAGTAACATATATGAAAATATATTATTTTCCGAGTGAATTGATATTAAAGACATTTATATATGAATATATATATATATTATATATATATATATATATATATATATATATATATATATATATATATATATACATTATATATCCTTCACTGACCGTAAACATGTATAATAATCAAAAGCCTCGCTTAACAGTACTGTATTTACCTTCTGTTATCGCCTTTGGATCTGAAAAAGCCCAGTAAATATGGCGTGTGTCCCATTGCACAAATGTATTTTAATCTCTCTCCTCAACATTATTACCACTATCCATCTCTTTCTTAGGAGTCTTCATTCTATCTTTTTCTTAGACAACTTCAAGAAGTTTCTTTTCTCGTATTATTTTAATCCTTCCTCTGTTTGACTTCCATTTTATTCTCCCAGTTTTCCTCAGAGATGACGTTGATTTAGTCCTTTAATTAACCTCCTTTCACCTCTAACGGTGGAGAAAAACTTGTAAAAAGAAGGCAGAGGGGGAAATAGCTAATAACGAAGACAGGGATAGTAAAGAGAGGGAAAAGGAACATCGAAAAATAAAAAAACAAAAATTAAATCAAAAGATAACAAAAGAATAAAGAAATAATATCAGAAGGTATAAGATACAGATGAAACATGATTTAGTTATAAAATGGATAAATAATGTCGGGACACTAGATGAAGAAAGAGTTTTTTTTTTATTGAAAGATCTAAAATTCCATCGAGTGGTAAAAAGAATGCTTTTAATAAATCATATGATTTTGCGAGTAAAGGTCAAATATAAGAAATAAATGATAAACAAATAACACTACACAGACTGAGGCTGGATAAGAATACGTATATTATTCGTGGGGAAACCAAATGAGCTCAGTAATCTGATAATGAGGTGTTTATTCAAGAAGTAATTACCTGCTACAAGAATGAAATGCTCGTTAAATGAATACTGTGTGATCACCTTATACAACAAACAAAGCCTACAACGAACGTTTAACTGGAAAAGTATTATAACCCTGATAACAACGCACCCTATAAATAAATATCCGCAGGACTGAAGTGTATTTTAACTCGACTAAAAGTCGTCTACAGCTTGCACAAGGTTGCTAATAAAATAATAGATAAATAGCATCAGCTGCACTGAGCAAGACAAGGAGGCTCGACACAGTGACCCCATGCAAGTACTGTACGTGTACTTGTAAAGAAGAAAATAGTGAATTTACAACTGATCTTAAGGGTGATGACAGTGAACAGTCTCAAACACAAGAAAAAATTAAATTCAACATGAAAAAATGCATATTCACCATCTCCACCAAGTTGCAGAAGAAACAAGAATAACTTCCATGGTGGAAATAATATATCTAGAAAACGGACAATCCGCAGCTCTTTTCATCCTTAAACTCTAACAGAAAAGGAAGACAAGAAAATTTTCATCCTCCATGACAGCAATAGACATCAAACCCGGTGACAGTTCGCCCTCCCTTTAGGCAATCCTAAAAGAAAATCTGGGCCTGTAAAGAAAAAAAGGCTCAACATAAAAGGCTAAGCCGCAGTACGAATCATAACCGTCGGACATTAGCATTAATCCCACAGACACAGTGATGACGGAGAAAAGGTGAGGGAAGCCGCCCCAATCATAATGAGTCTCTTCTACGAAAGAAACCAACTAAGCCAACAGTAATTACCACCTGGTAATTAACTCATATTCGCATAATGAGTTTCGTTGTAAAAGTTGGCTTTCAGTAAATAAACGCTCACGATTACGAATATCATCACAGTGGCATTTAAAATAAGTTTTTTTTTTTTAATTCAAACTGATGTAGTTGTTAAATCCTAATTAGGATCGTTGTACGATGACACGGTTTGTATGCGTATGTATGTATGTATATATATGTATATATACATATATATATATATATATATATATATATATATATATATATATATATATATATATATATATATATATAATATATGTATATATATATATATATATATATATATATATATATATATATATATATATATATATATATATATATATATATATATGCAACACTAAATAATTTAAACCATTAACAACAAAATCACTGTGCCTTGGAAAAACTTACATACAAAAGGATTTATATACCATAATTATGCTTACCCTGGCCAGGGTTCATATACCAACCCAAAAAGAAGTCAACTCAAAAGACAGAAGTCCGAAAACTAAACAGGGTACAAGTACTTGTCATAGAGAATTCTCGTTGTGTGCTTTGATGCCTGAGTGCATGAGGTCTACTGTGAACAACAAATAGCCCAAAATGCATTGGCTCGAACTCATGGACAGGGAAGTTCACTTGTATGTAAATCCTTTTTGGGTGCTAGTTGTTTCGTAGGTATTCTGAACTCGATATTAATGGGTTATTGTGCCTTTTTATTTGAAAACATATAAATATATTTTACGTTTGAAATATGTGTCATGTAACAATTTATTACACACACACACACGCATATCACACACATACACACATACACATACATACATACATACATACATATATACATATACATACATACATACATATATATATATATATATATATATATATATATATATATATATATATATATATATATATGAAATTTGGCTGCCAGACAGTTGTCATTTTATTTTTACAAATCTATCAAATGAATAACACTGACAATCGTATACCTCACAGTGGTCAGTCAACTGTCAGATCCTTCGCAGGCATTTCAGATACTTAAAAAGAAAAAAAAACTTAATTTAGTTTGTAACGCCATCATGACCCTTCCGATAAACAAAGACCCAAGCCTCAAGCTAAGTTGAATTACTTCCGTAACTTAAAACAATTTGCATTATTTTCGCCATGAGACCCACCAGGCATAATAATATGAACACTGACACTTGGCTTTATCCCATTTATTCCATTACCGCATTACCTTTCGCGATAAAACGACCTATTTTAATTTCATCAGCAGCATGATTAACACTTTCAAGAGCGCGCCGTCACGCCGCGACAGCATAATTACTAATTAGCTGGGAAGTGAAAAAAGCTTGGCGGCCAAAACAGCGAACTTTCCTACATTGCCAATATTTTGCGAAAGCTGGAGAGAAGAGTTTCTCGTGGTTAAGAAGGGAAATACTTCTTGCGTCTAGGTTAAACCAACATCTTTACACTGTTTTGGAATCTTTATTATGAATTAGTGTTTGTCAGCACACTACCTAGATTTCTGGGTGTATTCTTGATAAACAAAATACCTAAACGCAAGAGGGTTTCCTGCCAGTTACCGAGATATTATTATCAGTATTATCATTCGCATCGGGTCAAAGAGAAGTGAAAGCAGAATAATCTTAAAAAAAAAAAGACGCGAAAGCCTAAAGGTGCGCCCACACCGCAGTAAAACATATCATAACCATCCCTCTGTAATTTATCGCTTACATAACACAACCACTTCTAACACGAGTTCAAGACCGTAATTGGAGAAAGAACCGTTGGCAAATTCTGGATAATCGTATGAAGCGCTGGTCAGGATTACCAAGTTGGTGACTTGTATTCAACTTTGTGATATGTAGGCGATACGTTGCAGAAATGTGTTTATGACATGTTTTACTGTAGTGTGGACACATCCTTAGAAAGGTCATAAAAAAACTGATGTTTCTTACAGCATTCTACTCACTGGTAATTATTACTGTTATTTAATGTTATTGTTAGACTTCACCGCCAATTAATTAATGCTTATTTAATTATCATTCTTATAATAATGCCTTTTATATTAGATCTTCACGGATTTGACAAAAAAAAGTTAAGTATACCTTAGTTTTACCAGACCACTTAGCTGATTAACAGCTCTCCTAGGGCTGGCCCGAAGGATTAGATTTATTTCACGTGGCTAAGAACCAATTGGTTACTTAGAAACGGGACCTACAGCTTATTGTGGAATCCGAACCACATTATAGCGAGAAATGAATTTCTATCACCAGAAATAAATTCCTCTAACTCTTCATCAGCCGGTCGGAGACTCGAACTCGGGCCTAGCGAGTGCTACTCCACAGCTCTACCGACTCGTCCAGCGAAGAGCATATGGATTTGACAGAAATACACAAACGGTCCCAAGATTAGTTGAATCAAACGATTGTTCATACGTATTTTCAAGGTCGTAATGTTGCAAAATGGGCAAAATTCATATAAAATGGACGAAGATATTGCCGTGAATACAATAAATTCGAACAAAAGTTTAATATTTCCCTGGAACATCGTTCCAAATCAAAACCTCATGGCATCTCTTCAAAATGGCACATCACGTAAAACTGTACGTTCAGGTTTCATACATTTTTGAAGACATGGTAAAAAAAAAACAGAAGTGACGCTGTCTGTGCGCCATTCAACTAATCCCACATTTGGGCAGTGACCTGAACGAATCTATAAGCATGAAAATTCCTTTGATGGCTAAAGTATAATTCTACGGGATCTCAATGAACATTTCAAACTGAGAGTATTTCAGCCCACAGCACGATTTTTGCCATGGTGCAGTTTGTTCACTCATTGTCATGGACAATGAGCCAATATGACAATGAGACAAATATTTACATCATCATCATCATCATCATCAACAACTTCTTCTTCTTCTTTTCATCATCAATAAAGCACTTTAAATGTATAGTATACGGTATACAATAAACATAGTTGCACTAACTTTGCTGAGCTAGTTTCCACAAAATACATAATTAAAGAAACTGAAATGAGAGAAATATAGCAATCATGGAAATAAATTACCATCATATAAAAAAAACAACGAAATATATCCAAGGTAACTGAGTGATCAAAACAAATAATAGCGTTTATTTTCCACGCTGCTAAAGAGAAGCATTACAGCCTCATTCAAATTTTCAGCATCAACATCCTCAACGTGACGTCAACTGTATAAACCAATAAATCAATATATGACAATTTCAGCAGAGTAAAGGGATCCTGTTTTACGATTTAGCAGGATGAAGAATGAAGGTCCCCTGCTCTTGAACAGCGTATAATTGTGCACCTTAACGAAATGTGCCAATTACTGCCCTGTGAAACGAGTCACGCATACTAAATGTAGAGCAACAGAAACTAAAGTTAACAACAGCAGTTCAGTTTCAAATGAAACTTAAGGAAACAGCCAAACCTGGTGTCTTTCAAAAAATCGGAAGCCACAGTGGCATTGCAGGGAAAAAGGTCCACGACTTTGCTAGTATGGAGATAAAGCAGTATTCCAACATTGATACCAGACAAAAATCCCGAAAAAAATAACTTCTTTTATTTAAACAAGCTTAATCCTTCATGTAAGGGACTCTTTCCTGCTATTTTTATATGTGGCATATATGACAATGTTGCATACATACCATCAACTCTAGATCTAGGAATCCTTATGACAAATCTGAAGCGTCTGATTACACTACTTACCAATTTGATCCACATTTATGTCCAAGCTGACATCCACTTCCATGACGTGAGCAAACACTTAATGCTATAGTTACACTATCTGCACACAGGGCTATCCTATTTCTAAAAGCAAACAGCAATATCACAAGAAATAAAACACCAAATGCCTCGAGTACCTCTCTGATTGTCATCAAAGCACCTGTTCTGCATTTAACCGTAAAACCGTGAAGTATGTCAAGTATACAGCATCAAACCTGCAACTTACACGTTTATATTAATTTGAATTTGATACATTTTGGACTTATGCCAATGGATGTATTAAGTTAAGAGCTAATGGGATGTTTCACACCATTGTTTTATAAATGGCTGTAAGGGTGCAAGCTTCTCAATTCGAAGATTCTTACAGAGGAATGGAAGGAAGGACATTCCTCTAACTAATGTGATCAGCGCATACTACCTTTTGGAACCAGTATGGTGTTGCGTAATTTTGTTATCTGCAAAATACTTATGAAAAAACAACGAACATACTGATTTTAGGGGAAAGTAGTCATGGCACCTCTTTAAACGAAATGGGACATCCCATCTGGGTCATCACCCAGACTACCTACATTGTTTAAGGATTTTATTCACGCTTCAATAGGAACTACTTTTATGGAAAATGGCTGAAGAACAATGTATTAAGAGAAGAATGTTAAACGGACGTTGTAGCGCCGAGTTGTCCTTCTTAATGTTTTTCAACGCCATCCCATTACTAGAGCCAAAGACAGACGGCTTCAAGTCAGAGAAACAAAAATGTGGCTTCATAATACCATGAAGTGTATTTAATTTGTTACAGATTTTCAAACATAAATACTTCCAAAGGGAAATATCTACCTCTGTACAATTTTCTGATATGTATGTACGCGTGCACAGATTTTTCATATAAAGACCAACAAGACAGGCCATGTAATGTTCTTTACTCAACCGTGAAGGAAAATGTGAAAAAATAAAAAGTTTGTCACAACCCCAAAGAAAGTTACACAACCAGCGCTTACAAGAACGTATATCTTATGAATATATAAACAAGGAATTACTGGAGTAATGACAAAGTTTGATTACAGAGGGAATAAGAAGGTCGTCAAAGCAACCCCACGACTGCTGATTTCCACAGAGAAATGTGACATGAGACAAGTTTATGAGTGCTGCGTTGTTAACTTAGATTTAAAAGGAGATCTATTCTGCTCACCAGAACAGTAAAAAGCTAAGTATAATAAGTAAAAAGATTTTTCAATTCACATAAGAAACATACAGTTGCAAATGATATCATATAACAAGTTGACAGAGATAACATCTCATCTTCATTTTTATCTTAATATTATAGGATGGAAAATGGCTATTTCTTATTACCACAGTGATCTACTACAGACAATGACACCCATAACATAACAAGAAAATTTAAGGCCCCACCCCTAAATAACCTACTACAGACATGACACCCATAACATAACAAGAAAATTTAAGGCCCCACCCCTTAATAAGTACTATATGCTGTGAAGTTGTATATGTAAACTTCCAAAACAAATAAATTAAGTCCTTCCATTTGGGCCTAACTCTAGCAATAATCTTGAAAGAGAGAGAGAGAGAGAGAGAGAGAGAGAGAGAGAGAGAGAGAGAGAGAGAGAGAGAGAAGGTGTGCATAATGCATTTCTGTCTGCCATCGCCGCTGTCATCATCATCAAGACATGTTGGGAAACGCGGAAACACAAATAACACCGAAGGCCACGATTCACAACGGCACATAAGGATATTGTCGTTCTTACTGACAAAACCAATTCATTTTAGATACGTCCTTCGGGTAGCAAACGGTTGAAGGAGTTGGCAGAAGGCAGAAGGCGGAAGTTCCTGTTCCTCCACCTCCTCCTCTCATTCTCCTTCTCTTCCTTGCCACTTGTTTACTTGATTATGCTTGCAAGCACATCATCTCAGGTATGCTTGAGGGCGTGGAGCATGGGAAGGAGGGGTTGGGGAAGAAGTATGTTGCATGGTTGGGGGTAGGGTGGGTAATGAAAAGGAGAAATATAATAACAGTTATGATGCAGTTTGTCCCTTGGCTAAATCTTGTGGTAATTATCTGCTCTTAACGGTTTGTTTGTTCATTTCACTGATTTCTTAGAGGAAGAAAGGTTCCTCGAGGTAAATTAAGGGCCAGGGAATGATGCTTTGTTCAGAGAGAGAGAGAGAGAGAGAGAGAGAGAGAGAGAGAGAGAGAGAGAGAGAGAGAGAGAGAGAGAGAGGAAAGTAACTATTATGATGAAAACAAAATGTTGCCAAAATAAAAATCATGATAAACGGATAAGCTAAACTTATTTAGATTTAGCCATTAAATTTTTATATGTTCCTCCACTTCTCTGCTCTTGAATACTAGTATAATTTTTTCATGCCTATTTTTTTCGAATATTTGAAAAAAAATATTTTCTAATAATTCAACAGCAGTTACCAATTACTTCTTTTATTATATGAAAAGAGAGCGAGAGCCATCTCATCCATCCCAAGGTCCACCCTACATACTTTTATACAAATTATCAAAAATTCCAAAATATTATTCATAATAAACTTCAGCATTTTTCACAATATATCCAAATTTCCTAGTGCAAACTTCAATATCACTTCACCCAGCTCCCGCTGGTTTCAAACTGACAGAAAAAGACAAGTCCCACGACTAACATTTCCCCTTATTAATACTTAAAATGTACGAAATCTCTAAAATCGAAACCATCTATCTGGCAAAATACTACTGACCATCCACAAGTCAGTTGCTAGCACAGGGTACTGATAATATCAAAGATATCAAAGGGATGTTGAGAAACAGCTATTTTCAGAAAACAGCATAGTAAAACACAATCAACAAGACATCACTGCAATCCATTGTTGGCAGTAACCGAAAAGTTATTCATACTTATAAGACACTTACTCATGAACAGATGTCAAAAATCAGTCAAAAACAAGATCAAAATTTTAAATGACAGGACATTTACTACCAAACAGCAAGGCCTTCATGCCATTAGAATGTAAAGCATATTGGAAAATGCAAAAGTCGTAAGAAAATAGAGTAATTCCAAAATAAAACATCCCGCTTATCCACCAAACAAAAACGCCACTCCCAAGAATATGTATACAGTATATAGCAGTACTGCAAACAAATATAAGAGCATGAATATCCAGCCTGACTATCTGTTTGCACTTAGCAATATGAGAGGAATTTTACGAGCATGGGGAACGAACAGGTGGGAACTTTCCAAATTAATCCCAGGATATCTCTTCTTTCGTTGTTGCTTACTAACCGAAAAATGACCTGTAAAAACACCTGGGTTCCCGAGCTACCTTAATCTTAATTAACTTTCCAAGATGAATACTAAACTGCAAGTTTCTTTCAAAATATACACACACAATCTCATCTTGTCCCAAGGGACACCCACCGTTAGGCAAATGTACCTAATCAGTGGTGGTCCCCATAGTAGTGATATTTTTCTAGCTTTCTCTGCATTCTTTAAGGATATTTAATCAGTACTTTAATTGTTAGTAACTGGTTTCAACTGCACTGTTTTCATGGATAAGTCACAAAGCAAGAGTGAAGCCAAAACGCCCACCACTTTACAATTAACCATAATTATTTTATTCTACCTGAAATGTTTTTGCATCTAGCAACATGCATCTTGCTCTGAATATGGTATGATAAAAGTTTTCTATAAGACGCTTGATCGCACTGTTATCACACTGAGGAGAAAATGTGTTGAAGCTGCTTTAACCAGCCCAACACCCACCATTTAGCAAGCATGTGCCTCATCGAATAAAATCCTCTTATGTCCACTATTATTCAGCTGAATTGTCTTCACGGGCAGAGATTCAAGTAGTTACTCATGAGACTACCCTACTTATACTGCACTGCATAAAGCAATGATCGGTTAACTCTGTAACACCCTTTGCCTAAAGAAGTATTTATAACATCGTTTGAAATAATGGAATTATAACACCATTTCAAAGATGTTATACATCCATTTCAAAATCTGTGAACTGTTACACCATTTCAAATATTGGAAATTATGACGTTAATTCTCAATGACTGATGTGCCCGTTTCTAGAGACATAACAGGCTGCCATCTTGGAAACTACCTTTCCTGCATATTTTGACACTGAGCCTGCTCGGACCAATAAATGATCAGCTACAGATCTTGTACGCAATTTTGTAACGAGTACTTATTTAATCATATTTCTTGAATAATCACGTAAATGGAATTTTTAAAGAGAAGATTAGGCTTCACTTACAGAAAAAAAAGTTCCTCGGATGCTTAAGTCCATCCTCTTTGCGTGAAATCTTTGGTCCATTCCAGGGACAACGGAAATATTAATATTCTGACCTATGCTGAC
Organism: Macrobrachium rosenbergii; assembly: GCF_040412425.1. NCBI lineage: Eukaryota > Metazoa > Arthropoda > Malacostraca > Decapoda > Palaemonidae > Macrobrachium > Macrobrachium rosenbergii. Next base: position 28,739,200 of record NC_089799.1, on the reverse strand, counting down.
CTGTTTCACGGTGGCATTTTTGTGTACTTTGTAGCGCAAAGAGCAATGACTAGAGACCAGTTGTTCAATAGGCTTGAGCTGTCATTATTGGATATATTTCTCGAGGTCACTGCACAGTTCAGACCAAAAATCTAAAAACTGCGTAAGGTAAACTAGTCAATATTCCCCAGTGTAATCTATAAGAACAAAATGTTGTAAATCCCTAGGTTATTAATACTACACTTGTCGGTCACTTTCCTACGCACCAAAGCGCTCTAATGACAATCCATAAGTAGATTACAATGTCGATATGCAATAGAGCAAAAAATAATTGATTTCTTGCTAAAAAGATGATAAACATAAACCTATAGTCTGAGTTTCAATCAGCAGAATCAAATGCTAAAAAATTTAGTTTTGATCCAGGAAAAATTCTGTCACATTTTACTAGCCACTGTTAAATTTGTGATTAAAAGAATGTTCCTCTGATTAGGATGGGTTTATTTTGGCTCTAGTAACACATAACATATACCCATGGTATATGTTATGTGTTTATTTCAGCTCTTGTGAAAGAATATCCCCATGATCAAGATGGAATTATTTGGGTTCCAATATAAACCTATCTGAGTTCAGCAGTTATATTTTTGTAAGATCTAAAATAGATTATCCTCCTTGGCAGTTTAATGGCTTAGGCACAACTCTTAACTTAACGGTACCATTACTTTCAGTTCATAAAAGATTCAAAGTTCTGAGCAGCAAACCAAAGCAGTGAAAGTTATTTTCTTTTAAACACTGGTAATATTAGTGAAATGAAATTGGAACTGAAATATAGAGGTTAGGCCAAAGGCCAAGCGCTGGGACCTATGAGGTCATTCAGCGCTGAAAGGGAAACTAACAATTAAAAAGGTTTGGAGGGTGTAACAGGAGGAAAACCTGGCAGTTCCGCTAGGAATCAATTTATAGTAAAGAAGTTGGAAAGTCAGATCGAAGAATGGGAATATGAACGGAGGTACAGTGAAAGAAATGAAAGAGGTTGCAGCTAGGGGCCGAAAGGACGTTGCAAACAACCTTAAGCAATGCCTACAGTGATAATTGGTGAAATAATCTGTCTCCTTCTTCAGCATATTTATCTTCGCTCTAGATCAGGCAATACCAATACAAGGCGAATGAGTGTCGCCTCTTTTATCCCTGAATTTACATGACAGTAATTTTTTTCTGGAATGACGTGGTTCAGGAGGCTCCTGCGTCTGCAACGATCATCACTAGAGTATTGAGATTTCTTAATCAATATTTATGTCACTGACCTTCGCCATCGTGAAACCAGTTCGCCATATCTATAAATCAATCTTGGTCCCTGTGAAGCAAATATTTGAATCGCATAGCCTCCGATATCGACATTCGGCAACGTTACCCAACAGCCTACCTGACACATGCACATCATTACGGAATGCCTATGAATTTCTGTCACCTGACGTATTTATACCGATGGGGATAAAATAATTAAATAAAGAAGTTAGTCCACATAAACCCACATCTTTTCTTCCCTTTTTCCTTACAATTACTGATTTTTTTTAAATGCAACCAAACGTATCATGTACAGGATTGCCTTAACAGTGTTTGATACATGGGTTTGTATATGTTACAAAATCGGCTATAAGATTTGCATTCTACTGGCTTTACTAATTGTTCCTTATCACAGTATGACAGAAGTTGTTTGTGCAAAGTCATCAAATGAGAAACCTAACTTGCCTATCAAATTAGTGCTTACCGTTGTACAATAAAATCTCTATCTACCGTAGCTCTAAACTGACAGTTTTAGACGATGCAAGGCATACAGAAATATATACATTGATCGACTTTTCATAACTCAGTAAACTTATGGAAAACTGAGGCATTTCTTCGAGCAGTGCGCAACAATGAAAATATAACAACAGGTATTCTAGAGTTCTGTTGAGGCTAATCGCTGTAGTGTTCTCATAAGGTACTTGACTGAATACCAATACCACTGAAATGTTTTTGTCAGGGATTTTCCCACTTCCTTGTTACCAACATCCTATTATCTATTGGAGCATAAGAGGCAAAATTGTGTTTACCTTCAATAATTTTTTACAGTGGTCAAGTTAGATCTAAATTCATATTCATCACGATGTCTTTTAGCAGACCCTAATCCAAAGCCGCAAGGCCCTTTCGAAACTCAGTATAATAATATAGATATCCTCTATCCGAGGAGTTTGGCAATAAACATGTCTCTAAATGAAAGCAATGTTCATGCCGGCAATTAAGATGATATTTAATGTACCCCTTACTTGGACTGTGATAAGTCATAAACAGGTAAAGGTAAGCATGGGCACAAATGCAGGTCATAGAATAGATTGAATAGATTTAACTAATCAGCTGAAATGTATGGTTGTCAGAGCAGCCACTAAAGTAACGAACTGCTTTAGGTGTGTGTGTGTGTGTGTGTGTGTGTGTGTGTGTGTGTGTGTGTGTGTGTGTGTGTGTGTGCTGAGAAAATGTGAGGAATAATGGCCATGTAAACTGATATAATGAATTTCCTTATACGCTATTAATTATCTAGGTTTCCTGGCTAATAAATTTCCGTGATGTTCCATCATCATATATCATTGCGTCATTTCTTTGGTACCTTGGCATAAATCAGTGAGTCATTTCTATACTAACAAATCAAACCAAAGCTTTACTTGAAGGTCCCTATAATAAATGAAATCTAGATTGTTGAGTAATCGAATCACAAACCCATGCCTTCATTTAATTGCTTCAGCATGATTTTATCGTAAATTAGGTGGATGTTTTTATACCAGGAAATCAGGTATGAATACGACATGTCTAGACTAATTACTTCCGCAATTCAGTAGGTCATGCTAGTGGGCGCGCACATCTCAATCATTAATTAAATGACTCTCATTATAAATAAAGTCCTTGGTTCTCACATTTTCCCTCTTTCTCACAGGGGCAGGGCAAGATTTTAGTATGTTAGTTCCCATCTTCTCATCATGAAACACTTTTAACTTCTGACTTTGGCATTCAAAGAACATCAAAACAAGAATGGGAAGCAGAAAATCCTTGGACTTAATTACAAACAAACACCTCATCAATTGCGCTATGGATAAAGCATGGCTCATGTGTTCCTCTATGTGCACAGCTACAATAGAAAATGAAACAATCATCTGATCTACAGAGCTAAAAGCGGTATTAGACGAAATTATGGGTTCACTTACGAAAAAAAAAAAAAAACACACACACAAAACATAAACGGTATAAAGTTCCCCTCTAAGCATATATATCTTTTAATGATAGGTTACCATTTTACAGATAAATATCATTTCTGGAGATTAATGACTGCAATATTTTACGAATGAAGCTCCAAATCTATCGATAAACAATATGCGGGAGACTAAATGGCTGTTTGATATCTACATTATCATTCTTAATTACAGGTAAATCACACATTATCGTGCGTTTTTTTGGGAGCGACTCTCTTAATGACACCGAGATTTAGGATTTCCGATTTGCGTGACTGCATATATGCAGTATATCACTGCAGTCGCCTGCAATTTCTCATTACAACTGGTCCGTATTTAGAAGACCAAGGACGTCATTAAACGAGCGGACTAAATAGAAATGGCTTCCGCCAGTGTTCACCGTTACAAGGCAAACGTAATAAAAATAAAGACTGTGCTAACGGCGAGGATATAAGTTAAAATAATCATGTCCAGTGCCATTTGTTTAAAACATTTGAGTTCCGAGTATTACTACTAAATATCTCTCCAGCAAAAGTCAAGCCTACCTTTGAGAAATACTTAATTTCGAAAGTTTAATTAATTAACCTGATAAAATGTCTTAACAATGTTGGCACGGTATACAGAAGATGCAATTTTTGGTGGATCTATCTCCGGCTAAATGAAAGGATACAAAGTTGCTATTAACTTTAAAACAGATCTGGATAAGTAATCTGTGCAAACAAGAAAAAGCAAAGCAGCGTAAACCATTAGAGGCCAAGTCCTAACTCTAGTAAACCATGACATGAATGATTAAGCAATGTCTTACCATGTCCCCACTTGAAAACACGTTGCTTGTCTTTGAAAGAGACAGAGATTAACTCTTAAAAGTTTAATAAAAACGTTACACAGAGAGATGATAAGGTCACATCCGTCAGATCTCTTGTCCTATCGCTGTGGGAATACTGTTTTTTTTTTGTTTCTAATAAGGATCGACTTATCATTGGTCTTCTTAAAAACTCCTCGAAATAAACAGATTTTCACAAAAACACGAAATTTCACAAAAGTGAAGTGTACTACTGCTTTTGCTGACGTTTCACTTCTTTTATTCTAAATCTGTAAAAGTTTAGGCAACAGGCTTATCGTTTTGGCGTTGGTAAGTATAAGCTAGGCTTTACTGTTAATTCATTCAACTGTTGATTGCATATTCGTATACGATTTCCACCTGAATTTAAATAAACTTCTCTTCCCCAAACTGTTTTCTTCTGTTTCCCAAAATGGACATTCTATTCTTTGGAGGCTTGTTAGCGAGCACCGGCCCATGATAATAAATCATTCAAAGTCCTTCGGTGTCACAGGACACTCGTTCGATCTTTTATTGATCCTTTGGCGCCTGAACGCATCACTTCGATTTCCGAACATTTCGTCATCGTTACAAAACAATACCAAATTATTCAAATTATTTAAACTAATTAATGTAATACGAATGGCTCATAGCATAGAAAAGTGAAGCCATAAATGCTCGTAAATATGGGCAAGTAAATTGATCTACTTCCTACTGATCAACTTATCCTTAATTCCTCCTTGCTGTAGAATCTGAGCACAAATGCATTACATATTGTCTGCTATCCATCCAGAACTCAAATTTGAAATAAGATCTACAAAACGTCCCCTTAAAGCTAGGTAAGGGCGGTGCCATCGTGACTGCCTCTGAGAATCCTGGGGCCCTGAAACGTAATTGGTATCGGAAATGAATATGCATGAAAGCACGGAGGAACCCACTAAATATGCAGTCAATATTGGATATTAACGCAAGCTAGATACATCTCTGATACTATCCCGAATATCGATGGAGCACTAGTTGGCCGTCCTGGATGGGAAGGGGAAGGGGGTCTACTAAAACTGACGTGACGTATGTTAAGAGGAAATCTTAAAATACTATGTCTGAGGAATAATGTGCAAAACAGAATAATAATAATAATAAATACATAAATGAACAAAATATAAAATTAAAAAAATCTATAATGTATTTTTTTGCTATGACTAAGAAGCATATTAAGTAATTTTCTTTGCTTAATAACACACATATCAGTAACCACGCAGATTTATTACCATGATTTATTGCTGTGAATGAAAAATAAAAACATGGAAGAGAAAACCACCAATCTAGGGCGTTGATCTCCTATAATGTTAACGCGCAAGCGCAGCAGTCATAAATGACATAAAATCAATAGTAAGATTTCTACAAGTCACTTTTTCCTTGAACAAATAAAAAGCTTACACAAATGACAAAAACGATAATCTACCAGAACAATCTAAGGTAGGAAGAAGCAAAATTACTTTATTGAGGAATAAATCAAAATATGGGCCACTTACCTTCTTCTTCTGTCATAGTGTCAGAAATGCCGTCCGCGTTCATGACGATACATCCGAGGCAGAGCCACGTCCATAGCGTCAACCACCTCCTGGGGTACCGCATGGCTAACAGAATTCATAAGTCTGTTCCTTCGAGGGCACTTCACGGTATAGGATTTATCCCACCAGCGAAAGCTTATACTTCCTCCTAATGACAGCTGCTGCGATCGGCGGGGCGCTGGGAGGCGGTGGAAGAAGTTTGGCAATCTCGTTGTCTCGGTCCAATGAACAAGGTCATTGGCCAAATGAGCAAGGTCATTGGTTCTTCCTATGGCTCCATAGAGTCACTGGAATCGGGCGGACGACGGCCCATATATCAGGTTCGGGTTGGCAGTCTGCATTCAAACCCGAGGAGTAGACTGGGTCACTGGAATATTAGCTCCGCCTTGCTTTCATTGCTTTTGCTTCCGCCTTGCGGTGTCCTTCGCCTTCCGGTGACGGAATCAATCGGCCTCGTCAGAAACTATGCACGAAAAAGAACGGCAGATCAAGAGGCCACTCAAACTGAACACATGTAAGTATAATCTGGCTTTCAGACTTTTTATTAAGCTTAAATTTATTTTTAATTTTATGATCTCTGACTTCGAGATTCTATATCTAGAGCTAAACAGACCTTTCCTTCTTTCACAGATTTTGAAGGGACACCACAAAAACGAAACAGGGAAGTTGGAATGTTCACTTATCTTAAGACTTCTTATTTCCTAATGGCACACAATTTTCATAGACCTGGGGTTACTAATTTCCTTATTTCGACGAATGACGTAACAATATAATAATCCCTCCTAGAGAATTTAGTTCAGTGTGTGACTGAGTTCCGTTGAAAAATTTATTTCACTTGGCTGCAATTATTGAAATTTATTGTAGTTTCAAAGCAGATATGAAATTAGATGTTTATTGCTTGTGTTTTATTATCATCTAGTTAAAATGCACTAATATTCGATGTTCTAATGATTGCTTTTAATCTTATTGTATACATTCCAGTAGGTTTAGGGGTAAAACAAAAGTTGAAAGAACTTTCAGGACGATTTCCGAGTAGCTTCAACTTCTAAACACTTCTAGCTTTTGTTTCAAAGCATGCATGTGAAACACTGATTCCAAAGCCTTATAATTTTGATTCAGAATTTATTATGACGGCCCTTTATAATATATCAAGGCAAGAACTCCACTCGCGTCTTCTCTTTTTCTCCTCAGTCAAAATTTGTTTTCACATTTCCCTCCCCCTTTTGGCAAGCAGTACAGCAGAGCAGTCAAAGCAATCTATATTCTTACCATATATGAAGGTTTTCTTTACTCAACCTCCAGTCCTTTTGTGAGTCCTGTCATACACTGCTACGCAAGCAACACTACAAGTGATGATTACAACTATAGGCACTCATTAAGAATTAAGGAAGTATCAGGGTCATCTTCTTTTCTTTGGGGAGAAAGGCGGTGTCACAGATTAAGCTATGTTCTTCAGGGTCTTGGCTAAAGCAGTGGGTACTGAGGAAGGGATCTGCAAAGAGATAAAAAAAAAAGACGTTAGAGATTCTTGTATGTAAGGTATGTGCAAGCAATTACTTATACCTTTCAAGTCTGAAATTTATATATAATTATATATATATATATATATATATATATATATATATATATATATATAAATAATATATAATATATATTTCTCTTCTAGATAATGACAACAGCTTCACTGAAAAATAAATCTGGTACCACTGTTAGACTGATTACATAATTCATGAATGAAACATCAATGTAGAAACATTGATGCAGCTTCTCTCCAGCTTTATACCTACCATACCCATCATCTCTCTCTCTCTCTCTCTCTCTCTCTCTCTCTCTCTCTCTCTCTCTCTCTCTCTACACTCTCACACACACACACATATACATATATATATATATATATATATATATATATATATATATATATATATATATATATATATATATAATATATATATATATATATACATACATACATACATACATACATACATACATACATATATATATATATATATATATATATATACTGTATATATATATATATATATATATATATATATTATATATATATATATATATATATATATATATATATATATATAGAGAGAGAGAGAGAGAGAGAGAGAGAGAGAGAGAGAGAGAGAGAGAGAGAGAGAGAGAGAGAGAGAGAGAGCACTGCCAGCTGTATATGGCACGTAATTTGTCACTGACTAGCGCGTACACTTTGTGCTACATACAAAAAAAAAACTTTCTTTCTAGTCCTTCTCTTACATTTCAAATTCTGAATTTCTTTGACCAGTTACACTGTGTTCTTTTGGGCTTCCGTTTATAAAGCAAAAAATTGTTATAAATAGTTCATTTCAAGACATGTGAACAGAAAAAGTCCTAACCAAAAGCTACCGTTGGATTTAACATCAAGAGGTACTTCATTAAATTTCAAAACATTTCAACGGTAACTACGATGATGTTAAGCTGAAACCCGAATAATATAATAATAATAATAAGCGGTACGAACACCAACCTGAGGGAGCGATAGAAAACGATTCGGCAAAGATCCTCTGGGACTATGGTATCAGAACGGATAGAGTGATACGTGCCAACAGACCAGACGTGACGTTGATTGACAAAATCAAGAAGAAAGTATCACTCATTGATGTCGCAATACCATGGGACACCAGAGTAGATGAGAAAGAAAGAGAAAAAAATTGGTAAGTATCAAGACCTGAAAATCGAAATAAGAAGGATATGGAATATGCCAGTGGGAATTGTACCCATAATCATAGGAACACTAGGCACGATCCCAAGATCCCTGAAAAGGAACCTGGAAAAACTAGATGCTGAAGTAGCTCCAGGACTCATGCAGAAAAGTGTGCTACTAGAAACAGCGCACACAGTGAGAAAAGTGATGGACTCCTACAGAGGCGGGATGCAACCCGGAACCCCACACTATAAAAACCATCCAGTCGAATAGGATAACTGTGATAGACAACGCCCCCCCCCAAAAAAAAAAATAATAATAATAATAATAATGCACATAATGATTTAGAAAAACCTTTTTCCAATTAGCTTGTTAATGTTAACTTAATGTTATGCACATTATACTTCAGACTTACTAAAAACGAAACCGTGCAAGCATATGTTCGCATTAATATACAGAGAATATAAAAAAATAGAAAAAAGAAAACATCGTGTAAAAGGTGTACTGCAGCTGCGTGTACGCAAAAGCCGAAGTGATGAAGTTCTTCAAGTATTTGGAAAAAAAAAAAAGTCTTTATGCCTTAGAATGCAAGCACGCCCTCATGGCATGACTCTGGGGACTAATGAAAACAGATTTGACAAACACATCATAAATTCACTCCAAAGACATCAGTCGGTGCAACGATTGCTTCTCTCTCTCTCTCCCTCTCTCTGCTGGAAAACTTTCCTCTTCCAAGAGTCAGGATCATCACTTCCTTTCGAGTTAGGTCTTGCCCTTTTCTCTTCGACCTTGCTTTTTCTTTTGCATTTTAAGACTAAGCTGAATGTATCTCTCTCTCTCTCTCTCTCTACAACACACACACACACACACACACACACACACACACACACATATATATATATATATATATATATATATATATATATATATATATATATATATTAATTTGAGTATGTATATACTGTAACCTATGCATCTTTCATTGACCAAGAAAAGACGATAAAAAGGTACTGTGTTAATAATGAACATATCAGGGTAAGAACAGGACAACCGCTGATATTTTGTCAAAAAATTGGTCAACTGACATCACTGTAAATAAACACATCAAAAAGTTCTCGCTGTGAACCAAACGACTTTCAAGACTGAACGTGCATTGTAAGCAGAACATTCTGCCTGGAGACAACCACCTCATATTATGTTTAGTGTCAAACATGTGCAACTTCCTGCGGAATAATGGCAGAAGTTGACTTCTATAAGCTTCCGTCCTGCGTAGAGTCAGCTGCACCTATTCCCTGAAGTTTTTAACACTCAAGAACAATATATAAGCCAGCTAGTGCGTTATCGATCATTTTTGTCTTTACGCGATCATTCCTAGAACACCTGCCTGCTTTAGAATGAATAAAGCATGACATTTAGGCTATAAAGCTAAACACTGGGGCATTTTCTACCATTCAGCATTCAAGACAGTGAAAAGAGGGAGTTGGAGTGGTTGGACAGCAGAATAAAGAGATCCAGAATATAAAAGAGATGACATACAAGGATCTAAAGGAGCAACTTAGAAAAAATGACAAAGTTTTCCTTAGAAATTTTAGCAAAAATCTGTAATTTCTTCCAAGAAATAATAGTTAGAGAGGTTGAAAAGCAAAATGAAAGAAAGGAAAGGGGAATGGAGGTAAGCAAGAAAGTTAAAAAGTCGGTGTAGCTAAGTTAGCAAGGCTTCAATGAGCTATACTCAATATGAACGTTATACTCGCTAGGTTTTAGTTTCCTGTAAAAGAAAACTATTGAGATTACTTTGTCTGTCCGTCCGCACTTTTTTTGTCCGCCCTCAGAGCTTAAAAACTATTGAGGCTAGAGGGCTGCAAATTGGTATGTTGATCATCCACCCACAAATTATCAAACTTACCAAATTGAAGCCCTCTAGCCTCAGCAGTTATTTTATTTTATTTAAGGTTAAGATTAGTCATGGATCGTACGTCCGGCACCGCTAAAGGTGCCAGCCACCGACGCATCTGGGGAGCAACTGAGTGCTGCCCGTTCGTGACTGAGCGTTTCATACTGCAGCACATCGAGAGTTTCATACAACATTATATGCTCTACAGGAAACTGGACTGTGCCGAAAAAACTTCGGCGCATTTTGTACTTATTTAGTCGTGCCGGTTTTGTCTGTCCGTCCGCCATCAGATCTTAAAAACTACAGAGGCTGGAGGGTTGCAAATTGGTGCGTTGATCATCCACCCCCCAATCATCAAGCATACCAAATTGTAGCCCTCTAGCCTTAGTAGTTTTTACTTTATCTAAGGTTAAGTTAGCCATAATCGTCCATCTGGCAACGATACAGGCCAGGCCACCACCGGGCTGCGGTTAAAGTTTCATGGGCAGCGACTCATACAGCATTATACTGAGACAACCGAAGGTTAAATCTATTTTCGGTGGCATTGATTATACGCTGAAGAAACTTCGGCGCCTTTTTACTTGTTTTATCGGGCCATTGGAACTCATTTTCTGAATATACATCCTCCTCGTATTAGCGGAACAAAAGACTGCTGTGTCAAAAATAACGCCGTTATGATATTTCAATTCAATTACCTTCTGTTACTTCTTTGAAATGAACACCATATTCTTCGAAAGCTTGTTTCATATGAATAGGATTCATCTTCTGGAAAATAATAATAATAGACCAAAGTTTCTTAGAAACAGTACAGATGAATATGAGAAGCTAAAAAAAAAAAATTGGATTTGTCATGGGGTCTTTCTGTTCATATTTCCAGTGAATATATCAGCGTTCGTTTATAATAATCTATTTTTGTATTTCAAATGAATAGTATCACTACTTGGAAGGATCACTTATGAGTCTCACTTCCCGCTGCTGAAAAGGTAATACCTTACTAAGTACTACATTAACATTTTCCATCAGCGCAACTTCTTGAGATCCAATTGGGATTTATCAGTCAGGGTACTTAATCCATCGCTTTGGTGAACATACAGTAGATATCTTGAGTTTTAACACAATATTCTCATGCTACGGTATGTGTATGTGTGGGGGATTCATAGTCTAGTGGTTATGATACTTAACTATTAGTATGAGAACCCGAGTTTTATTCCAGGGTGAAGGTTGTGGCATTAGAATATTCTGTTTTATGTTTTATATATATATATATATATATATATATATATATATATATATATATATATGTGTGTGTGTGTGTGTGTGTGTGTGTGTGTGTGCATGTTCGTGTGTGTGCGCGCGAGTGCAAGTGTGTATGTGGATGCACTGTTCAGACCTTAAAGTACAACTGGGTGAATAAACAAACTGACAGTCTCAGAAACCTTAGAATAAACACAAAGCTAGCATATCTCTGACAGTATGAACGGACATACCAAGTAGTTTAACAAAGTTAAAACTCTACGAACGGAGAAAATGAAGACTGAGGCGAATAACCCTCCAAAATTGAAACTGTGCTCATATAGCCTTCTCTGTGGATGCCGTCTTAAACCCCTAAATCTGGAAGACCTCGGGATCCTACGGATCCTACGGACCAGGGATTTTCCATCCCCCTCCCCCATCCTCCTGGCTGGTTTCCACCGCTCCTTCGTTCCCTCACAATTTCACGGTACCTGCGACAATATCATCTAAGGGGCGCAGTTGCAAATGGAGGAAGAGGGATGAAAAAGCCAACACAAAGATTAGCCAATCAACCGATAATTTTAATTCTTAGAGAGGATTTTCCAATTTCTCTGAGATAGGAATGGGAAATGGGTATATAATAAGGGGAGGAGAAGCGTGGAGGGGAGAGTGGATGGCCGGAGGGATATGGAGGAACCAGGTCCTAATAGGAGAGGGGGGTGGGGTTCGCCCCAGGGCGGGACAGATGCCCAGTAGGACTTTCAAATCACATACATAAAGAACAGGAGAATGAATTCTGTTTCGGTTGGTAATCCCTTTCAAGAGTATCGGGAAAAACCTAAGAAGATTTCTGGAAGCTTTTTAGATGGATTTTTTTATTTTTTTTTGTAATGGCCACGCACTTGCATTCAAGGCTTGTAACGAGGAAATCGATAAGTTAAGAAGTCGCTGTGGCTATTAAAAAAGCATGTACGTCTGGGTGAAAGTGGCCATATGTTTCTAAATATCTCAACCTACAAAAAAAAACCGATGTTGAGGATGGGTCTATTTCAGCATCAGTAAAATGTACCTGATTTCGACACACCTATATAATTTACAGCTGAAACTACTCCTCATCCTTCTTCGTGGTCAATGCATGTTAATCCAAAACTGTCAAAACGAACGAAAGGATGTCTCCACTTATTTATAACTTGGATGAAATGGCTGCAGTGACAAATGTATACAAAAGTGTGATGAAGAGAAGTTAAAGATGTTATCGTGGCTACTAAATTAATATACACTACATATCTATCTGTCTATATGTGTGTGTGTGTGTGTGTGTGTGTGTGTGTGTGTGTATTATGTGAGCTTGTATAACGTTCTCTGGTTGGAGCCGCTGTAATGAGGCAAACGTTTGCCTTCATAAGAGGTACGAGTACTGCCTTGATTCGGCAACTAAAGAATGAGTATTTCATCAGTATCTTTTTATTTTCTTTATGCCTTCTCCCTGTCAGATGATCCGGATTTTTTCTTACAAAATAAAAAAAAATACAGATCCAAGTATGCAGTTCGAAAAAAGAGAGCAACATTCTAGTTGTTGCTCCATTCATCGTGTAATTGCTGAGTTAAGGGCGTAATCCGCGCATCAAAACAGGTAGGCTATTGATAAAAAAAAGAAAGAAAAAAAAAAGACTCCCGTGATGAGCTGTAAATTTACCTATTGCTTTCTGACGTTTCATTTCCTTTATTCCTTGTTTCCAAAGTTCAAACGTTTATTGCGTGCGTTTTTCTGGTCATTCCAATTTTCCAATTCCTTCCAAAGTATCACATGACCTCAATATTCCGTTTGATTTTTCACATAAACCAAATACAGTGTAACATTACTTGTCGTTCGACTGACAGAAATTCATGCATGGTTGGATGGAGCCGGTTCTACATGTGTATTCATTATCGGTAGCCGTCCTTGTGCACCAGATCTATTCATTTTATATATACAAATATACAGACACACATACAGACACCTGGTTCCTAGCTGGGCCTTTGTTTTAGATTCAATAATAGAAGCCGGCTAGACACACTCGGCCAACAAGACACATATGAGTGGAAGTCGACTGTGCTGTATACATTCCTGTCGAATTCAGCTTCTAGTCTGAATCGATATCAACCCATCTCCAACATGATAGTTGTTTGTTAAGTTTGTGTGTGTGTTTATATGTATACAAATACATACACATATATACAGTATATATACATATATATATAATATATATGTATGTATACACACATAACCGTGAGCAACTCCACAAAAGAATGGACGAAAACTATAAGCTCTGAACATATTTTTGCAAATACTATACACACACACACACACACACATATATATACATATATACATATATATATATATATATATATATATATATATATATATATATATATATATATATATATATATATATATATACATATATTACATAATACATCGCATCTTCCTTCAGGTTTTGTGTAAAAGTTTTGGATATAAGAATTTTCATTTGTTATTACTCTTAAAATACAGTAACACTTGTTTTGTATATCCGGTTTGAACGACTAAGTCCTCAAATCACCGCCTTAACCCTTTTTGAAATTCTCCCTCACCCTATAGTTTACATTATGTTCGTCTTTCAATACTCTTGGAAATCTTCTTCCTGCTCTCTATTTTAATAACAGGTAAGCTGCAACACATCACTTGTAAGTTGAAGTCGATGAACGATTTTTTTTTTACCTTGTGTCTATTAGAGTGCCACGATACTGAACTAGCCTTGCTTTAGTCATCCTTCTAAGCGTATACTTTACTATACTTTACTGACATATAATCACAGTGGAATGATATAAATTAATAAATGAAAAGTGGTACTTGATCTGAATTGTTGATGGGTCTTTTCAGCACTAGGTAATTCCAGTTACTTGACATATTGTTTCGACACCGATATTCTGACAGCAGGATGTAAAAATTACGTTATCCGTGTCACTTACTGCTATCGGGTAAGGGTATAACGGTGACACAAACAAAAAATTATACATTTCGTGTTAAAATATTTGTAATTTTCCCTTAGCAACACTCGTCAATTTGACTTATATTCCTGTTACAATTCATAATTCAGTTTGGATCTGAGCTTATACACTTGGAAAACCAGATCAGTAAAGACATGCTACTTCTTTCAAGAAAACCACACATTTTCAACCAAACAACATACCAGGCATAATTGGACGGTCTAAATTCGTTAAGGTATTCGTAACCCTTCGTAACATTTTTCTTGATATCTGAGAAGTATAAAAACTTTGTCTGGCTTCATCATTTCTGGACATAACAGCGGTAACAGTAACTGGTTCAAGACTGTCTAAGGAATTTTAAATTATTCATGTTTACCTCAACTTTTACAGTGCTTATTTTGGAAGACTTTGTGTATTGATCAAGTGTTATAAAATTGTGCAAGAGGATTAAATATTCTCAGAAGTACGTTTTTATTAAACACCTTGTCAATTTCTTTCTTTTGTATTGAAATTTAAGATACTCGATCAACATGAAACTTGAAAACACTAAAAATACCTTTTAAGGTTGATATACTACTATATGAAAATGTAACTGAACGTGATTTAGTGAGACAACATTAATTCATTCAGTTGAAGTAATTTAAATAAAAACTACGTAAAATTCCAGTGACACTTGCTGAAGGAAATAATGAATTCCCTGCCATCAGAATTAATGATAACACTGCAAAGTTGAACGATGTTAAAAGGAAAGAAACTTCTGTTCATATATTTAAAAATAAAAACCAAAAACAAGCTTCAAAATGCAACTTCATAAGGTTAATAGTATTGGTCGCGTTAAATATACTTCATACTCGATCTAACTGTTCGACTATTTCCAGACCACCTCCACAAGACCATCAATTTTTTTGTGTACTTCAATATGTGTGTGGGCATTTGCTTATACTAATTATGTATGCATACCCATCATAATTTCATGTCTGTGTACGAAAGAGATGCAGAATCCAGTGGTATTTACTCAAAAGTTATTAGCATCGTATGACAAGTTTCATATTATATTATATATAAATATACTCAAGTCACTCAGGAAACCTAATCCTTGAAACTTTTCTTACATTATCAGTGCCACACAAAAAGACGCCAAGAGAAACAGATAAACGCATGATTACCTCTTTAATCTTTTTCTACATAATCGATTAAGACCATTATCGTTCATGATTAAAAGCAAACTGTAGAAGAGAGAGAGAGAGAGAGAGAGAGAGAGAGAGAGAGAGAGAGAGAGAGAGAGAGAGAGAGAGAGGTAAAATTGTACAAGAAGAAAATTTGGTTAAGTAATGCGATAAATATCATAAGATTATTAAATGCAAAAAAACCAACAAACAAACAAAAAGGCACACACACAAGCTTTGCCCGAACCCTCAGAATCTCTGGACTTGCCCTAAAGTGAAAACGCAAATGGAAAAGCGAACTTTCTACAAGTGAGTGTTGCCCGGAATGAAAGGGGGTTAGCTTGGTAGTCTTCATGGAAATCGGAGGATGAGGAGAATGATGGGGAAAGCTCCTTCCTGGTAGGGGGAGGGGAGAGGCAGGGAGGGGTGGGGGGTGGGGAGGTAGAGGCGAAGGTGATAGCTTCTCCTCGACTCCCCTTGAAGGCTATTATCTCCACTAGCTATCATCTCATCTCCCTTAAATTGCCTGTAATCTTCCTTCCACATCAACCTCTGATATTTATTGCAGCTAAACCATGGTCCAGTCTTTCATATCCTGTTGGTTTTACCTTCAGTTTCTCCTTTATTTTTTTTTTTTTTTATTCGGGTTTTCATTTTACGTTTTATCATCCCTTTTTATTCCCTTCTTTTTCGAACTTGCAGTTACAAGACCTTTTATAAAAGCTTCCCTTTACTTCCCTTTTCAATTTAGTCCTCTAATATGTCAACGGATTTTCAAGTTTGCATTCGCGTACTTTGGCCTTTGAGAGTGAATGTGAGAAACCACGGAAATGATTTGGGAAAAAAAAAATGAATAAATGGAATCCAGCCATACTCAATTTTAAGTAAATGCTTCATAGTGTAAAGATACCCTAAATTAATTAAATACAAAGTTATTTGGCAAAATTGCCTCCTTTAACTTTCTGATGGGATGGATAGATGTATTATGTTTATGGACAAAACCCTGGCAATTGGACCGAGAAAGACACCAAGTGCTTTAATATGATGAACGGTTATAACTAACTGAGGTATACTAAGTAAAAATACCGGAAGAAAGTTAAGGGATTAATGACAAGAAAACAGATTTATAAACGATTTCAAAAAGGCTTATTAACATTTGAAGGATCACTAACAGATAAACAGGATGAATGCTGAATGACTTCTAAATAATATTAGAAATTTGAATAGTATTTAAAAAAAAAAATAAAGCGAAGGTATCAATATCACCCTCCCCTTCCAGAATATCGGCCAATTTACCTTGGAGACACCTAAGTTAAAGTTGAGTATACCTTAGTTTAACCAGACCACTGAGCTGATTAACAGTTCTCCTAGGGCTGGCATGAAGGATTAGACTTATTTTACGTGGCTAAGAACCAATTGGTTACCTAGCAACGGGACCTACAGCTTATTCTGGAATCCGAACCGCATTATACCGAGAAATGAATTTCTATCACCAGAAATAAATTCCTCTAATTCTTCATTGGCCGGCCGGAGACTCGAACTCGGGCCTAGCAGAGTGCTAGCCGAGAACTCTCCCGACTCGTCCAACGAGGAACTAAAAAACCCGCCGCTGGTAAAATTGTCTTGGCGAGTATTCAAGGATATGTTCCATCACTAATGCTCTATTGCAGCGAACACACTTTAATGCAGTGCTTCCTTCTAAAATGGCAAAAAGCTTAACCAAACTCTGGTTGTTGGCTCCCTACATGAAATGAAAAGGAAAATGGCATAACCTAATATGTTGAAATTAGTCTGCAGGAAAGGAGACACATCAAACCGAGCATTTCCAGAACAGATTCGCCAAATTAGCATCTGGCAAAGTACTTTACAAAAAAGCCAAGGGCGAAGCTATCAGTCATCCTAGCTTTTCTCTTAACTCAATGAATACTTCCTTTTATAAAATTCTTACATAGGGGGTTCGATATCACGCTCATTTTCCTATATTTGTGAAAAAATTACTTTTATTTCTTTGTTTAATTAGAATTTCCGTTTATTTTTTCTCATCATAAGAAAAACCACGAACAGCTTTGCGCCCTTTCTATAAAATAAAGAATAAAAAATATACAGAATTCTTCTACAGGTTATTTAAAATCATTAAGAAACAATCCCTTTTCTTCACTTTTTATCAATAGCCTTATTCAACATTTCTCGTTATTCTAATTTTGATAACACCTAGACCGCCATTTAAATACCCTTACTCGATTTCCAGCAATTAAAAAATCACTTCCCTATTTTAATTCTCACTCGGTAAATATTCTTTCAAATTCATATTTACATTCAAAAGTATTAAAAACAATTTTTTCAATTACTTTACCAGCTTTAAGGGCAAAATAACTTAACGAAAATTAAATATGAAAATCCGAACTTCACTGGTCTCGACAATTCAGAAAATATATGATAAACTTTCCTTCACATATTTTAATCAGTCCGACCTGATAATTAGTACAAAAAATAATAACAATTTTATTATAAAATGTATATTTACCAAAAATGTGGACCTTTTCTCTGAAATGTTTATTTAATAAAAATGTGGATCTTTCTTTCATTTAATTACAAAAAACACATAAACCTAATTACGTTATACATAGAATTTTGTATAGTTCAATAAAATCTCAATTTTCCATATACGCAAGATTTACTATGTCCATTTTAACGATTAACCTGTTATAATCGTCAAATCAAATTCACCAAACCCAAATCCTTTTTCCCTGCTCTAGCCTTTCCCAAACATTCATTTTCGAAGTCTACCGTCATTTGGACTTCCAAAAACGTAATTGATTTTCGATAACATCCTCATCAATCTTTCAACTTTATCAGTCGAACGCATCATCCATTTTCTTCTTCTTCAATTCCTTCTTCTCTAATCCACTACTTTTACTGTCTTCTGTCACTGTCCATCACATATGATTATGCCTTTTACTTGGCGAAAATTTATGGGCGTCTTCTTTTTAGTTTTCTCTGAAAATATTGTCTTTTCATTCCTGCAGATTTAAAAATTGTAGTAACATTTCCAAAATTTTGACATTCGCTTCTTGCTTACAGAATAATCGTCGAAGAGGCTTCTTTTCTTCCCAAAGAATAAAAGTGGCTGTTAAAAATACAATGGTGGAAAGACAGTACGATTATAATAGTTTGTTTAAAAGACAACAGAAATATCTCTGCCTCCACTTTTCAATACAAAATATACACCAAAAACAAATTAAGAGAGATACATAAGATTTCGCACCATGAAAAACTGCGCATAACCGCCTAAGCAGGATAAGGCATATGATCCTCGCACTCGGCAGTGTTAGTCTGTTATTAGTTATAATGATGCCACATTATTTATCGCACTATATCAAATGAAATGTGTTTTGCTCGAGCGCAGTTCAGGAAGATTTGCTTTTACAATTATCATACTTAATCATTATGATTACCCTTAGGTCGTTGCTATCATTACCATCAAATATATCTGGCTTGAGCTGTATCAGAGTAATGGGTTCTCTCTGAATAGTCTTTTTTTTTTTGCCAAATATCAAAGAATAGAAAAGAAACACTGGCTCCCTTTGATCCCTTTCTGATCAATATTGGGGCAAAAGCCTAAATTCAACAATCACATCCCGATAATTTAGGTGATTGGTCATACTCAATGAAAGTAATTAGTTTCCATTTTAGAAGATGTAAAACATGTAGACTGACCAATAACAGAAAAAAAATTAAAGAGGGATTTATTGCAGCCATACTCGAAATGAACAGATCGCAATATTTTAACTAATTCCATGCGTTTTCAATAAGCTTCTCTGTTATCATTCCCACACACTATACTTCTCCATAAAACAGAAACCCAGTATCTATTATTATTGTATTAACAAAATCTCACAGATAACAATTAGTACAAAGCTGAAATATTCTGAATGTATTAGAAAAAAGAGGAGCAGAAAAAAAAATCTGCAGGTGTTATAACAGCTATATCTCTCTTGGAAACCGAAACGAAAGAACTTCAGTCTCCTAATCTACATATTGTGAACTGGGTTTGGATTCAACTTGCAGCCCTTTTCTATACAATATTTCATAGGGATTTTGAACCCGAAACTCTAGGCCCGAGTTCGAGTCTCCGGCCGGCTAATGAAGAATTAGAGGAATTTATTTCTGGTGATAGAAATTCGTTTCTCGCTATAATGTGGTTCGGATTCCACAATAAGCTGTAGGTCCCGTTGCTAAGAAACCAGTTGGTTCTTAGCCACGTAAAATAAGTCTAATCCTTCGGGCCAGCCCTAGGAGAGCTGTTAATCAGCTCAGTGGTCTGGTAAAACTAAGGTATACTTTTGAACCCGAAAGTTATGTTGTCGCAGATGAGCTGAGATTGTTATTAATGTAGGCGAGTAAGCTGCACAACCAACTGTTTGACCTAAATATTTCCACAGATTTCCTGAAAAGTCCATTCTTGGGGTCTTGCATATTGTGCCCAACAGTAAACACAGTACAGTGAAGTGAAAACACTACTTGTGACAATTAAAATAACAGCTGAGGCGACAACAACAACCACTTACTAAAGCAATAACAATAACAATCCAAAAGAAAGAGAATCCGTCCTTCACAAGCATTCGATCTCTCTCTCTCTCTCTCTCTCTCTCTCTCTCTCTCTCTCTCTCTTCTAAGACCACCTTCTCCTCTGTGACCATCCATCTGTCATCATCATCATCTTTCACCTTACTTTTTCTCATCCGTAGGACTTACTCTCCCTCCTAACAATCCCCTCCCCTTTTATCCAGCCCACCTTCTCCTCTTTCTTCCCATTCACTAACCTCCCCCTTCTAATATTTTCATTTCTCCAAAATCACCCCATAATTTCTCTATATCCATCCAAACGTAGCCTAACCCCCTGACTTCCATTCTAACTTACCTCCATATCTTGCAAAAGCCTACGGTCCCCGGACGAACAAAATTAAATCTACGCCTATTTTCATCCCGGCGTTGAAAGTTCCTAACATTAATATCGCAAACCGGGGCGATTCCCGAGCGGGTGTTTACATCGTAAGATTCTTTCGAAGTAGTAGCAAAAAGGCGGGACGAAAAACACTACGGGCAAGCCAATAAGCTGAATGAAATCAAATATCACATGTTCCAAACAGAAGCTCGTTCTTTTCAAAATCAACTAATAAAGTGGATGGAAAAACATTTCCATACGCGGAAGTTATGAGAAATAAAATCATGGAAATTAAAAGAAATAAAATCATGGAAATTATAAGATATGAAATCATGGAAATTATAAAAAATAAAATCATGATAGGTTTTGTCGTTTCACCAAATATACACAAATACATAAAACTATTCAGTGTAAAAATACAGATGCAATTTTCTATCGAATAACACCAAATCTAAATAAAAAAGAATAAAATGAAAACAGAAAATATTCACCAAATGCATATCTCTTTGTTGTCTTCTATTCTATCCGATGAAAGAAATAAAACAATAAATGTTATTACGTAAGAAGTCTTCTTCTTGATTGAATAGCAGGAAAATATATTTTCAACTGTACAAGTTTTCATGATATACATTTTAGAAAATATAAATTATAAAAGTGATAAGGAAAATATCCCTCAATATCGCTTGGAGTATTCAGTCAGTACAATTAAGGTTTCACTGCCGAGGAAACTTGATATTTTTGAGCAACAGGTCGCACCAGACCATTAAAAATATAAGAGATAAATCATAATTGTCATTAATACAACGGACATTTTACGATTATTGATAATCAAAACGACTCCCGAAAAATTGCACGCTAATAAACTAGCTTCCGATTTTCAATTGAAGATTTAATTAAGACTGTTATATAAAAATGCTGAAACGTACAGAAAGCATATTATGAAAATGCACAGAATAAAATAAAATAAAGAGAAAAGTCATTTTGTAATTTTGTTCGACCTTCCAACTTAAAAAGGATCGGGACATACAAAAAGTTGGCCTGATAAAGTTGTCTGCCACAAAAATACATCTGGTGATTGAAGAGTCATAACATGAACCGACAGTGAACCCATAGCAAGTTAAAGTTTAAAGTATGCAAACATTTCAGCGTTCATGCCAATTTTCAAACTTAAGCATGTTTTTCATGGCTGCTGAGAACTTTTCGTACTACAGTGTCTCCCTCAATTACAAATATTCGTACACGCGACCGACAAAAACTACTGTTTAAATTATTTTAAAAATAAAGAAAATTATATGAAAGCAGGATTGTTTTCGATATCCAGAGGGAATCCTGGCCGTAATCGCGGCTGTACCGAATCTCTCGAGAAAGCAAGCTCCAAAAGGCCCTACTCCCGAAAACAGCAACTCTGTCTGTCTGTCTGTCTGTAACTTTTTTTGGCAGAAACGGAGAGCTGCGCAAGCTAGTTTCATGTATCCATCCTAACCTAACCTTATCCTTGACCTAACTTTAACTTAGGGCGACTACCCTTGACCTGGCAGCGGGGGGGGGGGGTTGCTTCACTCCCCTGGACTTCCAACGTGATATCGTGTATAGCAACTACTGTACTGTATTCTAGGCCTGCGCAAATGCACTGGTGTATGCATACTGTATTCTTCACGGGTTGCATACGCGACTCACCAGTTATAAATGTGTTAGCGACAGTTGTCTCACCTTAGAAGCCAACCACTGTTACAGAAAAAGGAGTAACGCTGAAAAGCTGTGTGTGCGTGCGTGTGTGTGTTTGCAAGTGATTGTTTGTGTACTTGTAACTGTAGAACAAGGTTTATTGACCAATACAACAAGGATTTGCGGCACTACCATCGTATGACAGAAACAACGAGGAAGACAGTATGCAACCACGGCTAATAATTACACGCACATGCGCACGCACACACACACACACCTACGCCCGTGCCAGACATGAAATTTTGATTCTAAATTAACGCTCGCTCTTCCCAACACAATCCAGGGGTGTCGCTTACAGCGTCAGATAGCAACAAGGCAAGACGCCTCCGTGGAGGGGCTGAGTCTCTGGAAAAGTGACTTATCAGGGGAGCAAAGCCGCCTCGTGGGCCAACTTCTTGAACAGTACCTGATTTTGTAATATTCTAGAAATAAGATATTCCGGGGAGTCGAGTGAGTCCTTAAGATATGAGAAGACTAAAGTCGGAAGATAAGGAGTTCACTTCAAAGTTCAACGGGCTCTTTCCTAGCCCTCACAGCACAAAAGGGGTTTGAAAAAATCCTTTAGAGAGAGAGAGAGAGAGAGAGAGAGAGAGAGAGAGAGAGAGAGAGAGTCCTTAAATTTTAGTTAAATCTGTGAACACACATATATATACATATATATAAATATATACATCTCAAAATAGTGTTAGCCATTTCATCTGTAATGATGAATGCCACAGGCAATAGGTAATGGGCAAGAGTAACAACTTTAAATCTTCAAAAGGTTCAGTGGAAATGAAAATTTTTTTTGTTTAAAGCTTCAAATGTGTGGCAGAGGTTTATTTATTTTTTTTTAAATTGCTGATTTTTTCTTTGCAGTGCTCTAGTTTTCTGATAAAATATATTCATTTGAAAATGCACGTGAAAAAAAAAAAAAAAAAAAAAAATATATATATATATATATATATATATATATATATATATATATATATATATATATATATATATATATATATATATATATATATATATGGTATGCTTCGGACTTATGTCTTTGTGCTTGTCTCCATATAGTTTGTAAGATCTTATCCGCTGGCGAGATGTCACTTATTCGGTATGCTTTGCAACATGCATCGAACTTAAGTATTTCAGCAATCGGTACTGACGCGTGTGCCTTCCAAAATGTGAAACTATACAGCTCTGTGCAATTAAAACTTCTTTGAATTCTAGCTATACAACCATTATCGAAACATTCAGACTCCCATCATGCCTATTTTAGCAGAGGTTATCATGATGCTTCTCGCAGGTATAATAAATTCATCTCAAAATAGTATTAACCATTCCATCTGTAATAATGAATACCTCAGGCAATATGTGATGGAAAGAGTAACAAAGTTAAATCTTTAAAAGGTTCAGTGGAAATAAAAATGTTTTTGTTTAAAACTTCATATGTGTGGCAGAGGCTTAATGCTTATTATTGAAATTGCTGATTTTTTCTTTGTTGTAATCTAGTTTTTTGAATAAGATAAAAACATATTCATTTTGTGTGTGTATATGTATATATATGTATATATATATATATATATATATATATATATATATATATATATATATATATATATATATATGATGTAGGTGTTTTTGAATGTAAAAATAACATATTCGACTAACAAAAATTCAGCTATACAACAAGCACTAGGGCACTTTGAGCCATTCAGCGCTTAGACAATGAAAAAGAGGGAGAAAGATGGAAGAAAGACTAAAAAGTGGGTGCAGTTATGAGCCGAAGGGACATACTGACTGCTTTTGAAATTTCAGATTCATTCAAGTTTCCTAAAGATTTAAAGGTCGGTCACTTCTTTTTGGCATTCGACAGCAACATCGATGGCCTTGGCGAATCTCTATGTTTGTAACAAAATCTAACTTGCATAACATAATCGAAAATTCATATCGGCATATGGTGGGACATGTCCTATTTACAGTCTAGAAACAACTAAAGCACGTGCGCGTGTGCCTTATCCCCAAAATAAACAAGCAAAAACTTGTAAAAACATTCTGTTGTTACCTCTCACCTTGGTCCAAATATCTAACTATCATATTGCATAATGGATTTGGAAAAAGCAATGCACAACGCCCTCGGTATGATTTTTCTTAATTAATCTCTTCAGCTCTCTGTTTCATTTTGGACCGAATTGTAAAATGAAAAAATGCAATGCGAGATTACGAAAAAGCCCAGTACAATGAGATTAAATATATTCTTTTTAATATGTGCCTAGTTATATAGTTAAAAAAAAATGTGGGTGATATTTTCGTAGGTGGATTTTACCAGCGGTGGCATTTCGTAAATTTAATTTCAGTGGATAGGAAATTCTTGTGTGGAATTTTCCGCATATAATTGCTGAGAACCGGAATGTTAACGGTAACTGATACCACAGCCTTAAGGGGAAAAAGATTTATGGGAAAGAAAAGCTGCTGTGTGTGTGTGTGTATATATATATATATATATATATATATATATATATATATATATATATATATATATATATATATATGTATGTATATATATATATATATATATATATATGTGTGTATTATATATATTATATATATGTGTATATATATACAGGGTTGGCAAACTCATACATACATATATATATATATATATATATATATATATATATATATATATATATATATATATATATATACGTATATATATAACAGTGTAAAGGAAATCCCTCACAAATAAATATATGAATAAGACCTGATATATAATTCCTTAAACTTCTACCTCCACAGGAAGCAATACTTTTTTGAAACAAGAGTATTTAATGCGTTTAAACATATGCATGCAAGCAGGCATTCACAAACGTAATGATATTCTCAAATACAAGTTCTCATTCTAAGAATTCTGAATTCTAAGCGCTTGTGCGAACTAATACATGCATACAAAAATCCCATGAATATTCAACTGTTGTATAAATAATTATTATTCAATAAATGGGGGAAGAGACGATTTCATAAATGACATTGAAACGTCACGAGGATCGAGATCTCTCAAGAGAAGTCATTCTAAAAGAAGCTAGAATGATAAAAAATAATAGTGGTACCCTTGTGACCCTTATCATACTCAAAATCTCCTACGAGGCACTTTCTGTGATGGCATAAAAAATAACGTGCCTTATCATATCCCTCGTCTGTCACACATGTTGGGAGGTATATATAGTTTAATCAAGGTAATGTCTAGCTTAAAAGTGTATTGAGAATTAATGATTAATATTTAAATCTTTAACTAAATACACCTCCCAAGGGGAAGCCAAACTGACAGGTTGTTAACTAGAAAAAGAATTGCTTTTATTGATCAAAATCTGACGTTAATTTACCATGGATAGAAGAAAGAGCGGGTGATGATATAAACAATCACACAGGAAAGAAAAAAAGAAAAAACAGAAATAGAACAGAAAAGGACAGACCCAACTACTCGTTTTATTGCTAATGTTTGCACCCATAACAAGTCATAATTAAGGAAAGGGATGAAATTAAGCACCAAATATTAAGGCGATCCACTTGCTTTTTTTTTTTTTTTTTTTCTGAAAGTTTAATTCCGAATTTATTCTTGGACCACAGCCATGAAGTCTGGAGAGTAAACACGGATAAACAGACCGCCTTCTGAACCCACTCACGACATCCTTTATTCCAAATGATGACTACAAAAGGTTGCGGGGCACCTAATTCGTCAGGCTTGTCAAATCTGGTATAATTTTCCTTTCAAAACTCAGGAAAAAAAAAAAGCTATGCTGGGGGGGGGAACCTCTGTGATGTATTTCCGCACAGGGATCGTGGCAGAATTCCTTATTTTGCATAAACAACCAAGAGACTCGGCAAACATCTCTTAATCTATATATAAACAAATATACATATTATTAAGTAAGGAAAAATATAATATACTGTATACATACAATTACCAAAATAAAAAAATAACAGTGGTACCAAAACCAAAAAAAATATATTAATTATAGAACAAAAATCTACAAGTCAGAGCAATATAACTGTGGGCTCTGAAATCTGCTTCAAGAAAGAAATAAGCTTCTTTCTTAAATGTCATCATATGCAAAGGAAAGGGGAGATATCAAGTGCATTTCATTAAATGTAAAAATATCGTCTAGAAACGTAGTAATTGTACACCACTATTTATATCATATTCAGTACAGAAAAATAGTTAATTTACAAAAAATAAAATCCTTAGGTACGCTTGCAAATGAAACATTGTCATTACATTATGCAGCTGACAGAGGGAGAACTCTTTGTTAATTTATGTAACATTTCACCTCAAGTACGTTTTTCTTTTATCTAATACGCACGCTAAAATCATAAAGAATATAAAATCATGCCTACTATAAAGTTTCAACATTTGTATAGTTTGCGCATTTATCCCAAAATTTATCGCCATTAATTTCCTTTGGTGGGGTGCGGGTGTGAAATACAACATTTTTTTTTCATTACCTCATTTTTTACCTATTTTTAAGAATAATGCTTGGTCGCTCTAAAGCTTCAATACATCATCACAAGAAAAAAAAAAGGACTGGCCCAAGGCCATTTGGGAAAACAAAGCTATATGATGTTTTGGCATAAAAATTGTTTATGACTTTGATAAGTAGGTCTGAGTAGCTCCTATTTTGGTGAAGAGAGGAGCTAAATTCAGGATTCCTGCCAGTTAATTGCAACCAAGATTTTTACACAAAAAGGAAAATGCTGAAATTTATCAGAAAAGTACCTGCCCAAAATAAAGAGAAAATTAAGCAAAACATACCAAGGAATGACAAAATGTAAAACTATAAATACAATTAGAGGGACAGCACAGCAAAAATACAATCAGTAGTAATATCCGAACAGTATATCTTTCACGGTATTAAATCATCAACTGAAGAAAAATAGTACGCGAAAAAAAAATCCTAGCATACAATTTTTCCGTGTTGTATCTGACTTCAGAGAGGGGGGGGGAGCGAGTTAAGTGTTCTGTTTTCCTATATCTTCAAATCCTTGGACGGAAAACCAAGAACTGATTGTACGACTGAAAGACAAACATACATCAGAGCCTGTTTGTTAGGGAACACACCGCTAACCAGATTGTATTTGGATGAAATTATATATACAGTATATACTAAATCGTTTGGTTGGCGTACAGCTTTCACATGCAAATCCCCTCTAAAGGAAGAAAAAAATTACCTGACATCACTGTTGTGGAATTAAGATATAAGTGAAAAACAGACTTCAAATATAGTACCTCGAACAAATTTGTTCCGCCTTCACACAGCCTTAAACGAAAATATTAACACATTAATTATCATACGCTATTGGATTAAAGAAAAAATCTTGAGTTCTATAACGTGTAAAGCATCAATATCCTGATTACTTTTTGAATTGCTGTAAAATTGGTCAGAATATAGCAGATAAAGATATAAAAGGACAAGGAACACTGACAAATTTGACAGCAGTGCAGTGGACATGACAAGTGTCAACATAAGAGTTGGGAAATGAAAAAAGAAATGTATTCAGACAAATTAAAAACACTGTTCCGATGAAGATATGATCAAGATGAAGAAATAGTTAATTAGCTAAGCAAAAAAAAATATAATAATAATAAATAAATAAGCATCATAAAACCATCGAAAAGGTATACAAGAAAAAGATGAAACTCACTACGACAGAGGTGTACTTGTTTGAAAAAAAACTACGGAAAAAAAAAAATGAAAATTACAACCACCCAGATCGATAAAGTGGAACAGTACAAGAAAGAGAATGGCCATGTCTGGATATATTAATGAAAAGGCAATAAGGAAAACTCAAGAGGGAGACAATAAAAAGAAAAATAAGTTGAGCATACATAAAAACATATAACTTTGAAAAAACAAGAAAACAACAAATGAAAGTTTACACCAACAGAAATAAAATCAAATGTTGTCACATTTGCACGAGAAAAATATAGAATGAAACATGAACAAGAAAGAAGAAAAGGAGGTCAGGAGCAAAGACCACGGAAAAGTGCACTCAGTTAAAATCCTCCCCAGAATCATTATGACTTTTCGTCGTCTTGAGGGGAAGGAAGGAAGGAAGGAAAGAAGGAAGGAAGGAAAGACTCGGCGGAAAATTCAGTTAAAGACCAACTTGAAATGCTCCTGGAATTGTCAGCCGCCACTGGAATTACATTTCGGTGTGACGACGACGCTCTTGATCCTCGGCGGGGAATTTGCAAACTATTCTCATCTCGCCGTCATGTACGAACGCCATTATGACTCCGTCTTCTTCGAAATTATTATTATAAACGTCCTCCTGAGCCATAGTGGAATTTACGCCATGATAAATAATTCTGATTTTGATAAGTGATATTTGCTATCACCTTCACTGCTTTTCCCATTCCTTTGCACGGATCACAATTCTTTTCTCCCTTACAGAAGATTGCTATGTTAAATCTGTATCACTGTAGTTTTCGACCTTGTGGTTTGCTCCTTCAAATAATGGTAAACACACTACACAGCAATGTTATAGCAGTAAAAAATATATATTTTAATATGCAACGTTATCCTCTTTTCTAGTCGTAATATAGAAAAATGTAAACATTAAGCAAAATTCCCATAACAAAATGCAAGATGAAATTTCCTTGGTGTTCCTTGCCATATTACACTAAAGTGTACATTGCTCTGCGTTATCCAGCGAAACGTTAATCTACAAATAACATCAAATAAGAAGAGTCAAATCATTTATAAACTAAACTAAAACAATTGCAAGTAATCCACATTATCTTCACCCGTCTCTGAAAAGTGGGGAACTAAGGGGAAGTGGGGAGGGGGAGGCAGAGGTAAGAGAGGAGAGTTAGGGAAGTAAGTGAAGGGTTGTACAGACCTCAGAGTTATTGGTCACAACTAATTAGATATTGATTATCTAGCGTCATAACTGCGTGTGTGTGTGTGTGTGTGTGTTAGAGAGAGAGAGAGAGAGAGAGAGAGAGAGAGAGAGAGAGAGAGAGAGAGGAACAACCACAACAACCTTTAAACTTATTGAAAAGACTTTTAGCTACAGAAATAAAATGTATGCTAGTGATTTCCTTTATATTTGCTATTCAATTGTAGTCTATGGGATATATTGCAAAGGGGCACCTAATGGGATATGTTATTAGTTAACCAGCCTTCACTTAGTGAAATTCAACAAGGCATTTTAACTTGAAATATCAACCACCTACTCGTATTTGCTATCCCACGTAAGGAGCTGCTGGCCAGCTCTTTCGACAAATAGCAAGCCCTTAGTTTCATTAAT
>NC_089799.1:28702113-28704613 GCF_040412425.1 Macrobrachium rosenbergii | reverse complement strand
AAACCCGGAAGGACGATGGAAGCAGGAGATAGAGGGCAAAAGGATCATATCTGGGAAATGGGAGGAAGGGTGAGGGGGAAATGAGGGAAGAGGTGGGAAAGAGGTGATAAAAAAAAACAAGGAAAGTTGGAGAGGGGTGAAACACAGGAAGTAGGACAGGAATAGAATCACTGAAAGGGAACAAAGAAGAGAAAGGAAAATATGAAGCGTAGTGTACAGAAACTAGTGAAAGTAAAAGGTGAAAGGAGGAAAGGAACATAGATCAGAGAGAGGAAAATAAGAAGCGTAGCGTGCGAAAGGAGACTGCATAAAAGGTGAGAGGAGACAAGGAGCATAGATCTGAGAGAGGAAAAGGGAAGGAGAAGGAGAAGGAAAAGGGAGGGAAGGGTGGGTTTGGCGAAAGGGGGATGGCGGAGAGTTCCCAAACACGGGAAGGCCCAGCCAGGTCGAGAGAGAGAGAGAGCGAGAGCCCCAACTGCCTCGGGTCACTGCACTTTTGACAGCCAAGTATGCCAATCGACAGCCGCTCCAAAGTGCTTCAACTATTTGCTAATCAGCATACCTACACCACGTCTATCCGTCAACTAGAATCATCCTCAACTTTGGCATTGCTTCCATCTACTTTCTAACTGAGCTACTCTGCATAGACCGGTATGTCCAAAGTTGAGGAATCTCGTAATATTCTCTTATTTTTATATTCACTGCTACTGCACATATGGCTGGAGCTACTGAAAGGGAAGTTTCGATCTTTTAAGTAAGATAAAAATCCAAAAGCTGTTTAAAAAAAAAAAAGGCATAATCGCCCACATCTCACTCGTTTCAGTTTTTTTTTCTGTCCTCTAGAGCAACCACATACACTTTATCTCAACTTTCCAGTTTTCCTATTCCAACATAATTTTATCCCTAAAGTGTTTATACCGTGTCGATGACAACAGCAATACAAATATACAAATCCAAAAAATCATTTAAATTCATTAAAAATTGCATAATCGCCAGTATCTCACTCGCTTCACAAGTTTTCTTGTCTATCCCCTAGAACAGCCACACACTTTATTTCAACTTTCAGGTCTACCTTTTCAATACAAATTCATCCATAACATGTTTACACCGTATTGATAACAACCGCAATACGGATTCTAGTCGGACAAAACCCTGGGCCGAGATATAGGACAGAAACATTGGGGGGGGAGGGGTGTTTAAGGGAGTAGTAGCCAACCTGTAAACATGACACGAACCTACGGAACTTGCACACTGCATAAGGACTGTGTAGCTGCAGCTTACATGTACATGGTATTAAATGCCTATACCAATAGTTATCAGGGAAAATAATTTTAGAGGAAATATATTACTAAACAAGGTCAAATTTCAAGAGACATTGAATGTCCCCATATCGAAAGCCATGTCGCTAGCAAGGAAAAACAAAAAAAGGTATGTCTTGGCTCAAAACCAACATTAAAAACTCTGTGCTGAGGTTTGCTGAATAAAAGTGAATGAGATTAATTACTTGAAGAGCTTTTCAATTAAATTATTCCACTGTGATGGTGTTTTCCAAATTAGAGCATACAGTAGGTTCAGCTTAATGAGTCAACTCATGATGCTTAGAGTCTCAGAGGCATAAAACTGGCTTGCAAATCTTTAAAGTTTTATTTGCACGTGGGTTATAAAACTAGTTGCTCGGAACAAATAACGGAATGATTTGCCAGGCAAATGTAAAATTTATGATGACAGGAATTTCATTTACTTAGTAGATATAAAAAATTGACAGAGATTGAAATCTAGGAAAATATAATCATTACTGAAAACATTACATTTCTCTACAGAAATGAAAGGCGATCTAATCTGACTTCCCAAAATCAAAGGAGTTGTGACAGGACGTCTTATTGAATATAAAGTGAAAAATATAGTACCGGTGATTATTCAAAGGTACATAGGATAAACCATAAATTTAAATGGTATGGATTTTTATTTCACTTTTTAATTAAGGATACTGGTATTTTTTCAGTTTATTTCTAAAATGAAATGGTACCAAGCTTTCATTTAGGAAATGTGATCGTATCGCTCCTGTTTTCATTTCTGAGGAGAAATTGAACGTTCCAAAGAAAACCCGAACTGATACTATTTGATTGACCAAACACAACAAGACTTGGTATGTCCTGCATTCCCTATCTTGCCCGAGATTACAGAGCTGAAAAATCTGTTGCCCGGAAATTCCCCTCGACAGCCAAAATCTGAGAGCCAACAAGAGCCAAATTAAGCTTGAAATCAGCTGTAATTCCACCGTACAACTAGATCAATCTAATTAAACATCAAAGACAATCCTCTGATTACCAAAGCTTTTTCTCTTTGCCAACCACGACAAAGAACGCTGCAAATGAAATGGACGAAGGAGAGGAGAGCAACTCAGCTCCGCAAGAACAAGGAAGAGGCAAAAACGACGTTAGCAAAACAAAGACAGCGCGTGAAACCCAGCGAATAAAAATAAAGGGCAAATAAACATTAA
>NC_089799.1:28629613-28697113 GCF_040412425.1 Macrobrachium rosenbergii | reverse complement strand
TTAGAGCGAAAAGTATGACCTCATTTAGTTCACTCCCTAACCAAGACACGGTCGAAGGGTGCAATTGCCATTATTCGTGGGTCTAATTGAATATTCACGAGGCAAACTGCCCTTAACGACTTTATAACTCAGATAAATTTCCCACAGTTAATAAACCCCCACTTCTCCTCCCACAAACCCCTCCAAGGAGATTATCGTCTGGGGCTCAGTTTTTTATTGTTCCGAAAATCCTCTAATTCTCCTGGAAGTCGCAATGCGTTTGCTCGCTGATTTTTCCTTAAGTTTATTTTCTCGATGTGCGTTCAAATCCATTTCTGCTTTACTGAGATATTTCCTTGGTATTACTTCGTCGCTCTCCGATATATTTCCTTGGATTATCTCGTTATGCGGAGATGAATTTTGTTTGATGTATCATTCCTTCATACATCTTCGCCACTTGCTTAAATATTTTCCTAAATATATCCGACATCTTCAAACACTATATCCCATCCAGATATCTTAGTTTTTTCAGTAACATTTCCCTTAGTTAATTTTTTTTCTTCCAGATGTGTGGATTTATTTTCCTCATTTTCAGTCCTATTATATTTTTTTCTAATTAACTGAATACAATTCACCCAATAAATCACAAATGAAGCAGAAAAGGACAGTAAATGGAGTTGTAATATACAGGAAAAGGGCTCCACTAAATCACAGATGAAGCAAAAAAGGACAATAGAGTTGTAATCTACAGGAAAAGGCCTCCGCATCCTGAAGATGAACCTTCCATGTGCATTTTAAATAGCCGCAACGACGACTAACTTTCCGGTTTTCTCACTTTCTGAATATGCTTACCGCTATTTTCTTTTATCACGGAAGGCTAACACATTCCCACTCTCTCTACCACGAGCGGGCTGGTATTCCCCCCGGGAATGAAATGAATCTTCATATATTTCCTTTCCGAATTCAAGTCTTCTGGTAGTAATCGTATCCCCCGCCCCTTTCGCCTAAAAAAATATTATCAACACGTTTCTGATGATTGGCCCAGCGATTCTCTTCAGCCTAATGCAATGCCTCTGATGCTGTTGATGTTGTGAAATTTGCTGTATGGGAAGCTCTTTCTTGATTAAGTAGCTAACGGCTGAATGAGGTATAGACTGTGGTCTTTTTTTTTTTTTTTACTTGGGCCACCCCACTTCTGAGGAACTAACTTATTATTTAAAACGCACACAGCATACAGAATTATATAGAATATTAACACATGTAAAAAAATTTCTTTACATGGCTTCATCCCATGTAATGGAATAAACCTGCACTGAAAAAATCTAATTTTGAACACAGAAGCTAATGACTACACCAATGAAATCCAGCACTGAACGACATCCCATCTAATTACTGATAAAACATATAAATGGCAACACACTGATTACGTTTCATTTGAAATGGGACAGCTGGCTGAAAAGGTGGGGGGGGGGCAGGCAGGAGTTGGGGTTGTAGGGGAGTAAAGGAATGGGGTAGGGGGAGTTACATCTGTGACTAATTCAAAAATGAAATTGGTTAGTTAGGGGAATCAGAACGGAAGAGAGGGCATGGAAGTACGGCTGGGAACCTAGGATGGTAGGGTACAGAATTAGAGGGGCACTGGAGTCAGGGACTGGAATTTGGTCCGGCTGAGTTTGTAGGGGTGGGGGGTGGGGGTGGAGGTGGGGTGGGGAAAGAATAGGTGAGGAGTTGGGTGCACATTATGGTGTCGAAAAGTAGCTATACCGCTTCCTCTCGCTCCCCCATCGACCAATCCTTTGGGAACGCCACTTAGCTCCCACTAACCACCCTTATTCCCCAAAGGGAAAAAGAAATGTCTCTGAGGTGTTTTTTTTTCTTTTTTCCCCTTTTATTCCTGTTCTCCCCATTTCAATCCAACGTCTTTTTTGGGAACCTAATAACCCTTCTAATAAACATCCTTTCCTCCGTTCCTTGTGAATAATGATCTGTTGAACTGATATCGTAATCATTTCTGGCTATACTGATTTCCAGTGTTAACGAGAGCCGGCATCAGATGAAATTCTTAGCATAAACATCATAAGTATATTTGTATAAACATCTCAGGTATGTGAACCAAAGTGCTAAAACAAGTAAAAAATGCGCCGAAGTTTCTTCGGCGCAATCGAGTTTTCTGTACAGCCGCTACAGCGTATAATCAATGCCATCTAAAATAGATCTATCTTGCGGTGGTCTCAGTATAATGCTGTATGAGCAGCGGCTCATGAAACTTTAACCACGGCCCGGTGGTGGCCTATAATATATCGTTACCAGAGGCACGATTATGGCTAACTTTAACATTAAAAAAATAAAAACTACTGAGGCTAGAGGGTTGCAATTGGGTATGTTTGATGATTGAAGGATGGACGATCAACATAACAATTTGCAGCCCTCTAGCTTCAGTAGTTTTTAAGATTTGAGGACGGACAGAAAAAGTGCGAACAGAATAAAGTGCGGACGGACAGACAAAGCAGGCAAATAGTTTTCTTTAACAGAAAACTAAAAATAACTTTAAAAACTGAAACTCAGTGACAGAAATGAAAACTCAGTTAAAGGGTATGGAAACATCAGTAACAAAATCAAATGAATGACAAAACAGAAGCAGACATTAACCGACTAATAATAAAACGAGAAAGCAATTAGACAGCAACCCTCGGAGCTCATTATTATTCATCAGATCGAGTCAGTTGGCCGAATCCGAATGAAATCGTACACGTGGCAGTACATAACCTCTATCACAGTTAATTATTGGAGTTAATTATTAAATATTATAATTGTCAAATATCATTAAATATATAATATACATGAAAAGGAGAGGAAGGCAGAAGTTTCTTCAGACTGAAACACAAGCAAGAAAAAAAAACACACACACACTTCCGGATTCGGATTTATCTTGTAACTAATAAACCATTCTTTAGTTCACAGTCTACCTTTCAATAAAACGGAATTCATCAATAATTTCATATACTTTGTGGACAGAGACAAACGAAGGGACAAAATAACGAGGAAGAACGGATAGCCAACTCTTCCAACTCCCTTGGAGGCGGTTTAATTAAAGGACATTGCAACTTATAAATGCGTTTAATAAATACTAATCGATTTGACCAAAATAACTCCACTGGAACTAACCAGGAATAAAAACATCTACATATAAAATATACGGGAATACCTATGAAAGATTCATTCATTTTGAGCAATGGTCGTCTCTTACCAAAAATAATGTACCAAATTTCATCGCCAGGACCCCAACAGCAAACTGAAACCCATGACCTTGAATACTCGGGTACACCGACACGCAATTAATCCGGCGAAGATTTAGAACGTAGGCTTAAGTCGACCTACAAATCAGCTCCTCTTGAATGAGAAGTCAGGTTTACAACAATCATGGTTTACACCGCAGACTAAGTCGACGTAGAAATCAAATTCTCGTGAATGACTAGTCGGGCATAAAAGTACTGTATCATAACTATAATACGTTACTAAAATATACATTGGATGGGCTGAACATTGCAGATATCTGAGGGGACGGTTATGTAAAGGATTCAAACGTTCAGAGAAAAAGACAGAATATCGAGGAATGCAATTTATCCTCAAACACTGATCTGGGCAAGATGCGTTTAGGAATTACACGAAAATGCAAGAACGCCACAGAATGAGAGAGTAGTACAGGAAGAAAATAGGATAGGGAACATTGATAACAGAGAATAGATGGCTGTTAAATGTTGGTTATCATTAACAAGAGATGGACCTGAAGAGAAAATTAATGGCAGAAGAATCTGATAATTTTATGGACAAAATTCAAATATTTTATTTAGGATCAGACGAAAACCGAATACTGGATTCCCTCATTTCATGATAAATGCATTGTTCTAAAGAACGGTACAGTGGTTCCGAGCAACAATAAAAGAACATAAGCATCAGCTGAAGTAAAAACTGTGAATGACTGATACTGATGAACAGTAGTCAAGTCGGTGGTTAGATGGAGAGAAAATATAACAGGAGAAATATGCCTCTACAACTAAGGTCAAGTGCTCATCACAATAAGGGTAAATGAGGTTATGGTTTAGACTATCAAAGCGACAATCTCATGATAAAACATAAAAATCCCCATTTACTAGTAATTCTGGAACTCCTATTCTATTTACACACACACACACACACACAGAGAGAGAGAGAGAGAGAGAGAGAGAGAACGTACTCTGCAATAACAGTATGAACTAAAAATCGCACCATGAATAACTGAAGACTCATTAATCTACCAAATGCAAAGGATGAAAAAAATGAACACAAAGTTCCAAAGGTTTCACCCGTCACAACATTGCCGTCATTATCCCTCCCGTCTCCCTACCCACAAAATTCTAATTACAACTACGACATTCATTAAAAAAAAATCACAGTCATCATCACTGAAAGGATCGTATTAACAACTGCAGTCACCTGAATGATTCCACGCCTCTAATTATGCACGACAGAATATTTATTTCTAATCACTATTCTCTTTGAGGGTCTCTCTCTCTCTCTCTCTCTCTCTCTCTCTCTCTCTCTCTCTCTCTCTCTCTCTCTCTCTCTCTCTCTCCCCTCCTACAATTATCATCTTTGGGATTAACCTTTCATTTCCGCTTGAGTTTCTATATATTCATTTCCAACGATTATTTTTTTTGCGCTTTCATTTCATCCATTCCCCATCATCATTCCTACTGTTGGCCCTTTCTTTCTTTCCTTTGACCATTCTATCAATAGCCACATACCTTAGTGACAGACTGCACTTCACAGCGACAGAAGGTTCATCTTTTAGCGACGATATGCAGACCACGAATGCACGTACATTCACAACTAACGCACGTACGAATGTGTGTTACGTGCTGCTGTATCGCCCAGGGCGCCATTATACCGGCAGACGTTAATTCCTTTGATGAAGTGCAAATCCAAAGGTAATTTCCGAGGAACAGCCCAAAGGTCTGTCTGGATCTAAGGTAGGAGGAACAATCAACTCGGATCACGATTAAGATGGACGAAAATGCAATCGTTTGTCATTTATTCGAGAAAACAATACGAAATCACAAGGCAATCGTTTGTCATTTTGCTCGGGAAAATAATACGAAATCACAAGGAAACTGTTTGTCTTTTGTTCGAGAAAATCATACGAAAACACGACAATCAACCCTAATTTCGTTTTGGAAATTCATATACAAAAGTAAAGACAGAACAATAGAGGTTGGGATGTGTTCGTTGTAGCTACTCAGAGCCGCAAACAAAACAATCAGTAAATATTTTATTTACAAGAAATGTATGCGCAAATACAGACACAGGGTAATTTGATTGTGATATATTTTGATATGAACACAAAAATAAATTATCAGCTAAGTGCTGAAGACTCAGTCAGATAATTACATTAATACAATAATATAATAAGTAAACTCATTTCCCTGATAACTGAATATCTCAATCATTTCAAAATAATCGTAACCTATTCTGTGAAATTACGACCTTAACTTCAAAGGTTAAGCTAGCTAAGCATATCTGGGAATTACGGCTTTACTTAGAAATATAAAAAGGATACCATTTTCAATTAGTATTTAATGCATCGAAACTCTGCTATACTGGCCTTTGACCTTTAAAGGTCAAACACCTAATAATAAGCGTCTAAAGCAGCAACTGAAAATATAAGACCTTGACCTTTGGCCTCTTCATCTTCAACCTGAGTGAATTTAAATTTCAGGGAAATAACACTGCAGTCTATAATAAATAGGAATAAGAAACCGCAAACATTAAGTAGGCTATGAGGCATTTAGGCTACACCTCCAAAACGTGTGACCTTGATCTAACGGGTCTGGCTTGGTAAGCACAATCATTACCAAATAGTATTCATAATTATCAATGTGAATAATATACCACAAATGCGTACCCAAGCCATAAAGCTTTAAGACTGCCATAAATCTCTGTACTTGATCATGCAACTTGAAAGGGCAAACTTTGGTACAATTAATTACGTCCTAATGAATGTTTTCATCTCATTTGATCAAAATCCGATCATTAGTTTTCACGTAATCCTCCAAACAGGCATCTGACCTTAAACCTTTAACTGATTTCCCCCAAGGGGTAATCACCTCAAGAAGGCTGCGAATCAACATGCCTCATTAAAATGCTTTCATTAGTTTTCCCGTCACCCAGCTAGCGGCCAGACACACACAAGAGAACGCAAACACATAACGGAACCAGGAACATAATAATAACCTTCAGGAATGAGTTAGAAATAGAATACGCAAACAAATAAAATCATGAACAGGCTGATCAAAGAACGTAAAGAATATTCTTATTATGAGCTGTCCCTTGACCTTAGGGGCACTTAAAAACTTCATGCAAAAGGAGGGAATAGTGCTTCTCATGGGAGGGAGAAATCGGTAATCTCTCATCTGCACTTGCCGCGAATTTTTATGCAGTATTTGTAAGGTGATATTTATCGTATAATCGTGATTAAGTAAAGGGAGCAGGGGGTCAGACGACTTCAGAAAATCCATCATAGGTTAAGAAAATCTCGTCAATTTTTTCCCTTAAATGATTAAAATTAAAGTCATAATGAAATTACAAACACACACAACACACACACACTTGATATATATATGTATATATATATGTATATATATATATATATATATATATATATATATATATATATATATATATATATATATATATATATATATATATATATATATATACACACATACATACATATATAAATTATGAAAGCCGATATTTCCTTATAGATATCGGCTCCACAGATGAAAAGCTGTCACAGCCAGGTTCATACGATGACTCTTGATTCAGGGATTCATCGGTGCATAAGATTCAAAACCGCAGCTGCTTCAACTGTTTTACACGACTCTCACACTTCCTCAGTCCTAAAGCTTTTTCAACGTTCTTCACTACAAACACCTCCCAGCTTTTACCAGTATTTGCACTATCAACAAATAATGCTGGAATGAAAAGAAACATTCCTATTTCCATATATCAGTCCCAGTCCAATTTACTATTCAAGAAATCTGCGCCTAGTTTAGTGTACTCTGTTTATAACCTTTACTTTCATCACTAAGTGTACCAAATCGTCATAAGAGACATAACACAACACTGTTTGCGTCCAGCCTTTACACCGAATAAGTTAACTCACTCACTCATCTACTCACTCTAATACAAGCTTCATTTTTAATGTGAGAGTATCTAATTACATTAAACAAGCTCTTTTACAAACACACAATTTACACACACACACACACACATTATATATATATATATATATATATATATATATATATATATATATATATATATATATATATATATATATATATATGATTATTTCATGATGGATGGCAGGAAAGCTTGTTTTATATTACAAGTGGCATTAAATGTACCAGATTACTTAAATGTTATTTTTCTTGACAGCGGTTGGCTCCAGACAAACCAAGCGCAAAGTCACAGCCCCCTCATTATGCAATTTCCTAGCCAAAGATGAGCTAACAGTGCAGAAAATTTCCACAGCGTCCTTCACTTCACATTCCTCCTGATAAAATTCATCCATCAGCAGCGGGTCGAACCCCCTGTCGCTAACTGCGGAACTCATCTTTAAGATTAACGCAAACTGTGCAATGACCTGGCGCTCTTCTTTAAGTCGCTAATCCAAAGCCTATTTTCACGGCAAACACAAGAATCAGAATGCAAAAAAAACAAACT
This sequence comes from Macrobrachium rosenbergii, assembly GCF_040412425.1. NCBI lineage: Eukaryota > Metazoa > Arthropoda > Malacostraca > Decapoda > Palaemonidae > Macrobrachium > Macrobrachium rosenbergii. The sequence goes on along the minus strand of NC_089799.1, from coordinate 28,689,367 downwards.
AAAACAAGAAAACAACCCTTTTGATTGAGGTTACTTTCATGACACATTAAAAATCAAATCTTTAAGTTGAGATTGTCTTGACAAAGACAGAATATATTAAACGAACTGTATGTTTATTTTTCCCCTCTGCTGAGGATGTTTGTAATGTAATTGATCTCTGTGTTTACTTCTGATGTCCATTATTAAAGTTGAAGAAGCTCGGCTAGAACTTATGCATGTGTGCACAGTGCATGTAAGTGTATACCAGTAAATATACGGTACGCTCACACATACACGTGAATGTTTGTTCGTGTGTGTATGTGAGAGAGAGAGAGAGAGAGAGAGAGAGAGAGAGAGAGAGAGAGAGAGAGACAAGGTTAACGAGATAATCTAATATCTGATGTCTCCTAAGTCCCTCCTCTAAATTTCTTTCTTCGCAGCATTTTCCTTCTCAGAGGAGAAACAACTAAAGCGAGAAAACAAACCAGCGAGCTGCGCTAAGGAAAAAACAGAAAAAAGAAAATAAAGAAAAAAAAACACAAGGGGGACGATCTTGAGAGACATAGAGACGGACACGTTCAAGTGGGATAGATGAGATGGGGTAGATGATAGTGGGGGGAGGGCTGGGGGTGGGGAGGGAGGAGAAAAGGATGGGAAGAACGAGAGAGAGAGAGAGAGAGAGAGAGAGAGAGAGAACAGAGGAGAGGGCCTGGAAGTAATAGCAATGAGGAAGACGCACCACTGGATGAAGAACACAGGCTAGGAATTTTCTTGATAAATTATTTATACAAATATACCATGACACTTCCACGCTTGGGGTTATATACTGTACTGTGTGTGTGTGTGTGTGTGTATCTATATATATAGAAAATTTTTAATATATATTCAAAGAACAAAAGATATATATATATATATATATATATATATATATATATATATATATATACATACATATATATACACACATACACACACAGACACACACACACATTATATATATATATATATATATATATATATATATATATATATATATATATACATAAACAGATAGATAGATATATACACAAAGATAAAAATTTTATTGAACGAAATAATGCGAAATCTACGATTTGTCAAGTTCACAACTCCCGGTCCCTTCCTCTCCTTCCAAGCCCCTCCCCTGTATGTGAGTAACCTATGATGATGAAGTATGAATCGATTCACATAATTATGGCCACCATAATGATAAAATGTTCCCTTTCAAACGGCAGCAAACACGGACTTAAACCAGGTACATGACTGTCATGTATGAAGTTCTTTTGTTCCTCGGAAGGAGCGACAAAAAATGTATATTGTGAATCTCATGAATAATAACGGTAGGTATCGAAGGCTGGTCAACAATGGACCTCTTAAAAATTAATGGGTCTCTTAAAGAATGTTTCCAAATATACCATTCTGAACAAGGGCATACTGGACCCTGTTTGTCACCAGCATATTTGTTTTTAATTTTTAATTGACTGATATTCTAAAGTGACCTTACTATAACAAAGGTCGTCAGAAGAATGTTTAGTTGCTTGCCTTTTGTTTCTGAAAGCGAAAATTTTCACTTCTCTTTGTTCAGCACAGATATTCATCGTATAAGAGACAAAGGCATTCAAGACAAAGAAGATAATAGTCTAACCATACTAATATAATTCTAGCTGTGCACACAAACTTCTTTATAACTCTACACAGCCAAAAGCGTTATCATCAGCCCCCGAGTGTTCACTAAATGATAAACCCACCTCCACCTTGCAATTACTCAGATTATATTTATATAAATTGAATTAATATAAGTCAGTCCAGTATATATAAAAAAAGATATAAACAGTAACAAACACTGAATCCCCATGCTCAGTATTGATTAAAAAAAAATACAAAAAAAAAAGTTTCGGGTCATCAATGTTCGTGGATGTAGCGCACAAGAAAAAAAATTGAAAGTTTTCGTTGAAAGAGAGAAAACTAGATGTTTTGGCAATTAACGAGAGAAATGTGAAAAGGCGGAGTATGCGAACAGGAAGACAAAGAGTGATTGTGTCTCAGGTACTTGAAAGTGTAGAAGAGGGTAAGAATAGGACTGCCAGTGTCAAGAAGACTCGGGCGACGGGTGAAAGAGCACAAATATGTTAGTTCGAGGATGGTATTAGTAAGACGAGTGCAGCACAAGAAAAAAGTTGTAACAGTGAGTGCAAAGAGACCAGCAATGAAAAATAATAAGAGTAAAAGAGAATCTTTTTTGTTGAGTCTGAATCTATGCCTGGCTTAGTTTGGAGAATATAAAGGTGGATACGCTAGGTGGTTTAAATGCAATAAATCGGTGTTAGAAAAGAGATGAAGTTGTTAATAGCTATGGGGTTGCCGAAGGAGATAAAAATGGAAACTTATGAAAATGCATTAGGGAGGGGAAACACGGACACCGAGGAAAAATATTCATATGTACAATTAGGAAACAGAAAATGGTGAAGAGAAACTTTGCTACAATGGTGAGAAGTGGCTGAGGGGGAATGACTGGTCATAATTTAGTTGAAGAAAAATACAAAACAGAATGAAGGAAAGAATGGCTGTATATGTAGGAAAATGATATGAGAAAGGCATATAAGGAGAGAATAGATCCAAAATGGGTTAGGGTTGAAGACATGAAGATGGGAGGCGTAGAAGAGTAATTTGTGGGGTCACAAGGTCAACAGGGAGGGGGTTTGTAGGAATAAAAAAGGATGGTTTAAGGAATAAAAAAATGAGAGACAGAAAGGAAGATAAGGTGAACATCTCTGAGATTTAGTGACCAAAATAAAAAAAATGACGAGCAAAAAAATGGGTTAGGGTTGATGATGGGAGGCGTAGAAGAGCAATTTGTGGGGTCACAAGGTCAACAGAAAAGATAATGTGAGAGACGGGAAGAGAAACAGGTATAGCTAAAGAAAGACTAATAACAGTAAGTGGATAAGGTGAACATCTCTGAATAAAGTAAAATAACTGTTCTACAGGCAAGTAACTGCAGAGAAAAGGTTATTAAATTTGGAAGACTGGTTGAATGTGACAACAGAGAAGCAAAGAATGCATGAGTGGAAAGAGTAAGTGCAAGTTAGGAAATGCATGTGCAAGTGCTTCTTGAAGACTTAAGGGGGCAACTTAAAAATTAAGAATCTTAAGACATCCTGGTTCATAGGATTACAAGTGGCATACTGCGGTAGGGTGGTGACTGACAGGCAGACCATGTCAGGACGAAGGAAAATTCTGAAGAACAGTGTGAAAGTGATGGCGTCTCCACTGTATAATGGTACAGGCAATAAAGCAGAGTGAGGATTCTATGTTCAAAGCACTGCTTAGTAAACCAGGAGGGCGTACAGTAAGTTTCAGATAATGTGAGACAGAAGACAATGGGCTTGATATGGGAGAACAGTGTAAGTTCAGGCAAGGTAGAGGATGCACCGAACAACTATGTTATTAAATTGTTTTGTGGGAAATTTTAATGTAAAGGAGTAGAGTTATATGTGGCATACATGGGCATGGAAAAAGCTTATGATTGACTAGATAAGAAAGGCAAAGTGGAGGGATGATGAAGATGAATAGTATACGAGATGCAGCGCTGATTGCAATCTAAGATTTTATGACAGAGACGAATCATGCACAGTAATAGGTTGCGGTGTATCAAAATGGTTATGACTAGTGTGCGGAATCGTTGATACAGTTGACTGGGGATTATGCTGATAAACTGCTGAAACTGGGAAAACGTTTGAAAAGTGTTTAAAAGAGGAGGAATATGAGATTAAATATGACTATGGTTAGTTATAAGGCAATATGGAAACCAGAAAGATGGAGCATTGTAAGTTGATATGGCAGTGAGAATGGAAGCAACTGAATGGTACTGGCATTTGGGAATAAGTATAACTGATGATGATAGGATATAAAGAGAGGCAAGTAACATGACAAGTCAACGGCAGAAGGTAGTAGGGTGAGTGCAAAAGATTGGGAAGAGACTAGAGTGTCTGTAGAAGCTAAGGTGGGGATGTATTAAAGGACTGTAGAGTTAACTCTTTTATGGACATGAAATGTGAATGCTGAATGAAAATTAAAAAAATAAAACTAGAAGCTCCAAATTTCTTGTGTAGTTATGTAGTATATGAAGGATTAAAAGAGAGACAAACTGTAAATAAAACTTATAAAAGAGGTACAATGGTTAGCATAGGTGAAAGGATCGACAAGAGAGCTTTTAGATGGTCTGATAATGCAAAGAAAATAGAGGACGATAAGTTGGTGAAATGAATATTTAGGTGTTGGATGGGAGGGAGCAAAAAGTATCTGGGAAGCACTGACCAGATGGCGTGGAAGGGACTTACTATCCAGTTAGCGCGAGAGTGCGTGCGAAACAAAGGTGAATATTGCAGTGTTATCTGGAGGGGGTTAGACGTGCTGCTGATGAATCTTCTGTGAAGGCATGTGAGGCGGCTTCTATTTTTATTAAAGTCTCCTGAAAAAGGGGTTCAGGGTTCATCCATGATTCTACATTATAGTCTTCTTTTTCTTCTGCTTCGTCTTCTTCTTCTCTCTCTCTCTCTCTCTCTCTCTCTCTCTCTCTCTCTCTCTCTCTCTCTCTCTCTCTCTCTCATAAATGACTTTGTTTACTAGCAGGTGAAGTAATTTTTCTCCCGGCAAACAGGCGCATAATATAATAAAATATATTCTTCATAGAAATGGGTTTAAATTCTTAGGAAACAGAGGAAATACCCCTGACGACAAAACTTCTTTGGAAAGAAGAGAAGAGCAAAGAAGAACGACGTAGAACATTATATACATAACTAATAATAAATCAACGAAAAATCTAGAGAGAAGATAACATATACATAAATAAGTAAATACAACTTACACAAAGAACAAGCAAGTACTATTAGAACAGAACTGAAATCCAAAGTCCATGGTTTGAGAGTGCTGGGCACACGGCCATCCCATGACAAAAAAAAAAAAATAAAAATAAAATAAAAATAAAGTAACCCCAGATAACCCAGAAGTCTCAAAAAAGCAAAGGTACACATACTAAAATTAACAAAATAAAACAGCTACACGTCCCGGCCATTTCCCTTTCATCTCGTGAATAGTACGTGTTTACTCTCTCTCTCTCTCTCTCTCTCTCTCTCTCTCCACAAACTTACTTTCGTTTCTGGAAACGCTTTGGTTTTCCTAGAACTAATCGCAATACCGAGTCCAAGGTAAACAATCTAAACTTCAATAAATGTGAAGCAGGGCGACAAAAAGTTTGTTTTTTATGTTCCACGAACGTGTTTTCATAAAGAGAGCAAGGTTCCACAAAACTGACTTCGGCAATTTTAGCAGAATTTTTATGAATTCCTCTAACGTAAGATCATGTTTTTAAATGTTTATGAGTCAGCAGACAAATACAGATATTAAAGCTTAGTTACGCTGTCGAGAGTCCTGTAACTTTAATGTCTATGTTATCTGCAGAATACCAAACGCATTCACTGTGTGACACACACACACACATATATATATACATATATATATTTATAAACATTTCATATACATATGTGGTGTGTGTGTGTGTGTGTGTGTGTGTAGCCATAAAATTTTGTACACTTAGACTATTTAGGTGCTACGGGTGGATTTGATTTTACTTAATTTGTGAAATTTAGACTGTCAAGCCAAGCACTGGGATACTTTTGGTTATTCAGCGCTCAAAATTAAGGTGGGAAGAGGCAAACCGACAAAGTACTCGTTCAGTGGTGTGGAAAGGTAGCGGAAAACGATGGAACCTCTTTCTAAAATATCCAGGCAGCACGAGAGTTCATGCTGGTAAGTTCAGTGGTGCTGTGGAAGTTTATTGCAAAGCCTTCATCGACTTTTTTTTAATCACGTCTGTTAAGTCAAAACATGTTATTGGTGTACACAAACACACAACACACACACACACACACACACACACACACATATATATATATATATATATATATATATATATATATATATATATATATATATATATATATATACATACTGTATATATATATATATATAAATATATATAAAATATATGCATATATATATATAAAATATATATATATATATATATATATATATATATATATATATATAAAACATATTAACATATATATATATGTATATATACATAAAAGATATATACATATATCTATATATACATATACATATATATAATTTATATATATATATATATATATATATATATATATATATATATATATATATATATATATATATAGACATATATATATATACACACACACACACACAAGTTGCTGCATTACCATGTTTCCGTCTCATAAATGTAGGGAAGCAAAGTTGGTTCATACGAAACACCCTCGTCCTTTGGTTGCATGCTGAAGGCAAATCTCCCATCGGAAAAAAAAGCCCAAGCGGACTGCAAGCGCTTGGTTGAGCGAGAGTCGGATGCAAAGTTCTAAAACTACATCAGAGGGGAGGTCAAGCTCTTGTGCATACTAACTAACACGTCCATCTTAATAGGTCAGTCCCAAGTTAAAACTCTCGTCTGAATTCTTCTTTTACCGTTCTAAAGTTTTCTATTCCTTTCTGCAGAACTTTTTAGCTTGTAATTCTATGGTACCTTTAACTGTCTTGAAAATCTGACGTTAAGCTTTTCTAAAATTCTTTACGCTCTCTAATAAATCTGAAATTTTCGAAATCTTTATTATCTTCAAAATTTCGAAGCGACTTTCAGTTTGAAATTGGAAGTCTTTATAATTATCATATCCTCATTCCTAAGTCAGCTTATCAACGCAGGAATTCAGAAGTCTAACAGCACTTATTCTGAAGTTCTGCTAGTTACTCTGTAATTTCCAAGTTTTATAACTGCCTTGCAACTATTACGTTAATAACTTCTTTAATCACGAATTCTCTTTATGACGTCATTGAAATTTGAACGCTCTTAGCTATTTATTATTCTATTTTATTAAGCCTATTACTTCGAATTTTGAAGTCTTTAATTTTTGCAACTCTGGGTTCTCGTATCAGCTCTGAATCTTTTAAGTTACCTTAACAGATTTGCAATTATGAGTTTTCTCTTCAACAACTGTGGAATTCCCGAGTCCTATCAGCTTTGCAACAAAGGTCTCTTTTTCGGATCTGGAATTCTGAAGTCTCACCATCATTATGAGGTTCTCAATTCCGTCTCTCATCACCATAACGTTGAAATCCTCCTTAATACCCATATCATTTACTTTAAAAATTCTGTTATCTGACATGATATGCTGAACGCCTCTGAAAATGTTACTGTCTAACAGCTCCGAAATGATTGAGAATTATTCTCATTGCCATATTTTCTGTAGTCCTTGGGGAACCCCGTAATAAAACCAAATTAAGGTTAATCTGACGCGACCCAGTAAAGCATCGTCGAAATACTATCAGTTATAAAACTACTAAAAACAAAATATTTTCTACCATCATATATATAACGTGTTCGACCGCTTCACACAAATTATGTATATATTTATACATATTTTCATACACAAACACACACACACACACATATATATATATATATATATATATATATATATATATATATATATATATATATATATATATATATATGTGTGTGTGTGTGTGTGTGTGTATATATACGTACATGAATCAGATAACTAATGTGATCTGAGATATTCGTCTGTACTTACAAATATTTGAAATCTCTTATTCTAATATCTATTTCCATTTTAAGATACTTGCCAACCATCTGCAAACACTGAAGAATACAATACAAAACTCTGACGAGCAGGAAGAACATCACTTTATTTTCTACCTTTCCCAACAAGCCCCACTTAAGGGGATAATCCCGGTGTTATAAAGAAACGGAAATTTACTCGGATCGCCGGAAATAAGAGCACCCAAGGCAACGAGTGGCCGTCCAATAAATCTTGAATTCTTGCCCGAGGATTTGACGCCTCTCGTGTTATGCTTTAATAATGTCCTGCAAAACTTCGGTGATACAAGAACCAAACTGGCTCGAGCACTCTGAGAGAGAGAGAGAGAGAGAGAGAGAGAGAGAGAGAGAGAGAGAGAGAGAGAGAGAGAGAGAATTTGCAAGGGTTTTGCTGAAACATCTTTTTGTGCCTTTAGAGAGAGAGAGAGAGAGAGAGAGAGAGAGAGAGAGAGAGAGAGAGAGAGAGAGAGAGAGAGAGAGAGCCTTAATACAGTAAAAATATCTCAAGAAATACGTTAAACTCCACTGAATGGCGAGAGAGAGAGAGAGAGAGAGAGAGAGAGAGAGAGAGAGAGAGAGAGAGAGAGTCTTTTCGTCTGGAAATGATGAAGTTGAGATAAAGGAGAAAAGAAGCGATAATCCGAACTAATCCGGGAGTGTTGACGGTGCAAACATCAGGCCGCTTCCCATGACTGGTTGGCCCTGATAGCTCTACCTCCATTCTTCTAACACACTCTTATCACCGCCCTAAAGTGTCAAATCTCTCTCTCTCTCTCTCTCTCTCTCTCTCTCTCTCTCTCTCTCTCTCTCTCTCTCTCTCTCTCTCTCTGAAGACTCAATTTCCTATCTAACCTCTCTCTTGTTCAATATTCCTTTTCTTATTCTGCTGCAAACTATTTTTTTTTAACAGTTACCCTCCTCCTAAGTCTAACTAAGGCCATGCTCTAAACACTTTAAAGTGAATGTTGATACAAATGAGGATATGAGGGTAAATGAGGATGGAAAGATGGTAGAGGAATGGAAGTAATTGATTTGTATGGTACTGATTAGGACTGAATTAACAGAAGATGGACGAGATGAATCAGAGCAAGTGAAGCATGAAAGACAGCAGAGAGAAGAAGAAGAGTGTCTAGGGAAGCAAAGGCTTAAAGTAATGAAAAGAATGTTGACCTAATTCTCCTTTAAAGAAGTTTGATTTTGTGGCACTTTCCGCCATTCTACGCTAAAGGCAATGAAAAGGGGACGTTGGAGTGGTTGGACAGCAAGATAAATAGATTCAGAAAATAATGGAGATCAAGTACAGATATTTACAAGTGGCTCTCGGAGAAATTCCCAGTAATAATTAGAGAAGTTGAACAGCAACTTGAAAGCGGGAATGGAGGTAAAAATACAATGCTAGAGAGTTGGTGCAGCCAAGGATGAAGGGGACATTGAAAACACCCTTTGGTAATGCCTACGGCGAATCCCGTGAGGTGCACTGCCGGCACTAAGCCCCTGATTTCCGGGCACTCCAATGCCATCAAAACAAGAACAGAAAACGACATTAAGCGCTTGTCTATATATTTTTCTCACGTGATAAGATTGTAAATTTATCTCAGAAATAAAATCTTGGAGAGCTCTATGCTGTGAGTGCTTACGCCAAGGCTGGTGAAACAGACGGAAAAAACATCACGTAATTGCTGAAAAAGTTAATCCTAATAAAAAACATTCCAATCTCGAAATTTGTTCGGATGTTTTAGAAAAACCAAGGTGTATTGGCTAGGCGTGTAGGCAGAACTGACTTCAGATACTGGAACATTGCAGCACAGTTTTGTGTGAGTGTATGTGTGTGTTATGAAGAGAGAGAGAGAGAGAGAGAGAGAGAGAGAGAGAGAGAGAGAGAGAGAGAGAGAGAGAGAGTTATAAAATAAATGTTGATAAATAACTTTAAATGTATTGCCAAATGATTGTATATCTTTTACAACAGTCACCAATGCAGAGAGAGAGAGAGAATTTCGTTTACATGGTTACAAATAAATATCGATAAAAAACTTAAACCTTAAATGTTTTGCCAAAGAATTTCATATCTAATACAACTGCCATGAATGCTTCCTCTGTTAAATAAAAACAAATTAGCTCTTCAGATCGTAACACGAATTACATAACACTAAAAAGACGAAGAACTTTTCATAATCTGTCACTCAAGCACTTGAGCAAATATCGAGATATTAATGTAAAATGCCGATAAAACTGGTAAACTTAACTCAAACAGAATGAAGACGTAAATAAACGAGAGAAAGATGAAAAAGTGCTAAAGTACTCTTGCCCTTAATCCATCAGCCTGAAATAACGTTGTCTGAACTTCAAATATGATTTATAGCAGAAGGGTATTTTCGCACGATACCAGGACCTGGCAGGTATTTTCCATCAAGTTATTGGACAAGACGCAAAAAAAACCTAATCTCTCCCAGCTGAAGTACGTGTTTGTCTCCAAACGCTCTTCCATGACAAGGGGTGTAAACAACTCGAGAGAGAGAGAGAGAGAGAGAGAGAGAGAGAGAGAGAGAGAGAGAGAGAGAGAGAGAGAGAGAGAGAGAGAGAGCTGTATAATTTAATTTCTATTTTTCAATTCTGATATTTTCTATGGGGAGAGAGAGAGAGAGAGAGAGAGAGAGAGAGAGAGAGAGAGAGAGAGAGGCTGTATAATTTAATTTCTATTTTCAATTCTGATATTTTCTATGGGAGAGAGAGAGAGAGAGAGAGAGAGAGAGAGAGAGAGAGAGAGAGAGAATCGTGTTCCATGACAAAAATACTGAATGCTCATCCAGTGATTTAATCTTTACATAAACACATCTGCAATACACCAGCGATCGTGGCGCGTGCAAGCACGCACTAACACAAACACGGACGTGTGTGTGTGTGTGTGTTTGAGTGTTTGCATAGCTTTAACTGTATATCCAAACACAGTAACCTCCAAGAAGAAGTCAAGTAATGTTAACCTACCTCTTAATTTGATACTCAGGTCAATGAAGCTGATCACCATATTTTAGTTTATCAGACATCCTTCGGAATAGAAAAAAATAAATAAAATTAAAAAAAAATTCAATTTACAAAGCAACAGAAATATCTATTTTCATTTAAAATGCTTCGAACGGGAACGCAGGTGATCTCTCGGCATGAAACACTCTGGAATGAACACCTTTATAAACGTTTGGAATCAATCCCAGACACGTTTCGAATCTCCTAACGATGGGATTTGAACGAGATCCAAAGCGAATCCCGAAAATGGCTTTGAAGGAGATGCTAATATAAATCTTACTAACTTCAGTCCTCTTTAATCATTTTCCATCAGTTTCCTTGGTTTTAGTTTTCTGTAAAAGAAAACTACTGAGATGGCTATTTGTCTGTCCGTCCGCCCTCAGATCTTAAAAACTACTGAGGCTAGAGGGTTGCAAGTTGGTATGTTGATCATCCACCCTCCAATCATCAAACATACCCAATTGCAACCCTCTAGCCTCAGTAGTTTTTATTTTATTTAAGATTAAAGTTAGCCATGGTCGTGCGTCTGGCACCGATATAGGTGCCAACAAATGCCACCACCGGGCTGTGGATGAAAGTTTCATGGGCCGCGGCTGAGAGTTTCATGGGCCGTGGCTGAGAGTTCGGTACAGCATTACACGCCGTACAGAAAACTCGACTGCGCCGAAAAAACTTCGGAGCACTTTTTACTTGTTTATGAATGTTTTGACAAGGACAATTGCGTTAATATATTTAAAATGTTACAGGTCTGACGTTCCCTCCGAAGTTAGAATAACGCTTTTTCGCACCACTTCCTTCCAGCGTCTTTCTTTATACCTTCTCCTTCCTTATCTTTCTGCCTTGGGATAAGAAAGCGTTGTAAAAGGGGCAACCCCTCAAGTGTAGCTCCAAACATTAATGAAAGACTAAGCCATAAACAAGAAGATTTCAATACAGGAAAAGCTGGCACGTGACGATCTGTGTATGTCTGTCTGTCCGTCTCTTTCCTACCTTTAATTAAAGCTCAATTTGGTATCAAAACATGAAAGCGTTCCCACCCTAATTGATATTGATTCAGTTGCTAAAGACAACACCCGACTGAACCCAATTCTAAGAAGAAAGATCATTTTGAGGTATAAGAATGTTTAATGGGGTATTGGCGGAAGGGAAGCTTGCAAAGAGAAAATGGTTACAAACAGAGAGAGAGAGAGAGAGAGAGAGAGAGAGAGAGAGAGAGAGAGTCGGTTACGCGCGAAAAGATACATATACTGTAATTTCTCATGGTTCCAATACGAACAGAAAATTGCTTGAAAAAATGTCAAGTCTATACATTGTCGTTACCAAAATCGGGCTTTCTCAGTTTCAGAAACTTTTTTGAACTGTAAGCATCAACGCAACAAGAAACAAACTAATGTGAAAAATGGGCTTCAAAAAACATGCTTTAGTCTATGTGAAGGAATTTCAAACTAAAACAAGTATGAACAGCGAACGTAATTACGCCCTTCTACTCCACAATGAATATATCACATTCATTCACTAACAAAATCTTAGAAGCGGTTAGTTCGGATTCCATTTGTCTTATTAGCAACTCAAAATTTCATGCCTAATTTAATGAAATTCTGTGTTGACAGTCCCTAGGTAACTCCCTCCAAATCATTAAATTTCTTGTGCGGTTTCTCTTGCGGAAAAAATCGTCAAATCCTCATCGTTACTCAACTAATCGACCGGAAAGAGTAAAAGACAAAATATATAGATTTTCTTATCACTTTTCATCGAAATGACCTCATTCTTGCCAGGCAAGCCTGATAATAGATATACAACCCGAAACAGAAGTTACCCTCGGCATTAGTATTGAGAATTTAATATCACAATACGATACTTTGATGAACCTTCTTACAACAGTGTTCCACAAGCACAGCAAGAAGCAGCTCAATGAACACTGATCACACACAACAGGTATGAACAATACACGAAAAATCAATAATCCGTTATAAAAAAAACATGCTGTCACCACCATTATCAGCTGGCCTATCAACTATACAAATAAATGAAAATAAAGAAAGAAAAGCCAATAAGATGAAAGTCTTCCCGTAGTGCGTTATCCTACCAAAGTTGAGTCTACTAACAACAAAAACGGAAGTACTGACACCACACTCAAAGTGTTATCATTCCAAAGCTACGCGTCATTTGGGTGACAGCGTAAGTCTTCATGTTGTAGAACACTAAACAGCACAATTTTATACTCAAGAATGAAGTATCCAGCGGAAAACAACAGCACATCTAACCCCACAACACGAACAAAGGCCTGAGGCAAGAAGTGCCTCAACATAGCGATTAAGCCCCAACCGGCGGAAGAGAATTTGAGCGTCCGGCGAAACCTGGCAATGACGACGATACATTGCAATAAGTTAACCCAGACTACACTACAATAAGGTTCGCTTGAATGGCTTTGTTGACTTTAGCCGGAGGGAGCGACATAGTTTTATCTCCATTGTTTAGAAGAGAGAGGATTACGGCCACGCTGCAAAATGTCTTTTTGTATTCTTTTTCTCTTGTCTCGTGTTTCTCTTTTTATCCTCTTCTGGAAAGAGGCCATTAAAACAAGACTTGGCTGTCCTTTTAAAAGCTTATTAATTCGCCGGATGAGGCCAAAACACCTTTGATGGGAGGACGGCTTCATAAACTTTATTAAAACGAAGGGAACTGAATTTGCTTCAATGTGAAAAGTGTATGTATGTATGTATGCGTTTATATAAACAAATACACACACACACAAAAAAAACATATGTATATACTTTTCAACATCAGCCGCTTCACAAAGTTGTATATCTATAAAATATATAGCATACGATGAAAAAAATTAGTATGTATAGATGCGCATACATAGTTGTAAACTTTTATCTTTTGTCTACTTTCAGTTGTTTTCATCTACAAACATGATGAGGAATCATCCGTTAAAAATGTTAAGAGTAAGTTAAATAAGTAATGAAAAACGTAATCACCAAATACAGAGATATCTTCCAGCTGAGGAAAAGCACTATAGCAAAATCACAAACATGACGAAATTCTCAACATAAAAAAGTGTAAAATGGAAAACTCTCTTCAAGAAATATAATATTGCTCGGTTATATGTACATAACAACAACAAAAAAAGTGCCCATACCGTATGAATGGAATCACGTATATAACGCTATACAGTACACATCATGTAAACTATAATAAAAAGAAAAGAAGAATTATACATGCATGCAATGGTATATGGGAGCGCCCGGCGTATTTTTTCTTTCCATTATATTTTGTATCGCCAAAAACTTTGGGTCACTTACAATACGTCGTCTCAGGGAGACAAAAAGATGAGTTTCAGTTTACCTGGTGGTATCTGTGTCTCAAATATTCTTCAACCTCGAGCTGGGCAACAGCCTCTGTTTCACGACTCTCCAGTCTTTGTTTAGGACAATTATCATGAAAACGCTAAGAAATACTTTCATTTGAATTCTGGTCATTCATTGCTCAGGGATTAACAATGAATACGTTTCATATTCTATTTGTTTGTTACGATTTTAAATTGTACTTCATTCCAGTTTATTTGTCAACTTCTTATTTAAATTTCTATTATGATACTTCTGTCTCTAATAGCTTTGGTTTATACCAAAAGGATGAATGCACAATAATGTAAAAATACAGTGCATTTCATTTTGCCAATGTATAAATTATAGACATATAATTGTTCAGTAATTAAATATGAGTTAAGATATACATGTGAATGTATATATAAGCAAAAAAACACCTACTGCACTCATAAGGTATATGCCTGCGAACAGATTTACATTAGTGTGCCATATTTGGGTGAACCACAAGACCAAATGTATGAAATCTCGTGTAATATATAATACATTAGTGTAAATGAGATAGAACACTACTTTGTCGATCAAGTCCTACACATATACATATATTACTGCCATAACACTGAAGATCTTGAATTACACCTGCATATAAAATACTTTGAAAAATAGCATTTTATTACTAAAACGCACGTTGCTCTACAAGACGACAGTGAATGACCTGGGAAGAAAAAAAATATTCACTTCAATTCGGTGAAGTTACGTGTGAATTCGACACACCAACTCTTCCCAGTGGAACGCAATTTTGAGCGAAAACTGCATCACTCGTCAGGTCACGGAGTTCTGATCTCGATTCCCCGAAAGTGACCGAGGTGATAAGTGAGAGTATTTTACCTTCGACCTATCGAGCTGAAGGTTATCTCAGGAACTCTCTTTAGTGTCATTCGGTGGGTGACCTGCTGACCATACGCTTTCAGGAAAATTATGCAGGAGGATTTTATCTCGTCTGAATGGCCACAGGAAAGTGACGGAAGTCTGCCGGGATATCTACTGTTTTGCAGAAATGACGGGCATCGGATAAGATACTATCTATCTATCTATCTATCTATCTATATATATATATATATATATATATATATATATATATATATATATATATATATATATTTACATATACAATATATATATATACACACATATATATATGAGATATCTACTGTTTTGCAGAAATAACGGGCATCCGATAAGATACTATCTATCTATATATATATATATATATATATATATATATATATATATATATATATATATATATATATATATATATATATATATATATATATATATATATATATTACATACCACACATGCAGACACACACACATACATATCCATCCAAAATAAGCCCCATGCGCAATAAAAGTGTTAAAGAACTTCACCCACATGGCGAAGACGTATCCATCTCTTGAAATAAGAAAGGCCGGATGATACAGAAAATAAAGGAAAAGGCAAAAATTCCACTTGTTGCAAGAATATGAAACAATGGACAAAAACCGGGAGACTGCCATTCCGTATCTGATGGGTTGTGGAGCCTGAGGCGTACAACGAGGAGAGAGTGAAGAAGCATAGTCAAAAAGTTCTTGAGAGCACTGCCCAAAGTGATATCTTTAAAAGGAGAGGAAGGAGGCAACGCAGGTTGTAAGAGCTGCCATATTTATTAAACGATAAACCTTTGATTCCCATCATAAAGGTTCGTCCTTGGAAAGCCTCTATAATTGTGAGCAAGTCTCACGTTTATGTGAAGTAAATGCTCAGCGAAAAAGTGCATGAACACCAGAAGTGCATATCCAACTTATTGGAAGCAAACTAAGCTAAGCCCATTATGTGATCCCTCCAAAACAAACAGCTATTTATCTCTTAGCCTTAAAAGTTGACAAAATCCGAAGATTCAACTTTCAAATTCTCAGATCACTATGTATAAGTAGAAGAATGAATGAGGAAAACTGGTCTGTTAAGGCTTAAAACAAACCAAATTCGTCTCCTCCACTCAGGGGTACTATAAGCAACACATAAAGTGAATTACGCCGGTTCAGGCAAGATTGGGAAGATTTCGAAGAGGGCCCTAACAGAAAAAGAGGACGATTTCCAATGAGAAGAATAATCTCCATATAAAAATGGGCATTGTCAAGATTGAATTTGAAGGCCACTGACTAAAGGAAATCAACAGGGCTGGGAAGGGAACAAAACAATAATGAACACTCTAAGTTAGTTTATAGAAGAGGAATGAAGCCATGGACTAGGTATTTGGCCAACAAGGCTGAGACATCTAAGACATCTGACAGAGGTTACTGAGGGCCATACCTGAAATAAATCTATAAATAGAGTGCTAAACTAATTCTCTTTTATTGAAAATGTAGATGCTGAAAGGAAATAAAACAGAATATATATATATATAAATATATATATATATATATATATATATATATATATATATATATATACAGTATATATATATATATATATATATATATATATATATATATATATATATATATATATATATATATATATATATATATATATATATATACATATACTTCTTAACATAAAAAATTGACCTGAAAATCAACTGGTAATTCAGTTCCACACAACACCAACATATTATTATCAAAGAGCATAAATGTTATTTAGAGTAATAAACAAGTTTTAAATTCTTTTACGAGACTGCTCAAACAAAACGGTTTGCCCAATTACATAAAATAATAAGTTTTCTTCGCCTAAAAACAAAGTTAACCTTTACTTCCTTAGGTAAAACTAATTTCCTTATATGAGGAAAAAATGGGAATTTTAAATCTTCTAACTTTAACATTCAGCGAATCAAGAAAAAATACGCTGCCCAATTCTTGATCTGATTCGGTTTAAGGAGCTGTTGTGCCATCATCTAATAAAAAAAATATTCTTTAATACATAGTATTTGTACCCAATATAAACATTTACCAAATAAAGACACGGGCACATAATCGGATACATAAAACCACACATAGGTAGAAGACAAAGTACGGAACACATCTATCTATCTATCTATATATATGGATAGATAGATAGATTGATAATTTGTTCCGTACTTTGTCTTCTATATATATAATAAGGAAACATATATATATATATATATATATATATATATATATATATATATATATATATATATATACATATATATATGTATATATATACATATATATATATATATACATATACATACACATACATATATATATATATATACACCTTAAGGGGCTAACCAGACATAAAGCAAAACAGGAAATCACCAGTTGATCATTCTCTATAGGGCCATACTGACGGCTATCAAGAAAGCTGTTATATATATATATATATATATATATATATATATATATATATATATATATATATATATATATATATATACTGTATATATATTCACATTCATCAGGATATCAGTAATCTTCGGCTTATCGCTTATGTAGTTAAATCCCTCTCTAATCTTAACCTTATCTGATTGCTAAAATCTTGTATATTTTCAGAGAAGTCTATCGCTTTCTTTTTGCTGAAGTCCTACCTTCTCACTTTCCCCTCCTGTTTCTTGTATCCTCTGGTGTGATATATGAAGTTATGACACGAGAGAGAGAGAGAGAGAGAGAGAGAGAGAGAGAGAGAGAGAGAGAGAGAGAGAGAGAGAGAGAGAGAGAGAGAGAGAGAAATACTGGAAAGGAAAAAACTTCTGAAGAAAGCCCCATCATTTCTCCAGAAGTGGAACGTACACAAAGAGGTCAGGGTAGATAGCTTTCTTTCCAAAAAAGAAAAAGAAAATGTTTTTTCTCTCTCAAGAGATAAGATATCAATAAAGTCGTCTGGGTCATTTGCAGCAGAGGGACCTTACAATGGTGTAAATGAAGGGGAAAGACATTTTTTTGCGACTCCATTTCCAAAAAGGACTGCTACTGCTATTACTGTTACTACTAATATCGATTATTTCTAAGAATAAAAAAAAAATACAACGCCAGGTGACAATGGAAAATTTCGCTCCTGATAGACATCTGAGAAAGGTCTTATCGACTTTGAACGTAACTGAAAATATACTTTATCCAGAAAACTAATTTGTATATGTAGTCGGACCTACAAACACCTGTAAATATCCTCAGCAGTTGACAACAAATACTGACAAGTGATGTATATATAAAAACTTAAAAAGGAGAAAATATCCATTGAAATAAGACGTACAAATAAGCAAAGTTTACCACAGTTCCAAAAGAACGGTTTACGTGGCATTTCCCAAATGTAAGTGTTATCCGTATTAATTAACAGGGGCTGATAAACAATGAAAATCAGATCTCTAAAGGTTTACATATGATCCCTGGTAAAGGAATATACAGAGGTGTGAGTTTTCGGAGCAACAAGTATCGTCTGATGATTATTAATGATTCAAAGTTGATAGGCCAAAATGATTTACTGTACAACTGCAGCGAAAAACTTGGTTTAAGGAGCAAACTGGAAGCGATTGTTACACAAAGTATGCCAACACATTAATGTAAATGCGGATTGTGAAACAAAAGCAGCCATATTTCACGCAACCTTGTGTGACTGACAATCACTCACACTTTCTCCATCGTATCTCAGCATCTCATTTGTAATGATATCAACTTTCAACTTTTTCATTCTTCAACCCATAAACTACCATTTTTATACTCCAAACAGTCACTTCCATAATCATTTCCAAATTCAAAATAGCCGCTTCTCCTCTCGCATCAATCATGTCTTCCTCTATTCAATACTCCATATTCTACAACTAACAAAAGCGCTCATTATAAACACCGAAAGACACTCTTTTGCGACAGCTTATTTTCCATATGAATTATTCGGTCTAAGATTTACTGAATCAGTGACCTCTTTCTTTCTGCAGTTATTTAAAAAAAACTACACGAGCACAAACACAGACACTCACTAGCTTCAAAAACTTATTCATACCGAGCGGGAAATTATATACTTAACCAGTTTGATCAGTGTTCTAATTCATTCATTTCGCCGTTTCCAAGACTCTGATGGGGTGTGACTCCAGAGGGGTAGAGTCTATTAGTTCTCGGCAAAGCTCTGGTAGACAGTTTGGGCCCAGTGCCTATTTCTTAACCTCAGGTAAGGCTGCCCGCTGGGTCGATTGGTATTTGGGCCAGGACAGATCCACAAACCAAGCAAACAAGAACCCATTGATTATATATATATATATATATATATATATATATATATATATATATATATATATATATATATATATAATATACATACATGTATATAAACATATATACATATATAAAAATACCATATATATATATATCACACAATAACACACACACACACACACACACACACACATATATATATATATATATATATATATATATATATATATATATATATATATATATATATATATATATATATATACAGTATACATATATATACTCGGTAATTGTGCGGCTACTTTGAAATCTTTGCTTAATGACGAAAAATATTGCCAAGACCAGGAAGAACATTCTTTATTACGAGCTTTCGAGGTATAAAACCTCATCATCAGGCTGAAAAACCGACAAGGATGATAATCGATTATCATCCTCGTCGGTTTTTCAGCCTGATGATGAGGCTTTACACCTCGAAAGCTCGTAATAAAGAATGTTCTTCCTGGTCTTAACAATATTTTTTCACCATTAAACTACACACACACACACACACACACACACATATATATATATATATATATATATATATATATATATATATATACACACACACACACATATATATATATATACATATATATATATGTATATGTATGTGTGTGTGTATCTTTCATTTTGGAAAGCTTATTGTAATAATCAGACATGTATTAACGATGACGTACAATTTTAACTGTATTACAAAATTAAAAGCAAATCCCATTTATGTTTTACAACCAAATTTGTTTCTTGACTTAGTTGGCTCTCTTCCTCGTCTTTAAGCCTTAATGTGTCTACTGTTTTCATATGATTTTTCTCTTGTCGTTTCTTCAGAAAACCTTTTCGTTTGGTTATATTATTGTAAACAGGAAACTGATTTCCTTTGTATTTTTCAGAGAAAAATCCCTTTAAAGGTGATCAAGCCTTTCTGAAAAGCATCTTTAATCATATTTTTAGCTTACCGTACATAGTCATTCACTTTGAAGCTAGAAAAGAATTTTACATTTAATTGCACACAGCAACATATATAAAACACCAGTGGTGCATCTGACTGCTTACCTGCCTTCCAGCATTTCTTAATTGTCGCTCACAAGAAATTTTCTTTTGATGAAATGTCTTCTCTGCGACAAAGTGCAATTTGGGATTGAAATAAATATATATAAATAAATTTACATATATAGATATATTATATATATATATATATATATATATATATATATATATATATATATATATATATAAACACATGCGTACATACATACATATATATAACAGAGAGAGAGAGAGAGAGAGAGAGAGAGAGAGAGAGAGAGAGAGAGAGAGAGAGAGAGAGAATTTCACAAAATGTCGATAAAGGGAAATCATTGACCTTTTACAAAGAGAACTGTAATAGCCGCTTAGCCGAAAAAACCTCAAATCACAAAGGCTTGGAGAAGATGACAAATCAAGGGGGTGGGGGACGGGGGCGCACATCCATCAGGCGTCCGACCCAGCTCTTTGCATCTATTAACGGATTTGATCTGCAAAAGGCATAATGTTATGATCAGGCCAATCTATTGAGTAATTGCGTATTCAAACGCAATGTATAACTCAAATGCACCTTTTGAACTCCGTATTATCCAACGGATCACAGCGCAAGTATTACAGAGCAGGTGACAACTACTGTTGCTGCTGGCTGTTTATTCTAGGGAGGCTGTTTACAGCGTTTTATATTGATCTTTGTTGTTTGTTGCGCTCGGGGCGTTGGTGGCAAATGTGATGCAGTGGTCACTATTGGCGCTATTTGTTCGTTCATGAATACAAGGGTCTGATTAAGCACTAATAATTTTTGGTATTGTAATGATACTTATATACCTGCTAATAATTTTTTTTTATACTGGAGCAATATTTTTGTACACTGATTATCATTGTTTCTTGGTCACAATCTAAATATTGTTGTTTTTATTTCTTGTCCAAAAATCAATATATCAACCATCATCATTATTCTGTAACAATAATAGTATGTATTACCAATACTGCTGGTTCACAAAACCATAAATACAAATACTACGTCATTCTTCCCTTATACCAATAATATTCTTAGTCTGTCATTGTCTTCTATGTATCACACACGAATGCTGACGCAGTTTGTGAGGAAACTGGATTTGAGTAGAACGATGGGAATACAAAGGAAAAGTACTATTCCGTTAAATTATGTTAGAGTTCAAGAGGAGGATTCCTGTTCCTCGACGGCCTGTTTACCTCCTAAACAGCTGTCAGTCCACATCTCCCCACATTCACTTTGTGGACACCGGCAAAACGGGGGTTAGATGAACCCATGGCTGCTTCTTTCTTTCTACTGCCAAGCTTTGCGATTCTCTTCCTGTTCCAGTTTTTATGACTTGTATCTTTTCTTCCTGCCTTCAAGGGGAGTAACTATCGTTTTTCTTCCTGATTAAGACTCTCCCTTCTTCTTTTCTTTTTCTTGAGTTCGTCGAGACCCCACTTTAAACAGCCGGCATTCGACTGATAAGTGTCATCCCCCAAAAATAATTCAGTCCTGACTAAACTACTAACAGCAAGAAATCGACTCCAGTAATGCGGTTTCACTCAGTGTTAACAATACAAATATATCACATGGAGTGACTTTTTACTGAATTATTAAAAAAATTTTAATATCTAATTAAGATAGAATTACATTGGCTTCACCTTTCCTTACTGCAAAATAACAAAAAATATGAATAAAACTAACAAGCGACACAGTTTTAAGCATGAAGAAATATAAATATAAAGGCAATTATTTGACGTGGTTTTACTCTGACTTGTCGTACACATGTTATAATATGAGTAGTGAGAAACAAAGCAACTCGTTAATTTCTTGCTATAAGGAAAAGCAGAGCAGCTGACCCAGAAAAGCTAATCCAACCTTGGCCAATTCCAGGAATGAGACCTAAACACACTTCCAGTTCTATAATAACATAGGCAACCTGGGAAAAGAATGTATTCTATTAACAGATCGTGGGGTATATATTGCATTTACCAAAGGCTCAACCAGACAAATGATCTATTGTTCAGACTGTACGATATTTGAAATAAGTAAAACACTTCAAATTGACAATTCTTCTAAATAGCAAAATTTTAAAATGTAAGTTTCATAATTATTATATTTCCATCAACCGACAGGCCATTTGAAAATAAAACAGAGTATTACAGAATGAATAAGTATTAAATAATAATGAAAAGTGTTAAAAACATAAAGGTGTAACTCTAGGATTACTAAGAAATTCACATCATTTGGTAGATTGCAAGGACTGTACATGAAGACCTCCAAACACACAAACAAGTTAACAAACAAACAAACAAACAGGCAACCAATAATCACTGATGAAATTCAACGTAGCAAGACCAGCGATAAAGAAAGGCACCTGGAAAGATGGCTTCAAACGCAATAATGACTACAATTAACCTGTTTCTTTCCTCTTCCAGGTCAGTAACGACAAAGAAAAAAAAACACATGGGTGTTTCGGAACACTCTAATTTCACAAACGGCGAACATGAAAAGAAAACGTGAAACAAACAATACTCTTGATATCTAATTAAACCAAGGGGAACTGATTCCCAAAAGGCAATGTGTGTGTGTGTGTGTGTGTGGTAAGCTAGTAAGTATGTTATGATCAAAGGGGAGGGGATGGGGCGTTGGGGGGGACTGGAGGCACGCAGAAGGGAATGTGTGATTAGGAATAGGAAGAAAGGTGGGAATGGCGATCTGAAAGTGACGCGGTGAAAGTATGTTTTTCTGATCTAATTAAAACGAAAACTGCCCAACAGAAGGTTTGTACGTATGTGTGTGTGTGTGTGTGTGTGTGTGTGTGTGTGTGTGTGTGTGTGTGTGTGTGTGTGTGTGTGTGTTTGCCGTGTAGTAGTAACTTTGGGAGGTTAAGGAAGTAGTTTTAAAGAGCGACGGAGTGGAAATTCCCGACATAATTAAACGAAAACTGACTCCAACAAAACGCCCAGCACCTATGTATGGGGGTAATTGTATGTGAGTGAATGGGCGCGTGTAAATGTGTACGAACGTTCAACAACATTCTTTGTACGCCGTCCATTCCCTTCGGATTCCATCTCTGCCGAGTTCAAAAGACATGAAAGCTTGGACTCGTAATTTGAATATCCACACATACCTTGGGAAGGTAGAGGCCAGTGGGTGGACTACGGGAGGTAAGGGGGTGGGGGGAGACGAGGGGATTAAATGCCGGATGAGGGAAGGGGTGAACCCATGTGGACAGAGGTGGGAGGGAAGACGGGGGCGGGGTATCCAGATTAGCAGCTCGGCGTAATGTAATTAACGAGCTCTAAGCATTAAAACGACAGGAATGTCATGCAGTTAAAGACAAGAGAGGAAAGTGGATGAGGCAAATGAGAGAGAGAGAGAGAGAGAGAGAGAGAGAGAGAGAGAGATACAATGCTTGACAGCTAAAAATTTTGGGACATCAGTTTCTTTCTGTCAACACATAAAAATGGCCAACAATTTAAAAAACATTGAGGATACTATTAACCGTTTAAAATCTGTTTTGCTATGCTCTTTCTTTGCGTTTGTCCACTGCAATTTCGAGATAAGAACCTTCAGGGTCCCATACACGCGTGGAAAGGTTCGAGTAAGAGTAGATATTTTACCCTCTTACCGCCGAGCATGACTTATATTCATTGTATGACGTACATAAATATGCATACATGCAATTTTATAACATGAACAGCGAGCATGTTGGTTCACACCAACCAATTTAAGCACAGAGAGTATGCCCCTCACACCCAAAAATAATCCACGCACACAGCGTGTCACTGACTCATACCAACTTTTCTCCAAACTCCCTTCTTACAGTTCTCTCATTCAAGTAGGTCTACCTATTTCTCTTATAAGACCCAAACGTCAGTTTCGAAATTGCAAAATGTTTAACATAATTGTTAAACATTTTGCAATTTCGAAACTGACGTTTGTGGTGATTCAAACCCTTTTACCAGGCCAAGCGCATTTTAGTTACTGAGAAAGTGAGATAGTAATGAATCTTAGTTGAATGGCAAAACACTTGCACATTGCCAAAGAATGATAAATAAAGGATGAGTACGGCAAATACAGAGGATGAGTGAGTGGACAATACAACAGGCAATGGAATAAGGAAGTATTTGTTGTCTGGCCATAGTATGCTTCTTCTATTATTTCTCAGTTGCAGATATAATCCAGTTTCTTTCTGCAGACCTACTGCCTGTCTCCTAGGGACTGTCTTTGGTTGGGATTAGTGGCATAGAATTCCACATCAGTCCTGGATCAACCAGACTTATATACTGCTGTCAGCAATGGTGGTTCGATCTTAACTCGACCTAAACAAAGGATGGGTTTCATAGTGAAGCTAAAACAATCACAGCGTACTGCATGTTCAATTAGGGAGTAATTTTCCCCATTCTTCCAGATACCTCAGTGACTTCACCCAGTTGAAAATTATTCTTCTGCCTCTTTTCTGTCGAGATGTTGCTAGCCCTTGAATATACATACGGGATTAACGTTCCCATATAACATGGTGAATCTAAGATTCTGGCTCACACCTCTGGAAACACTGATAAACAAAAATTTTTTTTTTTGTCCAGTGAATCCTCCAAGGTCTTTGGGACTGCTAAGAGTCTTTCGAAGGATTGGATTTATTGTATAATAGTTTCTAGTGTTCCTTCAAGGAAAATAAAGGCAGGTGACATTTCCGCTATGACATCAAATGGAATTCATTTTTCACCATTTGAAGTTTAACTACTGTCAATGGTTTCCACAACTGCTCTCTCAGGCTACATAAGACTGTACATACTAACCCTGCTTTAAATGTATCGGCACTGCACATAAGAGTGCAGCAATATAAAATGGTAGAAACCAAAGATTCCAATTACTGCTAGTAATGAGAACCTGTTAGAAACCCGGATGGTGTACGGCGCGTCCTTCTAAGAAGAAACGAACTCATTAAAAGTATAATGACAGACATCGCTGAGTCTTGTGACTTCTTGAAGTTTCAAGTCCAGTTACCCAGACCTGATGTCATCACTGGTAACGAAAAAGAGCATCACCAACAGCAGACAAAAGGAACAGAGGGCTACCATTGGATATGAAATTACCCATACAGCACTAAACTGTGAATTCTATCACAGCTAACTTTCATGGCCACACTTCCGCAACTCTCCAAAACTGCATATCATAAAAACTGAAGTGCCCTGATCCAAACTTTGCAGGTAAAACAAACTAACATTGGGACTGGAAGTCGTTCAAAATCACGCTGCATTAAAATCTGATCAAAAGTTATGCCAGCCTATAAATAAACTGATAGTTAAAATACGGGAATTCATCATGCAATCACGTTAAAAAAACCCTCAACTGAGAATAGTTATCGAGGTTTAAAATTTTAATTACCTGTATAAAGAATGCAGTTGCTTTTATAGTTATGCCAATCCTTTAGTTCGTACCAAAAGTTATGCCAGCCTATAAATAAACTGATAGTTAAAATACGGGAATTCATCATGCAATCACGTTAAAAACCCTCAACTGAGAATAGTAATCGAGGTTTAAAATTTTAATTACCTGTATAAAGAATGCAGTTGCTTTTATAGTTATGCCAATCCTTTAGTTCGTACCAAGAGATTCAGGGTCATTTGCGGCACGGCCTCTCCAGAATTTCCCAAGTATAGTATACACATTGTGTATGTTTAAAACCGATTTAAATAACTACTCAGAAATATTCATGGCTGATGTACTCATTCGCAGAATTCCCGTTGAACCTGGTATTTCAACTAGTAAGAGACGTTAAAACTACTGTTTACATGAAAAAGTGGTGCAAGTTTTCCGCTCTACTACCAAATCTAATATATATATATGTCTGTATGGGTGTGTGTGTGTATATATATATATATATATATATATATATATATATATATATATATATATATATATATATATATATATATATATATAACACGAAAGAAATAGAGGAAGGCATCCCGATCCTTGAAGAGTTTATTATTAGTGCCGACGTCTGAAAGGATCAAGATGCCTCTCCCTGCTATTTCCTTCTTGCTGTGTATTATGAACTCCAGCTCCGGCCCCTAGGTGTACGCACATAAATACATACACATACGCACTCATATATGTAAGTACGTATGTATATATATATATGTATGTGTATACACTGCATATAAATAATGTGTGTGTGCAATTACTTTATAATGTTTAAGATATCTTTTTTGAAACCAACTCCTTAGCATGCTTTTATGAAAGAAAAAAAAAAATAACAAAATGCCTTTCTGACATTATAGGCCTGTCACTGTTGTGGACTTCACATGTTTGACCCGAACAGGGAATAGAGGAGAATTAAAATACCTAAAGAGATTAAATATGAATTGTTTTTCAAACGTCTGTAACGTGGCATCTTCCCTGACACCAACAAGTAGGGTTGGGTTGACTATAGCAGATATGTAAAGAAAACTATTAGCATGGAAAGATAGTTCAAGACGTTTTATTTAAGAGTATGAGATTTTTCTCCTAAATAAATGTAAGCAACTTGTTTCAGATATAAATACGTGCCAGTCACTGTTGCATAGAAAATTTTTAAAATATAAACAAGAATCATTGCTGAATTTATAAAATAGTGAAATTTTTCGTCCAGAGGCACTAAGAAAGTTTCAGTCCCTTGACAAAAAAGCTGAAGTCATCCTTAAGTAGTCGACAGTAATGTACTACTATTACTATAAGAACTGTTACAGATTATTACGCTGTCACCTAGTAATGCTCGTTCCACCACTCCGGTATTCAAAAAGATTCTTTGTATTATTGTTAATTTTCTTACCAAGTCATTATGTGTCGGTATACGGAACCTCAATCCTCAAATGCCTAGTAAATGTCAAATACACTAAGAACAACTGAAAAGTAAATCTTTCCAGGATGGCAAAAATCGAGATTAAAAAAAAGGTGATAGCTTTTACGCGTGTGACTGTTGGCTATTTCATAACGAATAAACCATTTTTGAGGTCTTGTTTTCACAGTAAATTCCAGTATCATTATTATGACCATCATTAACTAGAGTCTAGACTAACCTTGTCGTAAACGTTGTTTTGATCCCTTTTCTTCGATCTTATGATTGATACTTTGATAATTTCAAAAGTTCATTGTTCAAGAAAAATCAAGTCAGGAAGTGAGTGAGTGCATTCAAGACAGATAAATGTTGCTGTGTGTGTGTGTGTGTGTGTGTGTGTGTGTGTGTGTGTGTGTGTGTGTGTGTGTGTGTGTGTGTGTGTGTGAGGATTCGTCGCGCTTGTGATGAGCCTTCAGTGGTCACACTTGATTCTGTAGTTAAAATATCACTTTGGTAGCAACTATTGTCCTTTACCTTACACTGAAGCCAACCCTTAAGAAAAACGGCTTGTTGCTGAAGATATAAATATATATATATATATATATATATATATATATATATATATATATATATATATATATATATATATATATATATATATAATCACATATTTGCAATGGCCAAAGCAACCCTTCATTCTCATCAAAGCTTTGCCTTCTAAAATTTTTCTTATACGTATCTAAATCCAGCTGGTTCAATGGTACTTCAGCGCTACCTAATAAATCAAGTTTTTTACTTCAACTCCTTTTAGAATGTGAAGTTCAAACTCCTGCGCAAATTTGTCAATGAAAATACATCGTTGCTAAACGTCATAGCAGATTATGAAAATTCAATTTTAAATTTAAATTTTTCGAAAAGAAGGAAAATCCTTTATAACGCCACTGCGTAAGTACATCCAATTACCTGGAAAACCAGGTAAGCACAGCTTGTCCATCAGAAATATGCGACACTTCAGCATTTTCGACCGAAATGGGCAGTATCGCTTTATACACAATGGGTCAATAAAAATCGCTTTCAACACCCTTGTGTCAAACAAAGAGATGATAGCATTGATAGCTTTGATGATTCTCACATCCTCAAAGAACGGTATATAAAGCAAGCGTTTAGAGAGAGAGAGAGAGAGAGAGAGAGAGAGAGAGAGAGAGAGAGAGAGAGAGAGAGAGAGAGAGAGAGAGAGAGAGCTTTGTAGTTTGATTTCAATTTCGTCACCTGATCTCCAACGAGGATGAACATCAAGGCTATCGACGAAATCTTTGACCAAGGACCAATATCTGAAGAACTAAAAAAAAGTATAGAAATTTTATGAAAAAATGAAAGCTAAAATTATTCGGTCTCTACTCATCTTTGTACACGTGTCAAGATATTCCAACCGTGTGTGTGTGTGTGTGTGTGTGTGAGAGAGAGAGAGAGAGAGAGAGAGAGAGAGAGAGAGAGAGAGAGAGAAAGAGAGAGAGAGAGAGAACTCGTTAATTTACGATATCGATCAGGCCGAGTCGAAATACTGTCGACTATAGGGTCTACACCATATAAGAGGGTTATGGTTCTTTGATGTCTTTGGATGACGCTGACAGAGTGTCTCCTTTGTGGAGAGAGAGAGAGAGAGAGAGAGAGAGAGAGAGAGAGAGAGAGATTCTTCACTTAAAACAAAAAGAGAAACAAAGACTCTTTAACTTGATTTTTTTGTGTCATCCCTTTAAATAATAGTAAAAAACGAAAAGTGATTCGAAAGCAGAATGAAAAATAACAAAGTAGAGCACAACATAAAGGGAAAGACGTTTTGTGTAACGACGATCTTTTCACACATAAACACGTCATAATAGGGTAAAAATGTAACTTCAAAATATTCATTGCTTTGTATAAATATAAATACTTTAAAGTAAGTGGCTTAATTCGTATGAACATGATTGAAAACTTAGGAAAAGACATAATAAATATTAGCATTCCATCAGAGTTGATAAACGTCTTGGTATTATGCGAAACCTCCATATTTATCATTTTTATGATTACTGCCATTACCATCATACTGACAAATACAGACCGTAACATGCAAAGTTACTTAAGGAACGGCGGCTCCACAATGACCAGGATAGTGACACGAAAGAAGAAAATCAATATGAGTTAAAGTGTTCTGTAAACTTCAGCACGAAACTAAGAAATCGTCAAGAAATCTTCATACCTTATTGTAATTGAAATACAAAGAAAGGATTGCTGGAATATTGCCATTCTCCTACCGGCCTTGACCAGCTGCTCTCGAAGAGCGGTCCAGCTAATAAAATGGTGAAAAAGATACCATAAAGGTTCTTGGAAAGGTGGAGACCCCGTACATTTTCTTCGGGGAAGATGTGTTGGTGAACGCTATTTTTACTATGGAGGTGATCGTCAAATTCACAAAAGTTACTACCACTGGTGTCATCTGAAGGGGCTTCCCGGTGGAGTATGTAGGCCACGTATGGTGTCTCTGTTATAATTCAAAAGTTATGGCCCAGATTAAAGTTGTGCACTATATCTTGAAGGATCTGGACCCAAAAATTTACATTTTCGTAAAGTTCTAATATATGAACAGAAAAAATGCGGCAAGTCCACACAGCCGGACAACAGACGGAAAAGATGGACGATTTCCTTTCATGGAAAAATATAGATGGCGGTTTACTTCTTTCCCAGGTTTGGAAATAATCCCTTCACCTGAGTACGAGGAATAGCGATGAAACGGTAGGCATGACAAATACACTGGCGGACAGACAGACGAACAGACTGGCCGACAAACAAACAGAAGGAAAAACTGTAGACTCCTCCAACTTTCTCAGAAGGGACCTAAAATTGTACTTTCTTCTACCCAATGAAATGTTCCAAGGTACGCTGCATACCAGCTTACATGCATTATGCAGTGCAAGCTCTTTCTCTATGTACACACAAACACATTCATAACCTTCCTTTTCATAAGCACACAATTTCCCTTAGGAAAGGATGCTTCTCGATGGGGCTACCTTTATGGTTTCCACAAATGATCCTGAGATGAGGTCGTTAGTCATATGAAACGTCACAAGGATGTTCTAGGGGGTTTTATACTGACGACGTTTGGTATTGCTTAGTAATCACCTATCCAAATACTGACCAGACCCACCGTTGCTTAACCTTCTTTCTTTCCTTTATATTCACCGTTCACACATCCCTTTCGTAATGAAGAATTTATATATATATAGATATATATATATATATATATACACATATATATATATATATATATATATATATATACACATATATATATATAAATTCTTCATTACGAAAGAGATGTGTGAGCGATGTATGTAATTGAAAACACGAAGGTTCAAACTGTTTAGACGAACTGTTAAAAGCGTGAGAAATGTGGAGACAGACATAAGTTGTAAAAGAGGGTGAAAGAACTGATTAACGTTTTTAGTTGGTTTGGCCATTTGAAAACAATGTAATACGACAGAATAAATCGAGGTCATGATCTGAATTTGGGACTGCTGAGAGAGAGAGAGAGAGAGAGAGAGAGAGAGAGAGAGAGAGAGAGAGAGAGAGAGAGAGAGAGAGAGAGGATGACCTGGATATTGTTGGATACATGGTGTGGAATAGGTACGGAAAAGCAAATTCTTCAATACCTAGGAAGGATGAGTGCGTAGAAAGAGAGAGAGAGAGAGAGAGAGAGAGAGAGAGAGAGAGAGAGAGAGAGAGAGAGAGAGAGATGACCTGGATATTGTTGGATACATGGTGTGGAATAGGTACGGAAAAGCAAATTCTTCAATACCTAGGAAGGATGAGTGCGTAGAAAGTAGGTATAATGTGTATATCCTTGTTATTACACAAAGAATTTCCTTCAACTTCGAAATAATTTAGATTTAAATATTTTTTTATAAGTACAGTAAAGCTAAAACTTTTTTCTAACTGTACAATAACAGATCCATTATGTTATAATATATGTCTGACTATGTACGATATACTAAGGACATTTAATGTCAGTATTTTGGTCGTAATGTTTTTCACTTAAACAATCTTTTAATTAACCCACCTTTTAGCGTCTAAAACATTTTGAAATTTGAAGTCAGTCAACCCATTAATAAAATCAATACATTAACCTTAGAGCACAGGTCAGAACACCGTCAGGACGCTCTCAGAACACTCGTCTAACTTGCTAGACGAGCGGCAAACGAAGGAGCGTGTCTAACGTGGTTCGACACACTGCGCGTGAGGCTTCAGTGCAGATTTATGGGAAATTTACTGTTATGGGCGATTTCGGAGCAGGGGGTTCACCCACAATTTGTCAATTGAAAGAATGAATGTGGCAGTCACTCTTGTGCTTTTTCATCTCCAGCCACCCAAGTTAGGGGAAAAGCTTAATATTGAAAACCTCACATTATTCATAACGTACGACTAACCATTCATATCTATTTTAGTTATTACATTGATAAAAGAACATGAAGTACACCAGTGTAACGCAAGCCATTTTCTACAAACCAAAAACAGTCACTTCCTATGCTAAAACCCAATGGACAGAAACACATTTTACATGCGATTAGTTTAAGGTAACTTAAAGGGGTCAGTCGAAGACAAACTGAGATTGTGATATTAATTTAAAAAAGAAGATCAAAATTTATAGTAGAAAAAAAGGACAGCCACTAATCTACTCTGCGAATGATTCAGTTCTTTGCCTTTTCATATTGCACAGCTTCACTGATACCTGTACACAGTACAGAAATAGAAAGCAAGTCCACTTAAAACTTTAACAAAAGCCGTTTTCCTGTAGGAATAAACCTACACACATGCATGTATGAATACATAAATAAATACATACATAAATTCACACACAGAAATATCTCACAATAACTGATAAGTAATGGAGAACGAAAACTACAAGATCCGACTCTGCCTTTGATAGAACTTGAGATCGTCATGAACTTTGAAGAGGAGGATGGCACGAGATGTTGGTGATAGTTGGAGTGGCTCAGGAGGAGGAGATGCTGCGAATTCGAGTGCGAGGTTGGGGGAGGGGCTCTGGTTGGGAGGAGGTGGGGAGAGAATGGCTCATGAGGAGGGGAGGGGGAACGGCGGCAGAAATGGCGGGAACAGATTTAGGATGAACACCGGTCCAACATTAAGAGCGACTGGTGACTGGAAATTATTTTCACAAACGCTAGTGCATCCACACAGAAAATACACACACATACATATATACATACATACACACACACACACACACACATATATATATATATAAATATACATATATATACATACATACATACATACATATATTTAGGTTACACTGGTCACTTTTTAACTGATACATGTGCAATTTTAATAACCCTCTTAACTTCTCGATTTCTTCACACCATAGCAACGGTAGTGTGTGTGTGTGTGTGTGTGTGTGTGTGTGTGTGTGTGTGTGTGTGTGTGTGTGTGTGTGTGTGTGTGTTCACAAAAGCAAAAAGCCTTTTGACATAAAATTACTCCAAATACATTACATGCTAAAATGGAGATATATCACGCTTTATAAATTCATAAGCAACTGACTAGGCGAATTCCTTTCCTTCTTTTACATAAACTCACAAAATAACAAGAACAAAATAAATTAATCATTCTTGCGTCACAACGACGTCATCCTAAGGTCATAAACAAAGATAAAATATTTCTATGACAACAGAATAAATAAGAACAGATACTGAATTGTCTATAAATGGTTCCTTCAAGGAAAGGGGTCATGTCGAAAACACTG
This sequence comes from Macrobrachium rosenbergii, assembly GCF_040412425.1. Classification (NCBI taxonomy): domain Eukaryota; kingdom Metazoa; phylum Arthropoda; class Malacostraca; order Decapoda; family Palaemonidae; genus Macrobrachium; species Macrobrachium rosenbergii. Next base: position 28,656,425 of record NC_089799.1, on the reverse strand, counting down.
CAATATCAACAATGAGCCAAGTAGGGGTTTGTACCGTCAATGCATCCCACGTGGTGCACTGTAGGCATTACTAAAGGGTGCTTGCAGCTTCCCTTCGGCCCATAGCTGCACCTAATTTTTAGCCACTTACTTTACCGCCATTCCTACTTAATTTCTTTATTCTTGATATCTAACCTCTCTAAGTATAACTTCTAAGTGTAAGTGCAGGTTTTTCTCCCAATTTCACCTTTAGATCCTTGTGTTTCATCTCATTTATTTTCTGGATCTCTATACTGCTGTCCAACCACTCCAACTCCATCTTTTCACTGTCTTTGAGCACTGGATTGCCGAAAGTGCCGCAGTGCTTCGCTAAACAGTCTAAATTTCACCGACTCAATTAATAACGAAAATGGATAATAACAATATGAACTATAAACAGGATAAAGAAAAATAGGAATGGAGATGATAAAAAGAATAACAAGAGTTATACTATTTTTATACTATTAATGGTAATACTTGTCCAGCGAAAAAAAATATATATATTTATATAATTTATAATATCATATAAAAAAAAGTATATCAGATATGAAGTACGGTTAAACCTAAGCATTCCAGCTTTTCTTTAATTATCTCCCAAGATTTACCCAACCGGCTGGAAATCCAAACTCAACCAACGTATAATGAGATTTTCTTCGCTTCATGACTAACACGTATACCAGAAATTAAGTTTTCATATTATTTTTATTATTATTATTATTAAAGAAGCCTGCCTGCAGGATTTGGGCTTGAAAAACAAACTTACACAAGATAAAATTCCCGTACGTAAATAAACGAGATTACATAAGATAAAAAACTAATAGAGGCTATTATTATTATTATTATTATTATTATTATTATTATTATTATTACTGAAGAAGCTTGCCTGAAGGCTCTATTTTTGCAAAACAGTCTTCCACAAAATACAATTCCCATATGTGAATTAAAGAGAATACTGAGATAACAAACAAATACAGGTTTAATAATAATAATAATAATAATAATAATAATAATAATAATAATAATAATAATAATAATAATAATGGACAAGCCTACCTGAAATCTCTTGACTTCCACTTAATAAAATTCCAATATATGAATAAAAAAAAATAAGGGTACAGTTATATTCAAGCAAACATTTCCACAGGAAAACAGCAATGCAAGTCAGAAAACTGAGGCGGTGGTGCAAGGCACTTTAAAGCAGTATTATTGCTTCTCTTAAACTTCCGAGCATCGACATCAATAACACTGTCAGGAAGGCTATTTTCCGCAGCTTAACAGTATTATGCTTAAAGAAAGTTCGGATCTTTCCTAGAAAGTGACCCCGAAGGGTTTTCGGGGCGGTCGTTATCTAGGACTAATATTTCTTGGGGGTCATTATCTTTATAATATTTACAGTCTTTTGTTTGTTTTTACTGCAATCCCCAACGGGTTTGTACTAAACACGCCGCAAAGGTGGATACATGCCGGGTTAAAACCCTGGGGGGTCACTATCTAGGAAAGATCCGAAAGTTCTTCTTCCTTTATATTCCACTCTTTAGGTCAGTGATAAATAACAAAATAATGTTTACACTTATGTTACCATTACTGTTGGTCAATGCAGCGTTAGCCAATAGTATCACGAAATATTCAACAAAACTGTACTTTAATTCAATAAAAGGCAAATAGAGACTAAAATCACCAAAGCCAAGGTCAGGATTACCCCAAAACTGCGCGGTATTTGCGTTTTCTTTCGTGAAATCGATGTCGTTATCGTATTTACCCAGATACTTAAAGTCTTTTTTACAATTTCTGTAAAAATTTTACAAGAACTTGTCGTTTTCTTTATTACCCATTGGCTTATCACAATAGAACAAAACAACTTAAAAAAAAAAACCTGAATCCAGAACTAGACAGAGATCAATGACAAAGAGTAATTAAATAAATGTTCCCTGAAACACAACATATCTTTAGGAACATAATTGTAAATATCCATCCATTATCTTTCAAGCAACAGATAGACAGATGACCATCAAACCTAAAAAAAAATAAATAAATAATAAATAAATAAAGAAATAAAGATGCATGTGTGGCCCCCTTTATGTGAGCTATAGCGCAACAAATTTAGGAAGAGACTGGCCGTTTTCTTGGGTCTGTATGTTGTTGCCACCTCTTCCTTGTCCTTTATATTCTCTCCTTATCAAGATAAGCCCTTTTCCTCTGGTAGTACTCAAATCCGGTCTTATAATCGCCGTGTGAATCCGGTTTTAACCTTCTGACTTCGCTTTTTCTATTGTTCATGTGTGTTGCTGTGCACGTGTACTGGAGTTTGCTCACAATGGATGCCTTTTTGTTTATGTAGCTACGTAATTTTACATAAAATTCAAAGTGTGAAATCACTCAGAAAAATGCAAAATTATTGGACTTATATTATTTCAACTAAAATGTGCCTTTTGTTTTTAGGATTCTAACATTAATTACTTTCATTTTCTATACAAACATCTTTTCACGTCATGTATTTGCATTTTCTCATTACTTTTCCTTTGCCATGTTTAAACGCAATTTTTTTCAGATCTTTATGAAATGATTCTTTGCTTCATACAAATTCTATATTTTCAATAACTATAATGAAATCCTTACAAACGTAGCCCCATAGGGGAGGTAGTGCCGTCAGTGCGCCTAACACTGTGCACTGTAGACATCACCTAAGGTTCTTTTCAGCGTCCCTTCCGCCCCTGGCTGCAGCCCCTTTCATTCCTTTTACTGTATCCCGTTCGTAATCGCTTTCTTCCATCTTACTTTCCATCCTCTCCTAACGATTGATTTATAGTGCAACTGCGAGGTTTTCCTCCTGTTACACCTTTCAAACTTCCTTTGCTCTCAGTTCCCCTTCAGCGCTGAATGACTTCATAGCTTCACAGCGCTGGACCTCTCGCCTGAATTCTACTCTATTCCATTTACAAACTTGGGGATTTGCTTTCTAATTCATAAGTTTAGTAATATTTCAAAAAGAACATGGCCTACAAGTTGCCCGGCAACACCCATTTCTTGATTAAGTATGCCCAATACCACCCATTTCTTGATTATATATGCCCGACACCACCCATTTCTTGATTACAGTATATATGCCCGACACCACCCATTTCTGGATTTATCTTGTAATAAACGTGAATATCTGAAGCGTATGGCAAAAGCGCACTGGCTCAACTCAACGACAAGCCTCTTCCTAAACTTGTCTTTTTATAGCTCTCTCTTCCCTGTAGAGCCTCTGGTTACAGGGTGCTTCCGGTTCTCAGCGTATGCTTCGGAATTAGGTGGCTGGCTCCATGCCCTTCTTTACCCCGGATGAACCATAAAAGTTCACTAACCCCGCAAAATAGGCAGTACAGAATTTTTCAAGAAACAACCTAAATTCTGTCCCCCCACCACCCCGCCCAAAACAACCTGGGATCGATTTCCGGGATTCATTTAGTGTGGAGGTTGAAACCAGTGTTAAATGTAAGAATAGCTTTTCCCTGTCGTAGCCATTCAAGGACCAAAATCAGTCATAGGTTGTGTGGAAATTTCGCCATAGTGAAATAAAGAATGGTTTTATGTGGAAAGAAAGTGCAAACCTTTCCCTGAAGTTTTCACACGATCCAAGTCTCTCTCTCTCTCTCTCTCTCTCTCTCTCTCTCTCTCTCTCTCTCTCTCTCTAATAGTTTTCTTTAGATCTAGGCTGGACTAAACGAACTTTAATTTAAAATAAAATACCTAAAGGATTTTAATGAAATACATGATACTGAAATACAAGTACAAGGTACAGTTAAGTGATATGCTTGCCGGCCCCCCCCCCCCTCTCTCTCTCTCTCTCTCTCTCTCTCTCTCTCTCTCTCTCTCTCTCTCTCTCTCTCGTAACACCAACACCAGTCAGAGCAATTACTCTTACATTTACTGATGATAAAGTCAGTAATTTACCTCCATTGTCAAACCAAGGAACCCACTTACTCTTTCTGTTTGTTCACAATCTTTTCCCCTTCCACCCAGCAAGAAACAAGTGTATCACCTTTTCTGTGTACAGCCCCCTTTTATCATTCAATTTATATATTTTCTTAAAGCCTGGATTATCGAAAATGAGAACACTCTCGCGCTTGTCATCGTCTGGCTGCTCCTGGTCGAGGTTTAGATAAAGAAAAGTGATCAGTCAGTATTTGACCTTACCAGAGTGAAGTACAAGGAAGCTCTCTTAACCCAGATTCAAGTGCTCCTCGTCTGGTCACCAGTCCTTTTAATCTCGACCCGACCGCGTCCATGGGTTCTGCATTAGCCAAATGGCAATAAACAGACATATGGATAATTAACGGGGACCTCCTTCATCTAAGGTCGTGAAAGTGAGAAAGTGTGAGGTCAAACATTTGCCATAGTGACCCTTCATTTTCTTATTTTCCTGCTTTTCTTCTGTGTTAAGCGTCCAAGTATCCATCCTACGTCACAAAGATGCGCAGTATCGCCGGGGCGGTCTAACCTTGCACTCCATTAATCCTGGATTAGATAAAGGCAAAGTGATGTCCGTTCCACTGTCATCGCCCTTTAAAAGAAATCAAGGTGTCCCTCGGGTGTCCCAAACACGCTTGAGCACACAGGTATGCCGTTCTCGCCCTCAGCGTGGAGATCAAACCAACGAACATTTTTCAAAGTTATCCTGAGTTGTTGATACACCGAAAAAACTGAGATCTCTTTCACCGTAAAATAAAAGAATTCAGTTTTTGGCACTTGACCTTTTTTTTTTACCGTTTACAGTTCGTTTGGTCAAACACGGATTCAAAGAAATCTATCAATCAAAAGAGAGAGAGAGAGAGAGAGAGAGAGAGAGAGAGAGAGAGAGAGAGAGAGAGAGAGAGAGAGAGAGAGAAGAGGGGGGTAAAACATAAAACTCAACTATACCTTGTATTTGTATTTCAGTATCAAGCATTAATTTCCTTCATGTATTTTTTTTTTAAATTAAAGTTCGTTTAGTCAAGCACAAATTTAAAGAACACTATCAGAGAGAGAGAGAGAGAGAGAGAGAGAGAGAGAGAGAGAGAGAGAGAGAGAGAGAGAGAGAGAGAGAGAGAGCATATTACTGAACTATACCCTGTACTCGTATTACAATTCATGAACTGGACCTATAATTCCCGTAGGTACCGTAAGGAATTATGGGAAGATGGTAACACTTACTTACCTGATCAGTGTGTATACATTGTTCCCACAGTTGCCAAACTCAGCTTGTGCTAACTGCACTTTTCTTAATGTATACACGGACAGCTTTCAATTGATACGTCAAATGACTGTTCTTAAACCTGTGAAACCTTTGTCCAAATGAATCACCAAAGCCTTTCCATTTTCGAAATTTTGATTCCTATCTTTCTACGAGCACTCTCAAATGTATAAAAACCTTCCCCACCTTTACGCATTTCAGATCAACCGCTCTTTTATCCTCGACATTTGAACAAAGCTTCAGAAAACTCACTTTATCAACATGAGGTTGTATTCTCCTCAGACAGAATGAATTCATTTGTAACTTTAATTTAAACTTTTCTCTTTGCCTTTGATTTCCTCTGAAAGAACTTACTTTCTTCCAACAGTTCTTTGTAACATGCCCCCAGAACACCTCCTTATTTCTCTCTCACCTTCTCTTCACCTTCCTCATGCTTCGTCTTGAATACCTCCATGTGATTCAGGTTCTTTTCTGTCTTACAACTACCCTTCAAATATTATCTGTCTCATTTCACCAACTCACGATGGATTATTTTTATTCCTACCCTTTATGTGCCTCAAACATCCGCAATCACTCATCTTGGTCCGTAACTTTCAAAACTTACTAGGCTTCTAAAAACAGTCCCAAAGATTGGCACATAAGATTTACTGTTATAAAATGAAATAGAAATGAATTTTACTCACTATGTTCTACCTCAGAGATGCAAAATCTGAATCACAGCTTACCTGAAAAGAAAATAAGGCGGTATTAAATTAAAAAAATTTAGGCACATTTATAAGGACTGTAAAAGAACAATTAAATATTTCATCACGTGTAAACTTATGGCAATCTATTGAAAGACGAAGACTTATATAATAATCAGTAATTAATAACTTAGTACAATGCATTTATACACTGGGAAGTAATTACCAAAGGTGGGATTTTTACCTGTACGTCCAACAACTCTTCAAATACAAAATCGACATAAGATTGCACTCTCTTTATGTAACATTAATTCACGTGCATCTTTCATTCTAAGATCTAATTGCTTTCTCTTCTTTCATTTAACTTTCCAAATACAAAATCTTATTCTTCACAAGCTTTTGGTTTTTATCTCCAGTGCTAGATTTTCGTTTCTGCCCACCTTCATTTCTCACGACTTCCTCTCATGCTTGTACACCCCAACATGATTCTCCCTCCCTTCTGTCTTGCCCCTGCATAATAGTCTCCTTTCCTTCACTAAGCCTCTGAACTCGCCATCCAAACAAGCACTTCCTCCTTCCTACGGCCCTAAAACTCCAAGCAATTCCTACAGCTCTGATGACCTTCCTCATATGCTCCTTTCATTTCTGTATCTTTCACTATAACCATTTTTTATCACCCCCCCCTTTTTTTATTCCCCTTTGGCAATAGAATATTCTTCGTTCTTCATGTTATACTCGTTTAATTATTAAACTCGCTTGTCCTAATAACATTCTGAACTTTTCTTCCTTAACTGAAATTTCCATTACAGGTAATGCTCAGATACTTCTAGCCAATCTCATTCTGACATTGCATCTCTCATTTTACGATTCCTTCTAATTTCAACATATAAAGACTAACATACTCGTTTCAGATTCCAGTTTTCCAAGTTCACACTCTTTTTCGGAAAACTCATTTTTTAGGTACAAATTGTCACAACCCCTCTCATTTTCATCCACTACAGTTATTATTACACAATACCCATAAACTCCTTGTCGTTTATCAGTCACATTTACCCGCCTCCAAAAATATCCGGGGATATTCTGACTCACAAAAACCTATTTCTCCTACGTCACTCCATTTCATACTCACAATCCCTGCAACAACACATCTGTACTCTTTCACATACAATAACAGTCTTCCTGACATGACAAGAGCCTACCTCTTCACTTTTTCGACATTTCTCTACCACACCAGACAAAACCGTTCTTAGCTGTTCCCCGTCGTGGACACTGTCCTGTCATAATAGTTTCCTAATCACATGACCATTAGGATAGGACATTTGATGATTTTTTCCACACCTTGCACTAAAGAAATGCCTGTTGTTTACTCTTACACACATACATGTATAATATATATATATATATATATATATATATATATATATATATATATATATATATATATATATATATATATATATATATATGTGTGTGTGTGTGTGTGTGTGTGTGTGAGTGTGTGTAAAATGCTTACAAATGACAGATAAAAGTCAGGTGAAGATACAGGAAATCATTACAACACAAGTCATAAGTGCTCTCGTGTACTGTAAACCTCTAGGCACAAATTGTAGAAAAAAAACTTAGTCCTCCGTTCTTTCGTTCCTGGTACGTTTATGTTTATGTATGCATGTATGCATGTATGTATGTGTGCATGTATGTTTATGTGTGTATGTATGTATATATATATATATATATATATATATATATATATATATATATATATATATATATATATATATATATATATATTTATATACACCAATGAGCAAGAGACAGGAGTGCCCGAATACAGACATCAGACGGGAAGGCGGACAGTAATAGTCTTGAATAGTCATTTGATTACATGTTTATTCCCAGCGTTTCATAATCCATGATTACATCATCAGGGGCTCTAGAATTAAAAAACAAAAAGCATTGACAATAAAAATTACAGAAAAAATATAAAAAAGCAAAGTCAGAACATAAAAAACGGCAATCGACTTAAAAGGGAAATTTTTATTTTAAAACACTAAAATTTAAAATCACCTTAAAGAAACAAATAAATAAATAAAAGTGACTAAGGTATGGAGCCAACCTGTCAGTACGACACAAATACAGAAAATGAGGTGTTCGAGAGAAAGACAAAACAACAAAAACATTATTATTACGACAGGCATAAAGGAACAGCAAAAGTCTGAGTGTTCAATTTCGGGACACGCTGTTTTATCTAGAACCTCTGATGATGTAATCATGGATTATACAACGTTGGGAATAAACATGTAATCAAATGACTATTCAAGCGTATTCCTGTCCTCCTTCCCGTCTGATGTCTGTATCTGTATATATATACAGTGTATATACTTGACAATCCAGTGGTAAGAGAACTCTTCATTGAAGTCTGAGATAGTTGCTGTCGCTGGTTTCAGTCCAAGGTAGAGCGAATTGCATATTAAACGACATTCATAACTTGATGTTTGTGAATATGAAAAATTTCATGGTGATGTAATACATACATATATATGTGTAATTATATATATATAAATATATATACTTGTGTATATTTATATGTATGTATAATTTTGGTAGTTTAAATCTTATGCAGTTCCACTTTTGACCCTCAATTACCTTTAGAGGTATAATACACTTTCTAGGGCCTAACCGTTTTCACCAAAGATTGCAAAAGTAAGAATTAACCCATTTCTACATTGTGAAAGGATCTAGCAATTTTTATATAATGAATATGGCACCTACAGAAAGCAAAGAGCAAAACGAAAAATGAAATTGATAACAAGAAAATTATCCTATTGATGATAGTAGAAACAGTTAAACCGTCAGTGATAATAAATATCACAGTAGTTTTGGTAGTTGACCTTGAAAATATGCTTGTTGCTTATGCAGATGATGCTACTCTTATTCCTCTCAATCTCATTACATAAGTGCCGAACTGTGGTTGTTGATCTCTTTACACAGGTGCAAATTCTGGGTGATGAAGCTGAACCTTAACAAAACTCACAGTAAGACTGCTCGTAGGTCTAGGACATTGGATCACCACACCAAGATCTTTACTTAACTGTGTGTGTTTTTTTTTTTTTAAGTACATAGATCTCTGAATTCTATTTGTCATTGTCATTCTTTATTGTGAATTCACTTCTAAGAAATATATCCGGTCAATATCTTCTTCAATTGCTCAAAAAGTCGGTATACTCTGAAAGCATTCAAGATTTTTAGACTTGCCAATCCAAAGAAAAATCTATTTCATTCTTTTACTTTATCGGAATCTGAATATTGTTACCCATTTTAGTTTTCAGCAGCTGACTTACATCTTAAATTGTAAAACAAAACCTTGAGTTCTATTACGTTTTTCATTCCAGATTTTAGTTCTAACCTCTGGCAAACTTTGTCCAAGTAGCTCCTTATGCATGTTTTACATAATTTTTCATATTTCTGATCATCCATTCCACGCTATACTATGCATCAGTTAGTACTACATGCAAATAAGTTGTTAATTCTGCAGCCTTGGCTTTTCTGTTGTGTAGCTCATTTCCACACAATTTTCTAAAAAAATTTATAGGCTACTATCTGTAACCAAATTATGGAATGGTCTCGGTTTTCATTTTGTTGAAACACTGCAACTTCAGCAGGTCAAACTGATTGTGATTACCTCTTGTTGAGCACTGCCCCAGTAGTCTCATCCTATAGCTAATCATCTTATCTTATTTGTTCTTCCTTTTTATTCCTCTTTTAAATACTCACTAATGGTGGTAAAAATATCAATTAATATTCTAAACTTATTTATCGACAATGCTTGATTTAATGTGGCAGTAGGTTAAGGGGTCAAAATCTAGAACTGCTTTAATCAAGCAGCCCCGTGATTTGCCTCATCTGGTGGATCATCAACTCGTGTGTAGACTGTCAATTTACCTGTTTGGCAGGGAACTCAAATTCCCTTAATGAGGGTATAAGGGTGCGTTCGCACCTCAGTAAAATATGTCAAAAACACACTTCTGAACTTATCTTATACAAAAAAAAACAGGTTGAAAACAAGACAACAACTGTAAGTGAAAGTCGAGTGTTTGGCGTACGCTAGACTACTAATAAGTAATTGACTGGTATTCAACCTGTTTGTGATAAGTGTGTGATAAGTTGACGACATGTACTAATAAAATGTTCGACTGCAGTGTGGACGCACACTAACACTTAAACTGGCCATACTACCATTTCCATACTGAACCATTTACAGTACCTCTTAGGCATTACTTAAGGTTCTTTGCAGCATCCCTTCGGCCCCTAGCTGCAACCTCTTTCATTCCATTTACTGTACCTCCATTCATAGTCTTTTTCTTCCATCTTACTTTCCACCCTCTTCAAACATTTATTTCTTAGTTCAACTGCGAGGTTTTCTTCCTGTTCCACCTTGTAACTTTCACTCTAAATTTTCCTTTCGGCGCTGAATGACCTCATAGTTCCCGGCGCTTGGACTTCTGCCTAAAATGTACATTCTATTCTAAACTTAGTTATGAAATTATCGTTCACCATTATATCGGAGTGCACGTTTAAAGGCCTCAAAAAGAGATCGAGGAACACGAGAAACTAGATATAATTCTATTGAATAAGAGAGAACAATGGACACCATTGACACAGCAAGTATGTGCTTTTGCTTATTATTATTATTATTATTATTATTATTATTATTACTTACTACTACTACTACTACTACTACTACTACTACTACTACTATTATTATTAATATTTCTGCCGTTAGAATGATATAATTACTATTAATACCACTAATACTCTTAATAATTACAATCTGGACCATGATTAATAAACTACTAATATCATTAACATTATAATTTTTTTAAACAATAATTTTTTCCCTCCCTTCACAAACCACGAGTTCGGTATGTAAAAATATCTTACCCAGTTCAGAAAGTAAAGTAACTTAATCTGTAGCCTCGGCCGTAAGAGGCTTAGCATTCATTTACCACTTGTATTTTACGATAAAAGCACTTTGCACTAAATTTATTAAAGGTGTAAAGATACTCTTCTGCTGACTGTCAGCATCGAAACTACAGTGGGCATGATTGACTGGAGGACACCATAACAATAAGTTTAATTATCCTCCTCCAAGCTTCGGCTTGTGAACAGGTGAAGTACATGAATGTTGAGAATCTTGATCATAATATAATAAAATGTTATTTTTACATTACATTTTAGTGACTGTATAAATATATATACAGTATAAATATATATGTGTGAGTAGTATATATATATATATATATATATATATATATATATATATATATATATATATATATATATATATATATATATATATAGATAATATACACATGCATATGACTTTTCACTATATATATATATATATATATATATATATATATATATATATATATATATATATATATATATATATATATATATATATATATATATATACACACGCGCTTTTTCACTCATTTAAGCAACGATTTTTGTGGTCAAATATCTATGAATATATACATTAATGTGAACAAGACGAATACTTTCAGATCAACACAAAACGAGAAATAATGACGGGAAAAAATATAAACGTTACTGCTTCCCGCTGGGCATGAAACGTCTATGGATCTCGCAGAGCAAGAAAAATACATCTCATAAAGAACAGACAGAGGAAGGTGGAAGAATTTATTTCGAGAAACGAAAAACGAGCACTACAAATCTAAGGTGACGATCATATTGAAACAGAACAAAACAATTCGCATACCATCCAATTCCAAATTCAGTCTTATACAAATATCGGGAAACAGTCATTTTATTAGAATGTACTGCACTGGTGTATTTACAACGCGCAGATTGGGAGCACTTACTTCCCCCATAGAAATTCAAGACGCTTATGAGCTGACTTTTTAGTTTTCTGTAAAAGAAAACTATAGAGATGGCCATTTGTCTGTCCGTCCGCACTTTTTCTGTTCGCCCTCAGATTTTAAAAACTACAGAGGCTAGAGGGCTGTAAATTGGTATTTTGATCATCCACCGTCCAATTATCAATCATACCAAATTGCAGCCCTGTAACCTCAGTAGTTTTTTTTTTATTTTACTAAGGTTAAGGTTAGCCATGGATCGTGCGTCTGGCACCGCTAGAGATACTAGCCACCGACGCATCTTCACTTGACCGCATCTGGGGAGCAACTGAGCGCTGCCCGGTCGTGGCTGAGAGTTTCTTACTGCAGGATATCGAGAGTTTCATAAAGCATTATACGTTGAATTTTTGTAACAAAAATCTGTTACTTCCAGAAACCTGATGCTGTTCTCCAAAATATTTGTCAAACCTGTTCTTACACATTATTCACAATCATATAAAGTACTATGTGCAAAATTCCAAATGACTTAGCGAGGGACTTTAATTCATGCATGGTACACGAACGGACACTAGAACTGCTAACATCGAAACCCTATAGTAAGCTTCAAAATTTCGTACAAGTCACGTACGTACTGCAATTTAAAACTCCACGCGCCTTACTTATATAATTATAAATGAATATTTTTCTCTTACTGAACTGTAATATAAAATAAAATATAATGCCGGTGTCGAGCATACATTAAAAAAAAACAGAAATATGTAACACTCCAGAAAAGATAAAAAAAAAAATGCGGAAGAAAAACTTCAAATACTCAAGTTCTGACAGTAATAAAGTAGTCTAACAGTTTTACAAACTGTAACAAAATAGATGAAAAAAAAAAGGTTGCAACGTAAGATTGTTTTTGGAGGAAAAAAGTGATATCCTCTTCTCTGAATGACACACACCAGCCGTATATGGGAGGGGAGATTGATGGATGTTTAATGAATGAACAAGAGGCGGCAGTGGATTCTAAGCAACAAGTCTGGAAATCTGGAAAAAAAAATATGGAAAAGAGGAAGCAGGGGAAAGACTGAAAAAATTAGGTGGGGGAGAAAAGAGAGAATATGTGGCAGTAGAGGGTAAGACTGGAAGAAGAGAAGAGACTGGTAGGGGAGAGAGAAATAAGGAATGGAAGTAGAAAAGAAAGAGAAAGAGGAAGAAACGCACAACTGAAAAAGAGAAAGTTACGGCAGGAGAGACAGATTAAGGAGGTCATGTAACTTTTCTTTTTCCTGCAAAATGGCTTTGTAAAAGTATGACTGAAACGCCTTGAGCATCTAAAGTAATTTTTGAATGAGGCAACCATAAATACGTGGCTTTTAGAATATGAAACGCACCACTAAATTCAAAGATAAGAGAAAAGATACATTACGGAGAAGCTATAAAACAAACACATATGCAGATCAATAGCACCTCACACATGCTTACATGTTCAATGAATACTACATTTACGCAGTAAATGCTGAAACCAATTACTTCTATAATTGAATGAATCTTTAGAACTGAAATCACCGGGAAAACAAATAAAATGAAACTGTCAACTTGTAAAGCCGCACTTTCAGAATTAACGTACTAATCTTACTAAAATAAGGGCCGTTAAGGGGAAAAAAATAGAAAATAATTATGTGGCGTTAAGGGAAACAGTTCCCTCACCAACATGCTATTCTACGGGTGAAATGAGCTGTAATCGCTCCCCAGAATGACAGACTGATCATATATGGAGAAGCGAGATTGATAGCTGCGTAATGGATGAGTTAGTGGAGAGCATCGCTTATAAGCGGCTGTGTGGAGTTCGGGAGGAACAAAAGGAGAGAACGAGAAAGAAAAGGATAATAAGAGGGCAGGAGATGGCAAGACTGGGGGAAGCGGGAATGGGGGAGGAGGATCGGATGCAAGAAGGAAAAGGTAAAAACACGAATAGGGGAAAAACAAACATGGTGGAAGAGGGAAAAAAAGGAAGAAATAAATAGGGCAGGAGGTAGGAGGAAAAGATAAGCAATTTGGCATTACCAGAGAAGAAAGACAAGAGAGAGAGGAAGCTGGAATTGGGGGGGGGGGAGGATCCAATGCAAGAAGGAAAAGGTAAAAACACAAATAGGGGAAAAACAAACATGGTGGAAGAGGGGAAAAAAGGAAGAAATAAATAGGCCAGGAAGGAGGAATAGATAAGCAATTTGGCACAGAGAAGAAAGACAAAGAGAGAGAGGAAGCTGGAATTGGGGGGAGGATCCCAATGCAAGAAGGAAAAAGGTAAAAACACAAATAGGGGAAAAACAAACATGGTGGAAGAGGGGAAAAAAGAAAGAAATAAATAGGGCAGGAGGTAGGAGGAAAAGATAAGCAATTTGGCATTACCAGAGAAGAAAGACAAGAGAGAGAGGAAGCTGGAATTGGGGGGGAGGATCAATAAAGAAGGAAAAGGTAAAAACACAAAAGAAAAACAAACATGGTGGAAGAGGGGAAAAAAGGAAGAAATAAATAGGCCAGGAGGTAGGAGGAATAGATAAGCAATTTGGCATTACCAGAGAAGAAAGACAAGAGAGAGGGAAGCTGGAATTGGGGAGGATCAATGCAAGAAGGAAATAAATAGGGGAAAAACAAACATGGTGGAAGAGGGGAAAAAAGGAAGAAATAAATAGGCCAGGAGGAGGAAGAAAAGATAAGCAATTTGGCATTACCAGAGAAGAAAGACAAAGAGAGGGGAAGCTGGAATTGGGGGGAGGATCAATGCAAGAAGGAAAAGGTAAAATCACGAATAGGGGAAAAACAAACATGGTGGAAGAGGGGAAAAAAGGAAGAAATAAATAGGCCAGGAGGTAGGAAGAAAAGATAAGCAATTTGGCATTACCAGAGAAGAAAGAGAGGAAGCTGGAATGGGGGAGGAGGATCCAATGCAAGAAGGAAAAGGTGAAACACGAATAGGGAAAAAACAAACATGGTGGAAGAGGGGAAAAAAGGAAGAAATAAATAGGGCAGGAGGTAGGAGGAAAAGATAAGCAATTTGGTATTACCAGAGAAGAAAGAAAAGAGAGAGAGGAAGCTGGAATGGGGGAGGAGGATCGGATGGAAGAAAGAAAAGGTAAAACACGAACAGGGGGAAAAAGCGGAACTGGTGAAGGACGGAAAAAAGGAGGAAATAAATGGAAAAGGAAGTACGAGGAGAAAATGAATAATTTAGCATTACCAGAGGAGGAAGGCAAGAGAGAGAAAGAGAAGTAGGACATAGAGAGTGACAAGGAAGAAATAACGGTGGCGGTGAAAAATAAAGCAGTGACAGGGAGTGAGTGCTAGAGGAGAATAAATAGAGAGGTGAAGATGAAATGGAGTAGTATGGTGGGAGGAGAGGTGGGAGGAAAAATGAAAGTAAGTTTACATGGTGAGGGGAGGAGAAAAAGAGGAAGGAGGATGAAAAATGAACGAGGAAAACAGTCGAAGATGAAGAGGAATTACGGGGAGGTTGGGGGGGCGGGGGAAGTGTGGAAAAAAGAGCTATCAAAGCCAGGTAATCCTTTTGTTTTTAAAATTTGAATGATGATGTTGGGAAGGAGCAATTGAAAGGCTGTGGGCTTCAGAAATTAATGATAATCCAAACTGATGATCTCAGAAGTTCTTTTAAGCGACAAACTAAATTCTACAATTAAAGGACAAAACGCAAACAAAGTACGACGAAAACGTCACGGGAATAAAGACAGAAAAAGGGTAAATATGAACAACTACGCAAGTGGCCTAGAGTGAATTTCAAGAGGGAATTTTAGTTCTTACACAGATACAATATACAAAGACACAGTAACACTTTAATATGTACAAAAATTTAAGAGGCTGACTATTGAAAGGCTGAAACGCAAAAACCGACATCATAATTAAACACGAAGGGAAAAGAACAAGGTAAGTAGGTTAATGAGAGAGAGAGAGAGAGAGAGAGAGAGAGAGAGAGAGAGAGAGAGAGAGAAGAGAATGCAAACCTCCCTTCTTTCTAAAGCACACGGCTGATTGATGAGCGCTATTGAATTTAATTTCCTCTCGAGGTCTTCCTCCCCTCATCGTCGCTTGTCTGGAATCGAACACACAATGCCAATTGATAGAGGCGGTGATTAGCACAGAAATGGAGATGGCGACACCCCTGGGGCCCAAGAACGCCCCCACAACCCTCAGAATCCTCAAACCACATTCACTCCCCCAGGGCCATCAAAATATCCTCTGGCTAACGTCCTAGAGATGGCGGCGCCACGCTGGGACCCTGGAACCTCCTCCCTCCCTCCCTCACCGGAACCCAGAAAATCCAGCAGTCTCCCCACTGAGGCTCCCACCCTCGGAGGAATGCCCACCCCAACCCCTGCGCCAACCGCCACCCTAATTCCCACACCGTGACCTCGGTCTCGGATCAAACCGCCTCTGGCTAATATCCTAGAGCAAACAATGGCTGAAGGTTTCAAGTGATCACCCTTCCATTAAAAATTACTGGATTAAAAGTGATTAATCTGGAGGGGTAAGATGAGAGAGACGGCATCACTTTGCGCCTGATAAATAAGGTGAGGGTTTATTCACGAAGGATCTCAGGACTAATTCTAGGGGGAATAATAATAATAATAATAAATAATAATAATAATAATAATAATAATAATAATAATAATAATAATAATAATAAAAGGGAAAGGAATTGTTGCCACAATAATGTATCCATAACAATTTAATAGTCACAGGAATGGACTTGTAAATTAGGTGAAGGATTATTCACACAGGATATAAGTTCTAAATCCTAGGAGGTATAATAATAATAATAATAATAATAATAATAATAATAATAATAATAATAATAATAATAATAATAATAATAATAAGAAGAAGAAGAAGAAGTAACAGTGGAAGGAACCGTCACCAAAAACGCATCTTTAACAATTTAATAGTCACATGGATGGAGTTATGAGGGAAGTTGTGAGAAGAGCAGAAAATATATTTATGAATGTTTATAAAAAAAAAAACGAAAAGTGGTTACAGAGGCGGTTGCAATGAAAGGTGCCCGGGACAATGCCAGGTTCGAGGTCGACGTCATAAACTGGGTCATAAGTATGAAAATGTTAAGCCCTTTATACCTAGCAGCCCATTCAAGACCATTACCATACCTGTATAAAGGATGGAGTAATGGGACCTCATCTTGGAGTTAATATGAATATGGTTGCCGCTGAACTGAAGTCTGGCATCGCAAAATACCATCTATACTCAGTACATTGATATATTCATCACCGTTGTAAAGGATAAGGAGCTTGGGGATATAATGATGTTTTCCATGAAAGTTCTGTCCTTTGTTTCATGATGTATCAAAACATGGACTAACATGTATATATATGTAACTCCTGTGTTCTAAATCGTAAACTAATAAATTAAAGAATCCTCAACACTAAAGGTGAATGTGGTAAGTTCCAGAAAGATTCAGTCACGTCAGTCTATGTAAAGAGCACATTTCCCAACTACATCAACTAGCTATGTGTCAGTATAACACACTCTGAATTTAGGAACTTTAAACCAACACTGTGTATCATACGTATAAAACACAAGAGTATATCCACAGAAAAATAAGAAAAGGAGATGTGATTTACAAGGTAAGCGTGACATACAAATTGCCAGACAGACAGCTGGACATACATACAGCAGATACCTGTCATTTTTGAATGAAATCCCTTAAACAATGCAGGTGTGCGTTGACAAGGTAGAGCGACAGAAACATTGACGGACTAATGGACGGGACCCTTGGGAAAGTCTCCCTTAGTGGTTGTGGCTCAAAGCTAATGTCGCCTTTATAAATGAAGAACGGTATTGGCCCCCACATTGACAGAAAATGAGTAAGAGGCATTTCAATGTGTGTTCAGTACAAGAATTGTGGATTCATCAAAATCAGTTAAGTTTGCTCACAATAGCGCATGTCTCTGAGACAAAGTATAAATAAAATTTAAGTGAAGCAATTTAATCTAGGTAATAAAATAATCTGCAGTGAACCAACAGTCAACCATTTTGTAACAGAGGTTGTCTTTGCATACAAAAGTCACTGCTCAGCATGCAAATATCATCTCAATATTTCCTTGTAAAATTACAAATAACAGCCACCTAAATGGCAACAGATCATACAGAAAGGAAAGTTACACAAGTAGTGGAAATGAGCTCTCCTTTCTAATGACAAGAGTAAAAGAACAGGATGAAAATGCTGATAAAAACAGGTTTTTAATACCGATATTTTTCAGAACGAGAGAGAAAATTAAAAGCTTACAACACCACACAAGGTTCAGTGATATCTTATTTCAGCAAATCCAAGCTCAGTTCCTGTAATACGTCCTACATTTCCATCCTTTCATTAAAACCGACTCTCCTTTTCTGTATCATACAAAAGAATCTATCGTAATGCAGCAATGAATAAAGAAAGATATCATAAAGTTTTTACCACATTAAATGGATTGACATTCTTTTTTAAGTTTACATTCACTTCGTCACTGACACTTTTAAAGAAAAATTTATATATATATATATATATATATATATATATATATATATATATATATATATATATATATATATATATATATATATATATATATGTATATACACATATACAAACGTAAGTATGGAGCGAGTATTCAGCAATTGGCTTAGGACAGATATACAATGAATATTTATCAAAATATATACTGTGGGGCATAAAACCAAAATGTAATCTAAGACAGTACTAACGTCCTCAAATAAAAATGATACCAAGATGAACTAAGAGAAATTACGTGCATGAAGCAATTAATAATAATAATAATAATAATAATAATAATAATAATAATAATAATATACAGAAATTAATGAACCAGGAACAGCATCAATGCAAGCCCTTGATAACATCCGGCCACCTCTCCTTGCATTAAGTATGAAATGGCATGAAATGTGCTTAGAATGCAAATCGTCAGTAAGCCAAATGCGATTAAGGAAGGGGAGACCTAATTAGGGAGAATCCCGCACTTGATCTAAAACAGTAAACACCTTCCGACAGAAGTGCACGAGGGGAAGGCATGTTTGCTAAACGTGCACAGTTACTGAGCGAAGTGTCTAAGGGATTCTGTGCACGGCTGACTTATGCCGGATTAACTAACGCATCCCTATAATAACATTTTATTTTACTTATTTTCTAAGAAAAAATAATGTCCAAAAGAATTCACAATTAAATAAATTAAGACTTTTCAATGATGTCTTGTAAAGGTTTTATGTAATTTATTTAAAGTTAGCACCAAAGCCTAACACGTCTTGATGGAATACATTTGTGGTTGACTCTTTTATCTCAAGCAATGAGTAAGAGAAAAATGCCTTAGGATTTCAAAGGAAGCTGATGGGCGAGCCCCATCCTTTTCTCTTCTTGAGTAATTCATTTATTTTCATCTTTGGCTTCTCCTTTCCATCCCGATAAATCTAAGGTAAGGCGAGGGTAGTGTAAAGAAAATCCTCGACTGCATAAAATGCCCGCCTCTGCTGTAAAGGAGATGGAACAGTCTTCTGGAAGACATTCAAATTCAAAGGAAAAGATGCAGGTCAGGCCGAGGATAAAATCCTATGAATATAAAGCTGGGAAGTGCTAAAACACTACATCTTTCGCCAGCAAAACCAACCAAGAGATCGAGAAGGAAATGTACGTATAAATAAGACGAGGAGAGAACGGAATCACAGTACTATAAAAAACGCATTGCCTCTGAGA
This sequence comes from Macrobrachium rosenbergii, assembly GCF_040412425.1. Lineage (NCBI taxonomy): Eukaryota > Metazoa > Arthropoda > Malacostraca > Decapoda > Palaemonidae > Macrobrachium > Macrobrachium rosenbergii. Next base: position 28,636,877 of record NC_089799.1, on the reverse strand, counting down.
AAAACAATAGTCTAGAAAAATACAAAACTAAATAAACCATTGATATATAAGTGTATTTACATCTCTTTGTATTTGTCTGTCTCCCTGGGGAAAACGAAAAACTACCAAATACCCCATTCATGCAAAATATGGAGAACTGACTACGTTCGACATTTTGTTAAAACAAAAACGACCGCATAGTAAATTATTAATATTTTACATATTCCTCTCTCGCTAAGTGAATAAGCTGAAAACCCTTTTTCAGAACTGTCACACAGCCGTGACCGTTCATATCTACAAGATTTCCCATTAGAAATTTTGAAGGTACACACACACACACACACACACACACACACACACATATATATATATATATATATATATATATATATATATATATATATATATATATATATATATATATAATCATCTTCATACCACGAAGATAAGATATGTCAATGCAGTCCACAGGAGAATAAAATACTCTAATAGCTCGGTAATTTCGCCTTCCACCAGGCCTCTTCAAGAGCTTTATTATAACTAAACAGAATAAGTACATACATACAAATCATACCAATTTTTTCTCGCTGGAAAAGAAATTAAAAACAGTTGTCAAAGTTAAAATTAGGTTGTTTAGTTCACAAACAAATGGTCAAGAATTAGCAATTCAGAAGTTAAAAGAGAGAACTATTCAACGATTTGGTGATAGATAATTTAAAACCTTTCTCTGAATATGCACTGTTGAGAAACAATGTGAAGGAATAACGCGTCTAATTTATATATGCCCTGACTAATATTAAAGTTTTTGTTTGCTAAAAACTTATGCAAGCTGTCTCTAACACATTTCTTGTCATCATATCTTTTTCTTTGAATAGTATTTCTGTTTTGTTCCAAAGATTATGACAGTTTTGCACATGTAAACTAGTACCACTGTTTGGAGAATTTGTTTGTTCTTACACAATATCGATGTTGGGAAATTCTTTTATTAATATGTTTTCCGGTTTGTCCCAGGTAGAATTTGCATCATTCACAAGGTATTTTGTAAACCACACCTTCTTCTTGTTTGGGCTGTTGCAAATGACTGTCTTTCCTATTGTGTTGGCGTAAGAAAAGACTACTTTAAAGCTTAATATTCTTAAAGGATAAACAATATCACTGAATGAAGGGTGGAAAGGGAGAACCAAAGTATTACTAATATCATATTCCTTTTTGGTGCTTGTTCTACAACATGTTTGTTTAGCTAGGAATAAACGTTCATCTATTTCTCAGATTGAAAAGTGGTGTTTTATGCCAATTCTGGTGATATTATTAAACAATTCGTTTAAATACTCAGGGCAAACTAGTCTAAGTGCTCTTTGAAAGTGAGATTTCAAAGCCATGTACTTAACATTACGTGTATGAGTCGATTTTGCATTTATTAAGTTATTTGTAGCTTTTCTGTGAATTTTGAATTTCATACCATTACCTGTTCTTATTACGTTAGTGTCTAAGAAGTTCATGGAGTTATTTGTTTCTTTCTCCATGGTGAATTTTATTGATGGTACTAAGGAGTTAAGATCAGACAGAAGTTTATCAATGTCGTGTTTTACACTCCTAACTGTAAAACCATCATGTATGTATCTAACCCAGTAAACATCATCTGGCAATATGTCATTGGCAATTACCTTTGTGTAATAGATACCCGTTTTGTTTTTAATAATAGCTATTATAAACAGAAATTTGTCGACAATCGAATTTTTATTTTATCTTATATATTATTTATTTATTTCTTATTATTTTTTGTGAAAGCTGATGGAACCCTTGCCAGATGCCTCGTGTAGAACTTTCCCGAAGGAACAGTGATGATGGTGTCCACAAAAAGATGTCATCCTGTGGTCTCAAAATTAATGTCTCGTCCACAGTATGAAAGATGCTCTTAAGACTGCATAACGAGTACTTCATTCTAGTATATATCTTTTTCCTTGTGTCTCTTTGGCCTACCTTAAGCAGTTATATATAAATCTCTTTCCAGTAATTTCGAGTCGCGAAAGAATTGTTTCAGGAAATTTCTAGTAACTGTACTTCAAGCATTTTTCGTACGTCTGGCAACGAAATAGTGCGAATTCAGAGTCCAACAATTTTGACATTCTACTTCCTGACATGCAAGTCCTGGTATTCATTTCAAAACGAGAAGCTTAAGCTTTTAGATTAAATGGCTAAGATGATGAACACAACAGGAGAATAAAAGAAAGAACTGTCTTCCTAGATATGAAAAAAAAAAATGCCCTTTCAGATAGGATATAAAAGGAAGGACAAGAGCCAAGTACGTATAACTACATCTCAAAGAGTCGATCAAAGGCAGCAAAGGATTAAGAGGTCATCAGATCCGACGGAAGGCAGAGGCTTAATAAGGAGGGTCATTATGTTTTAGGCCTTCGATTACAAGAAAAAGTCTCATAATTGGGAATGTGTCCACAAAGGAAAGAAAAAAAAGCTAACGATACAAAAAGATCTTACATTTGAAGTTACAGAAAAAGAAATCCTCCATAATTGGGGAACCCAAAAGGAAAACTAAAGAGGATTTACGTATAGAAAGATCTTGAACGTAGGCATTAGTCATTCCGAAATATATTCACAGTTCAGGAATTGTCCATAAAAGCGATGAACTGAATAAACAGATAGCATATATTTAATGTAAACCACATACTATATTTGTACTTGAAACCATAAACACAGAGTACGTATTCAGAAGAAAGGTTTAATAGAAAAACATACAGATATTTAGAAAAGTCCAAAAATGAAATACTAAATGTTATGAAATCTCGTAGGAAGAAATTGAGAAATCGATGACAAGCACTGGGGTATAAAGAGAGGATCAAAAGAATCGAAGAACTAGTTAATGCCAAGAAACCTTCGATATAAATAAAAATCTAGAGATAGTCTAAATACAACTTCGAAAAGTAAAGGTCTTGAAATAACCAAAATCGAGAAACATCGAAATGGCAAGAGAAGACGAGAAAAATAACCAGGCGGAACGAATCTCTTTATAAAAGACAAGAAAAAAAAACTAAGGGAAACCAGCTTTTAACCAAAACAACAAAAAACGCTACACAAAGAAAGACCGGAAATAATCCCTGAGAGAGAGAGAGAGAGAGAGAGAGAGAGAGAGAGAGAGAGAGAGAGAGAGAGAGAGAGAGAGAGACTTGGGTTGAGGTTAATAAACAACACTTTGCTAAAAGGTGAAGGGACAGTGGGATATAACTTTTAAACAAAACGACTGTAAAAAAGGCAATTAAAGGATCGAAATAATACACACGAATCAGGAAAGAGAAAAGATTAACCAAATAACTAAATATATGAAGCTTGCTGTACCAGATGGAGGATTCGATTGAAGCTCTGAACAAATAAGACCACTTGGCATACAATGAGAGAGAGAGAGAGAGAGAGAGAGAGAGAGAGAGAGAGAGAGAGAGAGAGAGAGAGAGAGAGAGATTTGTGTTGAAGCCAGTAAGAAATAACAGTAAGGGGGACAGTAGTAATCTTTTAAATAACAGTTTTATAGAAGGTAAGGGGACAGTAGGATAGATCTTTTAAACAAAACGACTATAAACAGGCAATTAAGATATATGAAGCTAGGTGTACCAGATGTAGGATTCTACTGAAACTCTAAACAAATATGATCACTTACCAGAGAGAGAGAGAGAGAGGGAGAGAGAGAGAGAGAGAGAGAGAGAGAGAGAGAATAATGTGATTTTTAAAACAGGAAGAGGACAATTAGTAGAATACACATGAAGGAAAATGACAAATCCACAATATCCTTTTGGTAGTGTGGGATATTTGATACTTGATCTTACTCATAAATCTAAGAAATTAAGAAGAAATCGTGATATTTAGTGACTAAAATCCCATCTACAAAGTTGGCTGGAAATGATGAAGTGCTTATGAATTTCAGCTAAATAACAAGCGATTTATTGGAAACCTAAACAAAATCAATACAGGATATGTTTATTTAAAGTTGCATAGAAAATATCTTTCTACACACACTTATTCCTTGGCTACAAAGTTGCTGAATTCCTTTTCACAAGAATAATGGGATTTTAAAACAGGAAGAGGACAATTAGTAGAATACACATGAAGGAAAAGACAAATCCAAGTCACAAATCTAAGAAATTAAGAAGAAAGAAAATAAAATCCATCTACAAAGTGGAAATGATGGCTGCGATTTATTTCAAAATCTACAGTGTTTATTTAAAGAACATAGAAAATATCTTTCTACACACACTTATTCTCTCTCTCTCTCTCTCTCTCTCATAAGGTTCTCCTCACACAGAAAATATATCTGGTAATATGTATTTCCTATGTATAATTATTATATATATATATATACATATATATATATATATATATATATATATATATATATATATATATATATATATATATATATATATATATATATATATATATATCAATTTCTTTAACCGTGTGTGGTTAAAGATAAAATAAAATAAAAAAGGAAAACAACCGTGACTGCCGCATCCATCTCTTGAGCTGCTGATGACTTCCACAATATATTACGTCACACATCACAGAAGATTCAATTGCAGGGCTGCAATCCACCTCCGTCTCACCATTCTCCTGCATCTTGCAATTCTCCTGCATCCTGCAATTCTCCTGTATCCTGCAATTCTCCTGTATTTTGCAATTCTCCTGCATCTTGTAATTCTCCCTTATCTTGCAATTCTCCTGTATCTTGCAGTTCTCCCGTACCTTGTAATTCTCCTGCATCTTGAAATTCTCCCGTATCTTGCAATTCTCCTGCATCCTGCAATTCTCCTGTATCCTGCAGTTCTCCTGCATCTTGCAATTCTACTGCATCTTGCAATTCTCCTGCATCTTGCAATTCTCCTGCATCTTGCAGTTCTCCCGTATCTTGCTAGTCTCCCGTACATTGCAATTCTCCCGTACCTTGCAATTCTCCTGTATCTTGCGATTCTCTTGTATCTTACATCCTTCTGTACCTTATAATTCTACTGCATCTTACAATTTTCCTGTATCTTACAATTCTCCCGTATCTTGCAATTCTCCTGCATCTTACAGTTCTCCAGTATCTTTCAATTCTCCTGTATCTTGCAATTCTCCCGTATCTTGCAATTCTCCTGCATCTTGTAATTCTCATGTACCTTACAATTCTCCTGTATCTTACAACTCTCCTGTCTTGCAATTATCTTGTATCTTACAATTCTTTTGTATCTTACATCCTTCTGTACCTTTTAATTCTACTGCATCTTACAATTTTCCTGTATCTTCTCCCAAAACTATTCTCCCATCTTCCTCCTGTATCGTTCTCCTGTATCTTACAAACACTACAGGAACCTTCGAGCTGTAGTAAACCATTTGCACAAAACATCCTCTTCCACCGAAAAATCTCTGGCATTATGCTCTCTTCCAACCTTTTCAACCACACTTGTGGAATCTCCCCAATTTTTGCCCTTTCCGTCCTTAGTACTGACACGCTTCTTAGAGACGCTTTCAGCCTCGATGAACATTCAAAAATCCATTAGTACATTTTAATTCCCCCCTCCCACTTACAATCTATTGTCTTTAGCTGGGATTTTACACCTTCCTAATTTCGCCACTTTTGGCAAAATTTAGTCCCAAAATGACTGTACAAGAAAATGACTGCAATTCTTCCACCGTTTATATTAATATTCGTCATTCCTCATTCACATCTTTTATTTGCGCTCACCTCAACTCTTACTCTTGCCAACATTTATCTTTAACTTTCTCTTCCTTCAAAATCCTTCACATTTTACCCGCGTCTACCGCTGCTCTTTTCTAGCATTAATTATTCCTGTACCTTCTGCTAACAACCGGTTGCTCACAGTTTCATTTATAATCTCTTTGTTATCTAACAATCTTTCCCTGTGTTTTCCGTAACTTTTTCTGTCATTCCAGCATCAAAACATTTAAGCACTGTATAAAATAATGGATCACGAAAGACTGACACATAGTGAAACCTCAAGGCATACTGCATGACAAAATATCTCGAGGTTATGACAGGATTGCCTCAGACTCGAATGCTTTGTTACATTTCGCGACTGGTAATTGATCCCTCGTTGACCAATCAGATTGATGTATGAAAATCTGGCCATACAGCCAAGCACTGGGGCTCCTTCAGCCATTCGGCGCTTAAGACTGAGAAGAGGGAACCAGAGTGCTTGGATAACAAGCTGGAAGCAAGTGAGTGCAGCTAAGGGCTTAGGGGACGCTGCAAATAAGCCTTTAGCAATGCCTTCTTACGCGTCTTACACTCGAAGTTATCGAAGAGATTACATAAACGATTTGTAACTTTCATTACAGCAACACTGTATGTTAAGTTATTACCTGAAATACAATCCGTTTACATACCCTTCGACAAGGTTCAATTTCATCACAAGGCCTTTTAGGAAATTACCCAGTACTATCTGAAGTAAAAAAATCTTTTTCGAGAGAGTGTGTAACATACTCTCGCACTCTGAAAGTTGGCACAAAAACATCACATTTATCTAAACTTTCTCGGTTCTTCTTGCTCTCTCAAGAATACTGTATTTTTGTCTTACATTCCCTACCAAAGGCCTATATAGAGTACCTTCATGTTTAAACCCTTACAATTCCTAGTCTCCAGAGTCACATGCAAAGAGTACAGTAACTCCGTGTTCCTATTATCAGCCCATATACTCTTATTAACTGTTGCCACGTAAGCACTTTTTTTTGGTAAGCCAAAGATCTCGTGGCGATTGTCAACTCTAATTTTCCTTTATGCTGCTTTCTATGCCGTTTTTAAGTTTATATTAATCTATATTGCTCTCTCATTTCAACTTAACAGTTATAATGAAATAATTCTGTAAAAAGAAACTAACTGAAAAGGATGTCTGAACGTCAAGTTACACTTGGGTAGAAAAACATCCACAAAAAAAAAGAAATAATCAGCATAAAATTAAAACGAAGTTACGTTAATACAGACGACTGAAACTGAAGAAACAATCAAAATAATAAGGTGCATGTAAAACAAGGACTATATTGGCAAGGGCACTCAACAGTCAATGAACAGATTCATAAAATTTGCAAAGGTTCGAATAAAACAATGACGGATATGGCTACGTTGGCGAAATATCCTCAAATCTTCATCCATGCACTCCGAATTATAATCATCTGGATTAAGACACTCAATGAAATGAATGTTTTCCAAAGCTTCATCTAAATTCGTTCGTTCACTCTTGAGTTTATTTTGTCATAAATATATAAAGTAAAAACCCATAACAGA